>NC_081423.1:73214660-73527910 GCF_949786415.1 Peromyscus eremicus
ATGGTTTGTTGAAAAGGAGAGGTTTTTTTTTTTGTTGTTGTTGTTGTTGTTGCTTGGGTCTTGTTTGTTATACCAAACGATTCTCTGAGACAGCGAGGCTAAATCTTCTCACCCTCACAGTGGCCATTGCATTTTCCTATGTCATTATCCATTTCCTTTAGCTTTGGTTTTACGATGCTCTTTGGAAGTTTCATCCTGTGAGACCTTGGGAGAGAAATCGTGACTGAGATATTGTGATATTCTAAACACTCACTAAATATGACTATTTAGACGAGGCTTATGTTACGGATGTGGTTGGGCCAGTGCGGTGGTTTGGATATCTAGATAACACAGCCTACCTTCAGGAATAACGTTTGTGTAGGTCGGACCTGAATTCTCCTTACCTTTTCTCCACATGTCATAAGTTACGGAATTGTGCTTAAACGGAAACTTAGTAAATACTGATAAAAGCTCCATGCTAATATTTTAGAAAAGAATATGTGATCATGTTAAATATACGCATATTTGGGAGCATTATAGACCCATGAAATTTCTGATGACAGTATCTATATCTACCGCCACCGTTTCTTTAAAGAGAAGGTATTATCAGGTGTGGTGATGCATGCTGGCCATTTGAAGGTTAGTAAGGACTGTGCCAGCCTGTCTCGAAACACAACAATACCACGAGCAAACATAAATAGAGAGGGTGCTTTCACATGAGAAGAGTAAAAGGGACATATTCTCTAAGGGTATTTTTTTTTTCAGATAAGTTTTTCTTTATGAAAAAACATTATTACTTGTACCGCTCTTGTGCTGTACTAGACCAATGGAAACTGGCATCTGATGTTGAAATTTGGGTCTGTGGTGTAAAATGTAACACAGAAGCTGACCGTGGTGGTACTGTCCTGTCATTCCATCACCTAGGAGGTGGAGAAGGGAGAGGTCAAAGTCGTCCTTGCCTACTTAGTGGCTAGAGAGGAAGGAAACAGGAGGGAGGAGGAGGAGGGAGGAAGTGGCAGTCCGAATTCTTATGTTCGGGTTTCCTCAAACTTTGGGCTTTGGGGATGGATAATTCAACGTGTACTATTTAAAGTGATGAAAGCCCCCCAACCCCCTTTGCCCTGCAAGGACTCCCAAATAGATAAAATGAGCAAGGTCCGAGTTAAAAACTAGGACATACTAATCCAACAGCTGATTGGGGGTGGGGGGGTTTTATACAGTAGAGTATGGATTTGATTCACTCATGTATCCTTAGATAGCGGGATTGAGGCCAGGATGGAATGCTTGGAAGTGAGGACCTCTCTGGGGAGCCTACGGCATACTTGATGTTTGGATATTTGAAATACCTCCTGTCTATCAGACTAGAGAGGAGAATGGACTGCGCTCTTGTTTAATGAAATTAGGATAAAGAACAACTATTTCGCAACAGTTGGGCAACATTGTGTCTGCTTGTTTGTGTGCTCGGTTGGCCCCGTTCCCTGGAGCAGGAACACCTGCTTCTCTCCTTTTGATTAGCCAAGGGGGACAAATGTTCGCTCAAAGCTTCCTTCCTCAGAATTGGCAGACCTCCGTGATTTTTAAGCAGAAGTCTCGACCCCGTAGACACCAAGACATTCATTTCTCTTTCCCTTCCTCCCAGTTCCTCATCGTTCCGGCCATCGTGGGCAGTGCCCTCCTCCATCGGCTGTCGGATGACTGCTGGGAGAAGGTAACAGCATGGATTTACGGGATGGGCCTCTGTGCCCTCTTCATCGTCTCCACAGTGTTTCACATAGTGTCGTGGAAAAAGAGCCACTTAAGGTAGGCGGGGCGGGGCACTTCTTGTGCATATCCACGCAGTTGACCAAGTGTGTTCTCAGCTCCCAGGCTGCTACAGTTTAGTCAGGAGGGTGGCGAATGGACCTTCTCCCATCCTGTAGGCTTTGAGCTGTCTGTCCCTGAGTTCTAGACAGTCTCTTAGGGTTGGGCCGTTGTGAAGACCCCGATGCTGCCTTGTTTGCATCTAAGAAAAGCGGTACCCTAGCTGGCTTTCCGGGTCTTACAGCTAAGATCCTCAGAGCTAGTTTCCAGCGATCTCATGCACACCAGAAATGCTAGGAGAGCCATAGCTGTGGCCCAGCAAGGAAGGCCATTGAACTTTGCACTCCAATCCTCCTACTTTTAACCTTGAGCAAGTAATTCCACCTCGCAGAAAGAGCCCTAGTTTCTTCATTATGAAACTGAAGATTGTTATGCTACCTTATAAGCTTATTGTCCAATAAAGTGAATAAGGTGATAAATATGAAGATGATGTGACAAGTGTAGAATGTAGGACGTGGTGACCAGGAGATACATCATGGTGAAGATTGACTATGAGGTACTTTCCAAACATTATCGTAGTCCCTGGCCTCCCAATATGAATGTAAAAGTGTTTGTCAGTATTAGGCTGGAAGACAGAGCATTATTTATATGAAAATGTGTGCTTACTAAATAAAACCTTCAATACTTGAGTAGATTAAATCCCAAAGAGGAAAACAATTTTTAAAGGAACGGTGGACTTGGAGCAGGACTTGACAGGTGATTCAAAGGAGCATGAAACTTGAGCTGGGCATAGTGGCACACACCTGTAGTCCTAGCGTGGAGGAAGGAGAAGTGGGAAGAACAGAAGTTTCGGGCCAGCTGGAGCTGCATAAATCTGACTCGGCTTTGAAACAGAAATGTAAGACCTTTGGTTTCATAAATTGTCAAAAAAAAAAAAAAAAAAAAAAGTCTCCCCAGACACGATGGCACTCATGCTTACAATTCCAGTCCTTGGGAGGCTGAGACATGAGAAATGGCATGCCTGTGAGGCTACCCTGGATTACATAGTGAGTTCCAGTGAGCTACAGAGCGAGACTCTGGCTCACAGAAACACAGCAAACAACAGAAAAACCATTCCTGGGGAGGAGGCAGGCTTGGGGAGAGGCCTGGCACCCTGCGTTATCCCTTTTTACTATATCCTTTAAAGTACTGCGTGACGCTTGCTTTCTGCCACCCTTTCCTATAAAGTGACAGTTCCCTAGGATTCAAATAAAACCACAGATCACAAGGGCACTCTGGGGCACCTCACAGGAGAGTCACAGAAGAACCTGTGCTGGCTCCCCAGGACACATAGTCACAGGACCCAGAGGCCCGTCTGGAAGCAGAGCACTTCATTATCTTCTTGGCACGGCCTGATGCTTGTGGCTGCCTCGGCTCACTTGGCTCTGATGTCTAGGTTTCTGAATCAATAAAGAGTCGTAGATGCCGACTTCAGTATTCGGGGCCTCCCTGGCAGAGGCTAGAGAAGAGGTATAATAGAAACAAGACTCTCTTGAACCTTGAAAGAGCATTGCTAGAATCACAAACCACGTGTAGATTTTTTTTGCTCAGCATTCAGTCAGTTTTTTTTTTTTTTTTTCAAATGCCCAACCAAGTCTAGAATTAGGAGAGAGAAGGAAAGTCCCAGTTTCCGAGTTTGTGCTGGGTACTATACCGAGAACATAGCCTACCTACATTTCCCACATTTAGTGTTCTGTGTGCTCAGATTGGTCCCCTTTTTGTGCAATAGTGTGAGTCAGAAAGGTGGCCGGTGGAGCTTTTTTGTTTTGTGGGGAAGTGGTGTTGGGGACTGACTCTCGGATGTCATGTATGCTAGGCAAGTATTCTGCCATTGAGCCACATTCCCAGCCCTCTTTTTACTTTTTGTCTTGAGAACAAGTTACACACTTTGCTACTCAGGACAGTCTTGAAGTCACTGTGTATCCCTGGTAGACCTTGGCCTTAAAATCATCCTGCTTTAGCATTCCAGTAGCTGGGATTACAGGCCTGTGTCACACGGGCTAGCTGGTAGCAGAGCAGATGGGAGGTTCTAGGTTTGAATATCTGCCCTAACAAAGTCTAGAAAGCAGGATTAGGAAGTCTTCAAGCCTTGCTCGGAACTAAGATCATCTCAGGAGTTCAAAATAAGAAATGGAAATTCTTTGCTTTCCTCCTCTATGCTCTTTCCCCAGCTCTTTCAGAGTAGAGTCTTGCATCCATGAGATGACTACTTTTATTCCCAGGTGATTCACAGAGGTGGTGAAGTTCGATTGGACGTTTGCTTCGTTAGACCTGCAGCTAAATTATCAGGGAGTCAATTGCAGCTTCTGCACTATTCTTCTTCACAAATCTGGCTTTCACTTGTTCACTCCCACATCCTTGTCGATCTGCTTTGCCCAACAGTGTGTACAGTGAGGCCACGCTGAGTGCTGAAGCCCCGCAAAATGGTAGCTTTTACATTCCTAGAAACCAAAAATAGACTCAACATAATGTTGTGGAGCAGGGCAAGGTAGCACATGCCTGTAATCCCAAAACTGTGAGAGGTATAGGCAAGCGGACCAAGGGTTCAAGCCCAGCCTCAGCTACATAACAAGTTCCAGGCCAGCCTGGGCTATATGAGACGTCTCAAAACAATAAAGACCATTCTCTGCATTTACATTTTAATTTATTAATTCATATTTCAAAAGATTACTTATATGTATGTATGTGTATGTGTGTGAATGTATGCCATGTGTATGTGCTGACCAAGGCCAGAAGAGGACATCAGATTCCCTGAAGCTGGAATTATGGGTGGGTGTGAGCTGTCTGACATGGATGCTGGGAACCACATGCAGGTCCTTTGGAAGAACATGTTCCATGGAAGAGCAGTTTGCACTCCTCACTGCTGACCCATCTCTCCGTCCCCATGCATTTCTAATTTTAAATGACCTCAGCAAAATACTGGGTCTTTCTCACATTTTATGAGTCGACCTCAGTGAGTCGGATCTTTTATCTACATTTTCTGGCTTTGACTCTGGACCAGTTCAGAAATGCAGTGGCTACCTACCCATTTACAGCACATACGCCATATTTATGTCTCTTATTGCTGGGCCTAAATGACTGATGTTCCCTGATTACCATATACTGTCTACCTTGGCATGTTTAAAGTTAAAGATGTGTGACAAAACAAGAATGTAAACTCAGCAAAAACAAAACAGAGGACTTGAAAATGGGACAGGGACCTAGTAGAAGGAAGAGAGGGGAGTTGGGGCCGGTAAGAGATGGTAGAGAAATGAGTATGACAGACTGTGTTATGTGTGTATATAAAATTGTCAAAAAAACAAGTGTAGAGAAAGGATTTGACCTCAGCTTGGGACATAGTAGCTGGGTGCTAAGACGGAGGAGCCCTGTTTTGTGATAGGAACCGTGCAGCGGTCTGCCCTCACAGAATTTCATCTTTCAAAAGAAAAGGAAAACATCAGAAAAGACTTACATCACCTGGCTATAGTGGGGCTCCACCGTCTTATGCCTGTTGTATGTACAGCCTAAAAATGTAAAGCTTTGACTGTGGGCGAGTTATGAGTGGAGATGGTGGCCTTGTAGAGGGCTGGCTCATACTTCCTGTCTGAAAGTTCTGACCAATTTGCTTGCCGTGTTGACTTACCCCAACAGGACGGTGGAGCATTGTTTCCATATGTGTGATCGAATGGTCATCTATTTCTTCATTGCTGCTTCCTACACGCCATGGTGAGACAGTCCGTGGGCCCTGGGAAAGTGCCTGTGATTAGAAGTCCTCACTTCTTGCCCGCTTCCTCTCCATCCTGCGCCACAGCCCTCCTGCATGACTCTGCCCCTCCTACACACACCTGCACCCCCCAGCTCCCCTCCCACCCCCCCACTCCCATCCCCACCCCCCACCCCCGCATACTTTGATTTACTTGGTTACATTACTCAGCACCTGGAAGGGCTGTCTGGCATGGCATCGTTTCAGAGGAGGTGCCGTGCGTGGACTTGGGTGTAGCTCGCAGGCTCCCCCCGCCCCCCATCATCTTCCCATCTACCTCTGCTGCTTTTCAGAATATTTGCCAGTGAACTTTGGCAAATGGAAATGCTGTAAATACGTATGAGGAAAAGCAGGCTTTCTTTTGAAATTTTAGACTCTTTGTTTCTGCTCACTCGGTAGCTAGTGTAGATCTGCACCTTTCCCACTTCTTTTGCTAAGTAAGTAACTAACCATACTAGTTAACTACTTAAAATATCAAGTCTCCTGTGCAGTTCCCTTGATCTTTCTGCCCTTCAGTCAGAGATCAAATGCAGCCTCTTGTTGCTTTAAAAACCGAAATTAAAGACACTTTAGTTTTCCTCTATTAAGACCTGGCCCAGTTTTAAACACTCAGAACATCCTGTTGAGCACCTCTGCTGCGGTAGTCAGTAGAAACAGCAAGCCTCTAGAATCTGGCTCATGCAGGCTCAGTCACTCAAAAGAAATGTAATTAGCTGTTAGAATAAAAAGAAGTGCAAGGTCTCCCCACTACCTCGCACTAAATTATAGGTCTGATTCATATAAGAGCTATCATGCTTAAAAGCTTTTGTGAAGCAATTTAAAGTAAGTAAATACATTTAAAAAATTCAATGGGAACTGAACAATCATGCATCGAGTAGGAAATTCGTGCCCAGGTAGTTTTAGATATGTCCGTAGTTAATTTTCCATTTGGGGATATTAATTTTATAGTTAGAGCCAAACTGAACTTTTTTTTCCTATTTATTCCTAATATACCAGGGCACATGAAGTTGTGGTATGTTGAACTGTGACAAGACACGTACCATAGTGCATGCTAGAGGAGCTCTCATGTTTTGTCTTGGCAGAGAGATTGCTGAAGGAGACATGTATATTAGGTGTCTTACTGTGGGGATGTGATCCTGGTTCAGGATTTTATTCTGGGTTCTCAGTAAGCTTTGTAAGCATTCCAGATGCTTGGTCAGAAACAAAACAGCCTGTCACAGCCCTTGCTTCGGTGGGCCCAGCTAGGGAAAGGCAGGCTCAGCGGCATTCTGGCATCTCTGTTTTCAGATCGTGCTACTTTCAAATCGTGTTTAATTCCTAATACTAAAATTGGACCAACAACAATCTTACCTTTGGATGATTAATTTCACCCAAACTTCCCAAACGCCTCCTGCTGTGCTGAAGGCCTGTTAGGCTATTGTGTTCTGTTTCCTGTGACTAGGAGAGCGTGGGCTCTGACTTCCTGTCATTTACCCTTTGTTATCATTTACATTTGTAGGTTAAATCTCCGTGAACTTGGACCCCTGGCATCTCATATGCGTTGGTTTATCTGGCTCATGGCAGCTGGAGGAACCATTTATGTATTTCTCTACCATGAAAAGTAAGAGAAAAATCATTTCCATTCCATTGCTTAACAGTGAACTGCCTAAAGTGTTCCTGTGTTACAGTACAGTTTCCACTGTGCTTATGCCTCACCATAGTAGAAATACATAAAAAGAAAATATAGTGCTCTGCGTAAATCTTTACCTCCATTTGGTATTCACTGTTGCTGGACAGGTAGGGGTGGAAAAGCACAGACAGCACATGTATGTCATGATGAGGTTGGAAGACAGTGCGACCCATCATTTGAGAACCTCGAGGACCTCATTTCTCATCCGGAGGCAAGCTAGCCCTGTCCGTTTCATAGACATCTCACATGGAAAATAGCCTTTTCCTCGTTTCCATGGAGATCAAGGATAATGGATTTTAAGTGTCACAGCACAAAACTTACCCAAGATAGAAATCTGGAGAATCCTTGAGAAAAGGAGCTGACACTGGACACAGCTTCCTCCCCCACCCCCCACTCATAGCTGTAGTCAGAAGTATGAGTGATATAAACAAAGGCATATTGAAATGTACCATTTGGGACATTCTTAGTAGGAGCCAAAAGAAAACGAACTTTGCTGTGAGATTGTATCTCCCGGGAGTGTCAGAGGCTACCCTCATGAAGTTCACAAACATAGCCACCTAAACCATATCTAAACAAAGAGAATACCAAATAGACAATTTGGATGCTGAGCTTATCACAGACACCTGACTCCAAGTACCCTTTGAATGTAATGAATGCTGAATGTATTATGTAATGTATATCAATCCAAGGGAACATTTGCTTCTTGGGTTCACACTCCCAGGTGATACCCTTCAGATAGCATAGTAAGTATAGACAGGCCTTTCTGGTAAACCAAGCTGTGGAGCCCATTCTTCCTCCACTGGGCTGAGAGATCTCAGATGTCCTGCAGCCTAATGGGATGAGACTGGAAATACATATGCAAAATGAAGAGAAACAGGAAACACATCCTTTACTCTGGCTGCTACTCCAACTCTGAAGAAAGCCTTGTTTCCACCTGTTCTCACCATTTCAAGGTCCTTTTAACTCTGGATGGAGCTGGTGGTGGACCAACCCGAGATGGGAAAGGGAAAAATAGTGTACTGGACTAGATTACAACTAGCTTTGATGGCAGATCTGTTCTAGGCAGCCTGTGTCAATTTCTGGCCTTTTCATCGTAGAAGAAATGTTACCTCGCCATTACTCAGTTTGGTATGCTAGGGAGAGGCTCGGTGGTCTCCTACTGGGAACTGAGTTTCCTTGGTGTAGTTTAAAAGCGTATATGTCTCTTTCAAAATGAAGAAAGGGGAGGCTGGCATGGGCATGATCTAAGCATTCCTAGGATGTGTGTCTGACTCCTCTTGTGTTCCTGCAGGTATAAAGTGGTTGAACTTTTCTTCTATCTCACGATGGGATTTTCTCCAGCCTTGGTGGTGACGTCAATGGTGAGACACAGCTGTATAATTTTAGTTACTTCCTTCTGAATTCCTGACCCTCTGATGTAATGATAGACAGTTTTGCCTTTCGGAACTACGTTGTGTCCATTAACTACAGTCTGAGAGAGGAACCTACATAGATAATGCAGCATGCCACCGAGTTGCCCTAGGTACCGCCCGAGGCTTGGTGAAGCTGCGTATGTTAGGTTGGTTCTGTATTTGGTCTGGATGATGGGTCTAGTGTCCCTCGCCCCTCACTAGCTCATCACCCTTCTTTCAGAGAAGAGTCTAGTCAAACTGTTTGACTATAAAGAAGTGGCTGTTTCTGGTTAAATAATTGTTTGAGCCTGAATCTCTGCAAGAGGCTATCTGGAGATTTGTTATAGTAAAGAAAACCTGAATTACCGACTCATAAAATCTAAAGAATTAAGATGGTGGTGGCCCACGATTGTGGTCCCTACCCACCTGAGAAAGAAACATCGAAAGTTTGAGATCAGAAATTTTTTATCCCCAAATTTAGAGGGAGGGAGGGAGGGAGGGAGGGAGGGAGGGAGAGAGAGAGAGAGAGAGAGAGAGAGAGAGAGAGAGAGAGAGAGAGAGAGAGAGAGAAGCACACTGTTAGCTTCAGTTGGGTATTTTTCAGTTCCTTTTCACTCTATTTTTTTTTTCCATTTGCTTTTAAGTAATATTATTTCTCTTTCTAAGAAAGGAAAGTGGCCGTTTCTTTGTTTGTTATTTTACTTTTAACCTTGCCTGAAAATAACTTTTAGGAGCTTAAAGTATTTTGTTATCTTTAGTGGACTCTCGCATGGGGTGTATTTTCAATTCTCTTTCCAGTTGAACTACTGTTTAGAAATCTATGCACATCTCTCACTTTGAATCCAGAACATACATTGCAATCTGATCTAGCAGTACCGCCTAGTTGCTTATGTTCTCTGGTGCCTTGTGTTCAACACTGGGTGGGCATTAGCCACTGTGTTAATTGAAGAAGTCCAGCTTGTTTAGTTTGAACTCTTCTTTTTCTTTCCTCAGTTGCCCTGAGTCAAGATTGTACTTGAGATTTCATTACTGAGTTTTTACATACAGTGTGAGAACATAATTCCACTATCCGGTGCCCACACTCCTCAGAAAAAATGCCTCTCAGAGCTAAACCCTGGTGCTAAATATTCCGGAAATATGGCTTGTGAAAATGCCAAAAATTATATATCCTTGAGATGTGAGCTTGATGATGTCCCTGGCACTATTGCATATATAAATACATGTATTGTTGTATGTGTGTGTGTATACATAGGTGTATATAGTTCAGTTGGTAAAGGCACCAGAGAATGAGGAGGAGAGGGAGGCACGTGACCGAAATGAGAAAATGGGCCATGGCTGTTTTATCGTTAGAGGGCAATTCAGGACAGCCAGAGCCATATAAGCAAAGTCTGCGTGGATTGGTTACTAATTATTAGAACAGAATTTCAAGTCAATTCCCTCTGGCTGTCATAAAAGCAGGTTTATCCGGTATTTTCACTAGCCCAAATCTTTAATTGGCCTTTTCATAGGTGGTATAATAGCCAGTGACTAATGTCTATGAAAATGAAGGAGGATAATTCACACCCTGCTGTCCCAGAACTTAGGGGCCAACAGGCAGACAGTTTCTGTTCAGCAGGAGACTAATAAAATTTTATAATGTCCTTGGCTCGGGGGATGGGGTAGTGGAGGACTCAGGTTGCTATGGGAACATGAGATCGAAGTACTAAAATAAGTGACAGGTAAGCTGATTCAGAAAGACAAGTAGGAACCAGGAAGTGGTTGGAATGAGGCAGGTGTTACTAATAGAGGATACAGCACGCCTCAGGGAGAGTGCCACCTTCTTTGGAGAATTGATAATTATCTGGGGGATCTAGACAGAGTCCAGATCAAAAGGGTTATGTAAGAGTGAACACTGAGCTGTGGAGCTGGGGAGTCTCGGATCTCGAGTTAATCCTTCTGCCACAAGGAGCTATGAAACGAGATAATGAATTAAAAAGCGTCTAGCACAGAGAGTGCAGGACTGTGATGCTTGAAGGAAGAGAAGTCAGACACTGAGCTTCGTATTCTACCACCTCCCCCATTGTTTTCCTATAGACTCCAGGTAGCAACTGAAGGAGAGAGCCAGGAAAGCGACAGTCTGCCCGGAAGGTAGCTGTGAGCCGGTTCACGGGGCAGGGACCTAGGGAGGAGAGAGCTGCTGAGAGAAACCTCCAGGAATCTACAAAGGAGTGTGTTTGGACTTGTGCAGGGCAAAATTGTGTAAGCCCTCACTTAGAATGACCATTTGAAGGTGATGAGCAAAATGATATTCCAGAGGCACCCGCTGCGGGAAGAGTAGTGTTTCTACCACCCCAAGTGGTGAAACCACATTGGACATGAAACATCCCCAGCTGGGCAGGTGACTAGAGTCACCTTGGGGCCAGAGTTCCTCTGCCCCGTGTCTTAGTTGTTTTTAATCACTGTGACAAAAACAGAAACAAAAATCAAAATGAAAAGCCACAAAAACATGAAGGGAGGAAGGATTTCTTCTGGCTCCTAACTTCAGAAGCTGTAGGCTGTGGTCACTTGGCGGTTGGTTGTGGGCTTGTGCGTGGCCAGGCACATTGTGGAGGGAGCATGTGGCGAGCAGGGTGGCTCACCTCGTGGCAGACAGAGAGATGGCTAAGAAGGAGCCAGGGACAAGCTAAACCCTTCAGAGGCATACCCTGCCCCAGCAACCTGCTTCCTCCAACAAGGCCCCACATTCTAATAGGTCATTATTATACAAAGTCCTCTGATCAAAATAGACAACATGCTAGACTGTAAAATCATCTTTGATGCTAAAGAATTGAAACTGCCCCCCCCCCCCCCCCCCCCCCGCACACCAAAAAAGATAGAGAACTCCCACGTATTTAAAGATTAAACAACACACTTGTATGTAAACTCCTGGGTCTTTGAATTGACCAGTAATGAAAATGCAGCCCGACAGTGTGTGGGCTGTAGCCCAAGCGGTGTTGAGGAGTGCGGTGCTTTAGATGCCTCTGAGTGTGCAGATTAATTGTATGAGTCAGCTTGACGGGGCCATGGTACCTAGATGTTTGCTAGTTGCCAGCCTGATTGTTGTGAAGATACTTCATCAGAATGCTTGCTTCAATTCAGTAGACACAGAGTGTAGTTCCCTGTAATGTGGTGGGCCTTAAGCAGTCACCTAAGGGACTTAAGAGAAAAAAGACTGAAGCCTACCTAGGAAGGATCCTGCTGTCTTTGGATGCCGACTGCAGTAGCAGCATTACCTGGGCCACAGTCTGCCTGCCCCGCTGCAGAATTCAGGTTTGCTGCTCCATAATTACACAAGCCAGTGCCTTAAAGTCTGTCAGTACACACATGCACATGTATGCGCGTCTGTTCTCCAAGCAGACATCCACATGTGTCTTACTGATTCTGCACCTAGTCCTGCACAGGGTAGTCCTGGAAGCCTGACTAGGGTGAAGAGGAAGTGAAGAAAGAACAGACACAAAGCTGAGATCAGGTGGGCTGCGCTCATTCTACTGGAGGGACTCCAATTGGGTAGCCTAAAACCCTAGGGAGTTTATTATGCACGGCATGAGAAGGAGGACTTGGCTAGCCTTGGTAGGAGGTCTCCATAGGGGAGCAGTCTCAGATTGCAGTCATCTGTAAGGAAGAGGCTGCAGTTGCTAGTTTTCACACATCCCTATAGGTCAGCCCTTGGTAAACATTAGTATTTGGACCAAAGTGAGGCCTTGCCATCCCTCTGAGTCTTTCCCAGAGAAAGGCTTTGCCAGTGCCCATGCATCTGGGGCATGGGTGACCGCTCCGTGTCTGTGTCCATGTTAGTAACACATTCACTCACTCAGGGCTGCCTCAGCTCCCCGCACTTGTAGCTCTTTGAAGAACTCCGAGTAATAGAAAGAAGAAGGTTTGAAGCTTAGTGATGGAAGCATCTACCTTCAGATGGGAAGGAAGAATAAGTCTAGCCTACAGTAGCTAACAGTGAAGAAATAATTGGAGGGCTGTGGATATGGCTTAGTGGTAGAGCTTACTTGGCGTGTATGAGGCCCTGGGTTCAATTTCTAGGAAGAGAGAAAGAGAATATGAATGGGAATGGATCAACAATTGGAGAAAAATCAATGAAACCAAAAACTGTCTCTTTGAAAAGATTACAATCAGTAAAACTTAAGTAGACTGAACCAGAAGTAGAGTAAGCGTAAACTACCATTATGAGGCATGGAATGCGGAATATCACCACAGCCTGCAGCTGTGAAAGGATGATGAAGGGGAATTGTCAACAACTTGATATCAATAAATACAGCAGCTTAGATGAAGTGGACACATTTCTTGAATCGTTTTCCCTACAACAGACTGAAGAAGAAACAAAGATTTGATATCCTTGTAATAATATGTAAGGAAACTAAATGCATAGCCAGAAGCATTGTCCAAATAAACAAACTTCCAAAGCCTGGTAGCTTTATTCATACATTCTAGCAAATTTTAGACCTAGAGTCAGAATAATAATACTACTACACAAACTTTCACAAGTGGAGTAGAGCTCAGTAAGGTGGGACATTTCTAGTACCTGGGAGGTAAAGGAAGAAAGATCAAGAGTTCAGGGCTAGCCAGAGCTACCTGAGGGCTATCAATCATCAATCAATCAATCAATCAGTCAAACAAACAAAACAGGAGTGGAAGGAACACTCCTAGTTCATTTTCTAAGGCCAATATTACCCTGAGAATCAAACACACATTGCAGGAAAACCACTAACCAGTATTCATGAAACAGAGAAGGCTCCAACAGAATATGAGCCAATCTAGTGTCATGAGAATGTAAAAAGAGTCATAATCAAGTTACATTTCATGTAGGAATGCAAGGTTGGTACATCACTTAGAAATCATTCATTGAAATTTGCCACATTGAAAGAATCAAGGAGAAAGATTGGTTATCTCAACAGAGGAAGGAAAAGTGCAAACTTAGAAACTTCACATATCCGACAAAGGACGCTTCTAAACAACGCTACCAGCAAATGTATTTTTTGGTGAAAGACAATGATCGATAAGAAGGCAATAATCCTCACTACTTCTAGTCAACGTGCAGCTGCTGTTCTAGCTATGCAGGAAGAGATAAGAGAAACAAAAGCATGCCAATGGAGAAGAACAGGAAAGGGACTTTATCTGTGGATGACCATCAGTGCATAGAAGCAGGTATTTACAGCAAAGTCCTGGGCATTAAGAATGAGTTTAGCAATGCAGTTGGATACAAGGTTACAAGAAGTAATGGCATCCTTCCTCAGGAGGCCTCACACCGGCTTGTGCCACCTGCCATGTCTCTAGTGATCCCTGAGGAATTTGGGCACATGTTGTGAGTACTCTCAACACTAACATCAATGGGATTCAGAAGGTAACCACCACTGTCCTTAAGGGTGTGGGAAGGAGATATGTTTGTGTGGTGATGGAGAAAGCAGACACTGGCCTCACCAAGAGGGCTGGAGAATTCAGGGAGGATGGGATGGAATACAAGATCACAGTTAAGTTCCCAGACAGGTTCCTGAACTGAGAGAAGGAGAGAAAGGATGGAAAGTACAGTGAGCTTCTGACCTATGGTCTAGACAAGTTCTGCATGGAACTAGGGCAGCTGAAGGAGATTGGAGCCCACAGAGGGCTCTGCCACATCTGGGGTCTTTCGTTGTCTGATGTCAGCACACAAGACCGCTGGCTGCTGGGACTGTATCATGGGCATGTCCAGGAAGAAATGATTATAGATATTTCTGTTTATTTAGGAGGTAGTGGCATATGTGAACACAACTCAGTGGAAGAAGGGAAATGTTTTTAAGACAAGGTTTAGAACATTTTGAGTGTCAATTTCATGTCATCCACAAACTTCATTTGAAGTCTAGGCTTAGCTGTAAAGCAGGAAGCATGAGGTTTCTTGAAAACAGAAACTTCAGGAAACTTGGAACATCTTGTCATCAGTATTACCAGGCACAGATTTTGTGAGCCACAGAAATAAAGACCGTAACAGGAGAAAAGTTATGTTGGGGAGTTTTTCAAAATGAAAGTCTTTGCTTCTCTGAGGACTCAATGAAGAAAATGGACAGGCAGTCACAGTCTGGTGGGAAGTACTTGCTGTGTCTGTGATAAAGGACATATGTCCTGAAAGCAGCCACCTGTTAAATATGCTCAGTCTATGAACCTCCAAATCAATCCTAAAGTCCTTCAAAGATGGGTAAAAGATTTTAACAGAAAGAAAAAAAAAATCATATCAGAACCCATAGCCCTTTGAAAACACATGCATGTAATTAGTGGTCAAGAAAATGGAAGTTAAAATTCCCGTGACTGCCACAACATAACCCATAGAACAGTTATGATTAAAAAGATGAGGTCCGTGCTAGCAGCCAGGATGTGAAATACTGTGCCCCACCTCTGTGTATTGTATAAAATGATAGGGCCCACCTCCAACAGTTTCGTTGCCAAAATATTTAGTTTCTAATCAAATTAAGCATGTATTTATTCTGTGACTCAGTGGTTTACTTGACAGAAATGGAAACATAAATCTTCAAGAAGACTCATGAAGTTAAGATTAGTCTCATTCATAACAGTCCCCAAAATGGCAAGAATTAATAAGTTATGTTCAATGAAGGAACCACTAAGCAAAAAATGAAAGGAAGGAAGGAAGGAATGAAGGAAGGAAGGAAGAAAAAGAAAGAAAAGAGAAAGAAGGAAGGGAGGAAGAAAAAGAAAGGAAGAAAGAAAGAAAGAAAGAAAGAAAGAAAGAAAGAGAAAAGAGAAAGAAGGAAGGGAGGGAGGAAGAAAAAAGGAAGGAAGGAAGGAAGGAAGGAAAGAGTGAGAGAGAAAGAATTGAAAAATATGCACTTGGATTTATGTGATGCCCAGAAAATAAGCAGTATAATTCCATTTATGTGAAGGTCTAGAACAGGTGGGCCTTGTATGTGTGCTGGTAGCATTAAGAACAGTGCTTGCCTTGGTGACTGGAGGGGTCCAGGATTGGTTGGCAAGGGGGCACAAAGAACTTACGGGGTATTAGGGTTATATGGATGTAATCAATGTAATCAAATGCATTCTGTTCTGCCTGATCTGTATACTTCACAGAATTAGTCACACAAACTCCTGTTTTGAAAACACCCATTTCCCCAGTCCCACGTGAAGGTTCAGAAGTCGCCACACTTTAGTCCATATCCCAATTCTGACACTAGGAAACTTCATGGCCTTGAGAAAAGTACTTAACCTCTCTATTTCTTGTCAGTAAATGTTGTTGACAGTTAATAGTACCCAATTTAGGGTCACAAAGATTAGAGAGAATAAATACACATGAGTGCTTCACAATGTGTCTACCAGGTGGTGCCAGCAATGCCATGAGTCACAAAGACCACACTTGGCTTGCTCTGGCATTCAGTCTCTCCTAGTCTTTGAGTGTCTGAGGAGGTAAATGTGTTTCAAGGAACCGTCTCTCAATAGAATGTGTTTAAAAAATTTACTGGTAGCCGGGCGGTGGTGGCGCACGCCTTTAATCCCAGCACTCGGGAGGCAGAGCCAGGCGGATCTCTGTGAGTTCGAGGCCAGCCTGGACTACCAAGTGAGTTCCAGGAAAGGCGCAAAGCTACACAGAGAAACCCTGTCTCAAAAAAAAAAAAAAAAAAAATTTACTGGTGTACTTGATTGGATCTCTTGCTTATTTGGACAAAAAGGATTGGAGTGTGTCAAAACCAAATCGTGGTGTCTCTGAGAACAGAGCACAGTGACCTCCCATGTGACTTTATCAGGCTACTCTCTTACTTCCCTACAAATAAGGAGGTGGTGTTGCATGAGTGGCACTTCCACTTGGGGTTCCTGCTCCCCTAAGAATCTGTGGCAGCCTTTATCCTTCTAGAACAGTGCTCCTAATGCACATACAAAGATGTTGTATGATGGGTGTCGGTAGCCCCATAACCTGTATGAAGTAATACGTGTGTGTGTGTGTGTGTGTGTGTGTGTGTGTGTGTGTGTGTGTGTGTGTTAAATTGGCTTGGGGTCTTTTTGTTTGTTTGTTTTTGGTTTTTTTGAGACAGGGTTTCTGTGAGTAGCTTTGGAGCCTTTCCCTGGAACTCACTCTGTAGCCCAGGCTGGCCTCAAACTCACAGAGATCCACCTGCCTCTGCCTCCCGAGTGCTGGGATTAAAGGCGTGTGCTTTTGTTTTTGTTTTTAAAGTCTGGTTGAAGTCTCCTCTTACCCAAGAATAAAGAAAGTCTGATATCGGTACTTTTGAGCCCTCCCCAATCTTTTAATCCTACCAAACCCAGAGGTTCCCATGAATGCTGAAAGCAGGGCTATTTATCACACCTGGCCTTATGTCCTGCCGCCTGGCACTTAGCTCCTCTAGTCTGTTGTCATTGCTTTAGCCTAGGCCCACGGGCTCCTTCTTAGCAGGTGGCCGAGCTGGAATTTCCTCTTGCTTTTGCCTGACTTGGCCACTGGGACCTTGGGGCCACATGGCCTTGCCCCGAGGCTGCCGCCTTTAGCACTCAGCTGTCTTAGGGCATCTACATTCTTGTTCTCTTCCAAAGCCTAGCTACCAGCTGGCTTGGCTTTCTACCAGCGCCACCTCCATTACCACCTCATTCATTCAAGTCAGTTTACAGTTTACTCTTGTAGCTGGGCCTTTGACTCTCCCAAGACAGCCTTAAAAATTCTTGCTTTTGACCCAAAATACACAGGACTTACTTTACCACCTGGAAGCACAGGGCAAATTAGGAAATCCCTCGGGCTGTATGACGCATCCCTTGTCAGCAGTCAGGATGCCCTAAATCCATACGTGCTGCAAAGATCTAAAAAAGCAATCCATATAGATGGTGCTAGAGAGGTCAAAGGCATGTGACAAGCCTGGCTGAGATATAAATTATAAACTAGTTTATTGGGCCTGCCGCATGTGGAACGAAGCTTTCAAAGAGCAATCTGGGAAGTGAGGATCATGCAGCCTTCCGAGGCACTTTATGGCCAGCTGTGATTACAATCTGCTTAGATACACAGTTAAATGAGCAGAATCGCCACCTTGTCCCATGGAGCCTGTAATGTGTCCAGCGGTCAAATCATGCCTGCAGATCCAAAGGGTACTCCAGGTCATTCGGGGCGAGATGTTTCAGGGTTGCTTTATGTTTCCAGATTAGGGTGTTGTTCACACAACACTTCTTAATATGTAGAAAACCAGGAGCCTTTGGGGGAAGGAAGGTAACTCTTCCCTTGTGACATCGAAGTAACATCCCACCTTTCGCTCTGTTGACAGAATAACACCGACGGACTTCAGGAGCTCGCCTGCGGGGGTTTGATCTACTGCTTGGGAGTTGTGTTCTTCAAGAGTGATGGCATCATTCCATTTGCCCATGCCATCTGGCACCTGTTTGTGGCCACGGCAGCTGCTGTGCACTACTATGCCATTTGGAAGTACCTTTACCGAAGTCCCACGGACTTCATTCGACATTTGTGACCAACCTGTGCTAGGTCTTCAAACCAGTATTATCTCAGTTGAGGCACTTGAGTGGGGGTAAGAGCTGACTGTCGCGCAGGGGAGAAGAATGAGCAACTTGCACTGACTTCGTTTAATTTTTTTGACTCTAATTACTGTGAAAGTATCAAAGCTGTGCCCTGGAGTTTTCCTCCTCACAGCCAACCAATAAGGTAGTGATTAATTCTCATTCCATTCCACTATCATGAAGGACTCTGGATAGACTTGGCCAACTGATGTTTACAAACCAGAATTTTGTATTTTTGTTTTACAGATTTTACTAGATGATTTTTTCTAAATTCCTAGGTCAGGTTGTCAAAGTCAGTGCAATAATGCAGCTTCCTTTTTAAGAAAAAAACAAAAAGTCGTTTCTATCACTTTTCCCATTCACTGTGTAAAGAATCATGGAAACGTAACACTACTTTTTACCATGTTTCATCCTGACATAACATGGTTATTTTTTAAAAAGAGGTGTTAGTTCTTTTGTAAATTTTTAAAGAGCTGTTCCATTGACGTGCACCCACACGGTTCCTCATTCATGTGAAGTTTTGCTGGGAGCGGTCAACATTCCACAAACAAACATACCTCTTCTGATGGTTTTATTAAGTGTGGAGAATTTGCCAATTTAAAAAAAAAAAATGACTGCAGTTTTCTAAACATTTCTGCCAATCTCTGACCCTGAACTCAGTACTGCTGTGGAGCTGATATCCTTGACCTGGTGTGGTCCACCGGGCCTGAGAAAGTATTTTGGTATCATCAACTTTTTCAGAAGATGTCACTTTACTCTAGGCCTTTGCCATGGTTTCTCCAGGGTCTCTTTCCACAGTGGAGGAGGATCCTGTGCGTACTATGATAGTATTGTTGGGTTGACCATCTGCCAGACACTTCTCACGAGCGTTCTGAATTATGGTGAATTGTTGGACTGTCACTCTGGTGGCAGTGGTTCAGTCATCGAGGTTAAGTCACTGAACTTTATTGTATCAGTTTGATACCCATTTTAAATTGTGGGACTAGACGCATAAATTCACATTTCTGCCTTTTCCTCTGCACTTGTCAATATACAATTTTTTTCATACCATATATAAAACTTTGATTGACACATAGAAACTCATATCAGTAGTCCATGTTTTTATGCTGACTCAGTGGAGTGGTATTTATATAGTCTAGTTTTCTCTCAATGTCTTATATTAAGATTGTTGTATTAGTTGCTTTGTTGCTATCTTTCTTGGTGTTTATGAGAAATGAAGTCACCTTGCCTTTAGATCAGACTTTAATATAACCTGTTAGTCTAGAAATAGGCTTGCTCAATGGAACTGTCAGATTGAAGATACACTTTATGAATTGAAATTCTGTACCATTGTAATTTTAAAAGAAAGTTTATTTTATGTGTATGTTCAGGCTCTGATTTGGGTAAATTGTCGAGGAATGACAGAAGAACTGATACTGGCTGGTGATTTCTTCAGTAGGCATGGGTACCCAAGGATAAAACCAGCCGGACTATTCTATATGCATGATCCTGAACATTTAGCTGCCTGTTGTTTTACTGTGTATAATATTTTACTTTAAATATATTAACTTTTGTGGATTCATTTAAAGTCTGCTCATAAGCAACACTGTCAAAAACCACTAAAATGTATGTAAAAACTCGTGCTGTAGATTAGAATAAAGTTGTTACTTGGGTTGACTCCATTGTCTGGAACAGATGGCTAAAAGTAACGCTGGGTGGGTATTGGAGAGCTTGATCGGATCACACATTTGTAATTTGTGTAGTCATCTTCCAAAACTCAGAATATAGAGACAACAAAGCAGCCCTTTCGGTTGGAATTCCCGGCCACTCCTCCAGCTGTATGACCGCACATGTGCAGTTCAGTAGCCAAGCAAGGGGCCTTACGTCCTATGTAATCCGTGTAATCCGTACGCTGCATGCGCACAGTGTGGTCACACAATCTGCGGATGCGGGGTGCTCTGTAAGCCCATATGCATATGTGCAGGGGAATCCATAAGAAGCAGATCACAGACATCTCCCGCCTCTTCCTCTTCTTCCTCTCCTTCTCCTCCCCTTCTCTCTCTCTCTCTCTCTCTCTCTCTCTCTCTCTCTCTCTCTCTCTCTCTCTCTCTCTCTCTCCATGTGTCTCTTCCACAGGCCTGGTCACGCTATCTTCTGTCCCTTCCCTCTCCCTTCTAATAAAACTCTGCTCTGATAATGGGTTTTGTTGTGCCTCATGACCTTTCTCACGCGGTGACAGAGTCGCTTATTAAAACCCACACTTTTATTTTTAACTTTCTAATCTGCCTGCTAAATACTGACTTGCCAGAGCTAACTCAACACCAATCAACACATTATCAGTTCGCCTACTTGCCTGGTGTGCTAATGTTCACATGAAAACTCATTTCATTTGGGAAACTGAGCCAGGAGGGTTTGAGGCCAGTCCCAGCTACATAGTGAGAGATCAGATCATATATCATAAAAATAAAATATAAGTGTGTGTGTGTGTGTGTGAGAGAGAGAGAGAGAGAGAGAGAGAGAGAGAGAGAGAGAGAGAGAGAGAGAGAGAGCAAACTGACAGTGGTCACTTTTAAAAGGGCCAAGCCCCACAGCTTGAAGAGATCCCTGCACCCCTCCCTGCAGCCCTCTCCGATTGTTAAGAAGCCGTCCGAGCTGAGGTCTGACTGGAGCCCCTGATTTATGGTCTAACCGGCACCTGGCTCTTCCAGCTCTTCGTCACGTATGCTATTGAACTAAAGCACTTGATGTGCAACTCCCCCTAACAGGTTGTAAAAAGTCCGATTTCTCCTTTGTTGGGGCTTGGTCTGGACACTTCCCTGGGGATTTGTTCGAGGAGGAGTTCTGAAGATTGCTCTCTCTGAAGAGGCCCTTCTGGCCTTCTCCCATCAACCCTCTTGTGGCCGTGTACTCTTGAGGGCTCGCTCTCTGTCTCCCTCTCCTCATTTTCAGTCTTAAATGAAACTCCTCTCCAGGTTTACATGGGAAGCCTCCCCTTTCCTGTAAGGCCCTGCCACTGGTCCTTCTTCAGTGTATTTTGACATCTCCTGGGGCATGGTCTTCCTCCCACCTCAAGGCCTGAAGGTTGTAGATACGTCTTTACCCAGGGCTACTTTTACTTAGCTTATGTAATGCATTGTGTGGTTCACATTAAAAGCTTTCATGTGACCAATGGCTAGCTTAGACAACACTATATCCCTAACCACAACTCAAGTGTTAGATGTCATTCTTGACTTTTGTTTCTGGTGTTGGGGATTGAACTTAATACCTACATGCCACGTAAGTGTTTTACCACTGAGCTGCACCCCCAGCCCCTCTCTGTATTTCAGGCAGGAAGAGAGGGAGATGACTTGCTTCTGACCGCTTTATCCTCAATGGAGGAAAGGCTCTGGGTCAGCCCAGCTCTAAAGCCTTGCTTTTGCTGTGTACCACTGCATTGCTAGAGTCAGCAAAATCTAAGAATTTGAACTGAGCATTCACCAAGTAGGGACACAGGAAAGAAACTGATTTCCATACAGTTGAGAGCCTGGGTTAGCCCCAGACGACCCTTCAATGGCCTTCTGAAGTCGGTTTCCAGGGGTTCTGACCTCTAGCCCTAGGGTGCTATCACCCATTTCTAGAGTGCCTGCCCACTTAGTGCTGCCTCCTTATTGTCTCCTGTCCTAAGCTGTCCTCAAAGACTAGATCTCTGATTCACCACCACCAATCTGCCCATCCTTGCTTTCTCTCCCCACTCTTCCCCATAACCAGTCTTCACAGTTGCCATCTGTACCTTCCTCGCCCCTCCATGAGAGGGTTCCTGACCGCCACGCCACCCCACCCCACCCACCCCCACCCCCCACCCCCCCGCCACTGCAAGGCTCTAGAAAATCCTAGTTAGCCCTCAGACTACTGCAGCCACCTTGTTTGCATCTCGGCCCCTGCTGAACCTTCTTTGAACAAGCAGCCTCCACACTGCCAGCATCATCTTTCTGAAATAAGACCTTCGCATGTCCACCGTGCTCCCCAACGTCTGCTGCTAGCCTGTGGATTCCTGTCCAAGGCTTCTGGCTAAAATCCTCTCACGCTGACTCCTTGTGATCTTGCCTCTCCTAACAAAGCCCATGACACCAAACCAGCCGGTGATTTTTCACAGCCTCCCGACCCATTCAATGCCTGTATACTTTTGCTGCTTCTGTGTCTGCTGCAGCTAGACGTGAGTCGTGCTTACCTGAGTCCCTCTTACCTGGCAACATGGTCATGCCCAACTGCTGAAAGATGTTAAACTTTACCTTGCTATGGACACAGGTGCATGACAAGGCTAGAAGTCCTCCCATTGAACTCACCAGCTTCGACATTCTTTTTCCCAGCCTACCAGGCATTGATGGTGTTTGCTGTCTCCTGGTCTCTCATCCTGCCTGAGAAGGAAGTCTTTCAAAAGAGAAGTGAGTCCCACCTACTTCTGGTCTTAGCGTCTAGTATGGCACTGGGCTCAAGGTGCAAGTTGGTTGAGTGAAAGAGAAGGAAGAGTGGTTGGGGGAGACCAGGAGGTTTATTATTTTAGAGCTCAGAGCTTGGCTTTTCTGCACTACTTGGAACTCGACTTACAGCTTCAGGAAGCTTGTATGAGCCACAAAAAAAGTTGAGAAACTGAGGTGTAAACATTAGACACTACCCTAAATAAAGAAAAGTTACACTTGTTTATTGAAGCTTTCATAAAACCCATCAACAGTTTACAAGCTTAGATAATGATGTCCCAACATTGCAGAAGAACTTTGGGTAACTGTCCAGGCAGCCAGCTGTCTCTGTCATTCTAGATTTTTTGGAAGTTGCTTACAATCTTCTTCCTGTTTACTTAGATAATATTGTATCCTTCTGAGGTCTTTGATGTAGTTGAAGACTAGATAGTTATAATTATGCTTTTGCTTGGTTTTGATAGGAGATAAGGTAGATATGAAACCTTGGACTCACAAATACAGGATAGATAGGATATCTTCTTTGATTTTGCCAAATACAAATAGGCTAGCTATTATAACTATAATTCTTGCTTGATAACTGTTTTGTTATATGTAATTTTGCTGTGTTGAAGTTGAAACTTTCCTTTTGAATAGAAAGAAGAGGGGAAATGATGGGTGATGTCATTCTGTATGCTGTGAAAATGTGTTGCTCTGACTGATTGATAAATAAAGCTGTTTGGCCAATAATGAGGCAGAATAAGGTTAGGCGGGACATTCTAAAGAGAGAGAGAGAGATGAAGGAAGAGAAAGGGCAGAGCAGGGGAGATGCTGCCAGTTGTCATGAGAAGCAAGATATAAAGATACTGGTAAGCCATGAGCCACGTGGCAAAGTATAGATTTATAGAAATGGGTTAATTTATGATGTAAGATCTAGCTATCGAGAAGCCTGAGCCAGTAGGCCATGCAGTTTGTAATTAATATAAGCCCCTGTGTGTTCATTTGGGTCTGAGCAGCTACGGGACTGGCAGATGAAAGAGATTTATCCTGACCGTGGGCCAGGCAGGACACAGGAAAACTTTGAGCTACACACTTATTGATATTATACCATATATTTTATCCCCAAATCATGCAAGTGTACAATTCTTGGAAAAATAAAGATAGAAAAGATTTAAATCTGTGAGTTGACTCATTGGAATATACCTCCATATGCTTCTTGTCAGTCTTCTTTTCCCATATTTATAGGCCTTCGTTTTGTTTCATGCAGCTGTCTATCTCATACATAAAAATTGTAGGGGCTGGACAGACGACTCGGGGTTTAAGAGCAGAGCTGACTCTTGCAGAGGCCTGTAACTCCAGCTTATGGGGAACCCAATGCCTTTGGCCTTTGCAGGCATCTGTATTTATGTGCATACAGACAGACAGACAGACACCCACATGTGTGTGTGTGTGTGTGTGTGTGTGTGTATAGATAGATAGATAGATATCAGAATTAAAAATTGTAATAAAAGCAAATCTTTTAAAAATGTTTATGTGGCATTACATTTCCACACTTACCATACACATTTAAAACTATTATCTAGCTCTCGGCTGGTGAGATAGGTCTAGCTGTCTAGCTCAGCATGTCAGGTCATTTGCAGCCAACCTCAGCTCCATTCCTGAGACCTACACAATGGAAGTAGAGAACTGACTCCCAAAAGTTTTCCTCTGACCTCCAGGTGTGTTCTGTGGCACATGTACAACACACATACACACACACACACACACACACACACACTAACGTAAATGGTTTCAAAGTGTGTATGATATATGTTGTAATACATCATTTTAACAGGCAGAATATTCTTTTTGGTGTACTACTGGGCACTGAAGCTGAGATCTCATTGCATGTTGAGCAACAGAGCCAGAATTTTCTGTGGCTCTACCATTTTCCAGAAGTAAAAATTCTGCTAGTTTTGGATTTGTTTTTAGGGTTCTTTTTCAATATTTAATTATTTACAAATAGTGCTTCAAGGAACCTAAAGTTTATTTTTATTTGTGATTTGACTTTAAAGGCAGTAAGCAACTGGGTTTATTTGATTACATGTTTATATGTATGGGTATGTAGTCTGTATGTATGCCTGTGCAGCACATGCATACAGTGCCCAGGGAGGTCAAAAGAGTGTTGGATTCCCTGGAACAGGAGTTTGGACAGTGAGCCACTATGTGGGTGCTGGGAATTGAACCTGGGTCCTCTGAAAGAGTGGCCAGTGCTCTTATCCACTGAGCCATCTCTCCAGCTCTCTGTGTTTCTTATAGGGCAAATACTGTTCTGGTTTACCTAAGTTATCTCATTCAACCAATTGAAAAATTCTTGTTAGATATTTTTTTCTTGTCCCCATTCTATACAGGATGAAGTAACCACGGAGCATGAGTTTTTGCCCAGGCTCAGTGGTGACAGCCTGGGAGCCAGAAAGCCTAGAGTCTATCTTTCATTTTTGTCAGTTCAACCTCTAGGTCAAAGTTTCTCTGATGGGCTTAGCCAGAGGAAGATATGTTTAGAGACAGTTTGCTCTGCATCTCGCCCATTCTTTGTGTTTGGTGTCTTTGGCTTATGGCTCCTGCCATATACCGATTCAACAGTTCAATAGAAAATGACCCTGACCCAGAAGCAACCTCTCCGTCTTGACGAAGCAAACTGAAGTTTCCCCAGAGGACCTGGGCAGTGTTTTTAGTTTAACCAGGCTTGGTTTATTGCTTTCAAGTCTTTCTGCTGCCCCTGCTGTTTTAAATAGACAGCGCCAATATGTTCTTACATTCTGTGCTGTTCCCACCTACATGCCTGCACTGTATCAGTGGTGGCATTTTCCAAGAAGTGGTGCCACTGTGCACTCTAGCTGCTTTCCATGGGGAGTGACACTGTTCTCATCGGGGCCTGCTTGGCCCAACAAAACCCATTCTCATTCTGCATAGCTTATGGTCCCTCTGACTTTCATCACACAGTCAAAAGACTTTAAGTCAAAGTGGTCTGAGTAGGCTGAGGGAGTTTGGGGAACTCAGTTTTGGAGCCTTACTCCAACTCGGAGGAGAGACCGTTGTTCTAGGCTACTCTTAATATACCCAGTTGATGTCGGCCAATGAAAAGACCAGGGCCTATTTCCATTACAAGGATTTGGTTTCCCTAAAATTACATTAGTGTTTTCTGGATCCCATTGGTGAATGACATACTCAAGTTGGCAGAGTCAGAGCACCTTGTATAAATTGGCTGGATTAGTTTAGGCAAGTTACACTGAACCTCAGTTCCTATCTGTTAAAGGGGTTTATCTGTTTCTCTCGATTCAGTCATAAGCGGAAAAATGCATTGCATCCTGGGATATTGTTGGCACTAGATAAAATATTCAAGTGCTTCCTTGCCATATGGCTAAGCTTTTGAAATGATGGCTAGAGCCCACCTGGGGAGTTTTTATGCAGAAGCAGCCTTAAGGAACTCTTTAAAATGTTTGTGCACTTTTTTTAACTCTTAAAAATAACTATGGGGGCTGGAGAGATGGCTCATTAGTTAAGAGCGTTTGCTGCTCTTGTGGAGGACCCGATTTCAGTTCCCAGCATCCATATCTGATGCCTCCTAACTCAACCTCCAGTGGATCTGACATCCTCTTCTGGGCTCCATGGGCACCCTCATGCATGCATGTGCACACAAACATATTTTTTAATGGTCCATGCTTTCTAAAGGTTTGGTGTGGTTTTTTTAAAAAAAAAATCAGTTCTTTAAATATTCAACATTTCTCCAGGCACAAGGCTGTGTATTCATGGAGGAAGCTGGGTAAGTTATTTTGTGCCCAGGCAGTGTTGTATGCTTAGTAACATACCAGGCCTTCAGTAAAATCTCTTCTTACTGCAGCCCGGTTTCTTCCCTTCTTTTTCCCCCTCTAAGGAGTGTCTTCCAACTATCCACTGTGGTACCTTTACCTTGTTTTTTTCTCCAGCGATGTATCTCACTTTCATTCAACCAGTGTTTCTTGGATTTCAACTACATGCCAAAGACTGGTCAAGACATTGGGAATGCTAGAATATTAGTAAAAGCCCAAGCTCCAGCCTGATGCAGGCTACATCCCTCCTTGTCTCACTCTGTAATCTGTATTGGGGTCTTCAAGAGCTTTGGTCAGTCTGTTGGCACCATATGAGTGGCCATTAAATACAACCATATACATAGGCAAGGAGAAATGAATGCTGATTTACCCAGCTTTTCAGCGTAGGGGCCTTTGTTTGCGCCACACACTTGCTTATCCACTAGACTGAGTACAATTTGCCAGTTTGAAAAATCAGCTCTTCCTTTTGAGAGCACCCAAACAGCACACACTTTTTTAAGGGAACCCGTGATGAACTCCACCTTCAAATGAATAACCTTCACGAGATGATGCCTGAGAAACACCTGCCTAGGCTGAGATGTTGTCCTTGGTTCTGGAATCCCTAGAGTCTCTCCGTTATCCACACCAGTCCTTCTAAGTGTCATATCGGTAGTCGTGGCTGGGAATCAAGTACTTCATAAGGTGAGTCTTTGCTACCTGGCTCATTCAGTCTCCAGGGGAGGGCAGGGGAACAAATGAACAGTTATCACGCAATGTTTATATTGGGTGTCATTGTCAGAGGAGGGTGTCTAAGGAGTCAGATGAGTGCCCTGAAGATGCGCCATCTTAACTGAGACTTGAAATGTGACTGGGGTATTGGCAAGCAGGTGGTGGTGGTGGTGGTGGTGGTGGTGGTGGTGGTGGTGGTGTGTGTGTGTGTGTGTGTGGAGTCAGGGTAGGGAGCAGCATGGGGTGCATTTGGGAGAGTGAACACTGCAGGGATGTCTGGAAGGGGAGACAATCACAACAGCTAATATTGATTGAGCTCCCACTAAGAGTCTGGCCCATTCTTCATGGTTTTCATCCATATTGACTCATCTATTATTTTGAGAGCGAGGAAGGTGATTTTTGTAAGCATGTAAATTCTTTTCCAGCCAAGTGAATCTCTTTGTCTCAATATTTCTGAATCTCTTTGCCTTTTATCTACTCCCTATGATCATGGACCTCTATAAAACTGTTATGAAAGAAAAATATTTCATGGTCCATCTGAGTTATTGCCTTTGTTAAAATCATGACAAAAATAAAGGCATGGTGAAATGCATTATGAATGGGTCATGGCTCATTTGTCATTGGGAGTTATTGTGTTCTGCTACTGACATGCATAATCAAGAGCTGAAGGTGTTTATAGAGGCTCCATCCAGACATTCAATTCATTCAACTGAGAGGGCCCTTCCTATGTGCCGCTTGCTCTTCCAGGTGCTGGAGTGAAAGCCGGAATCGGAACAGACACAGTGCTGCTTCAAGGAACAGTTACTGCACAGGAGGAAACCAATGAAAATACGTCAGGAAACACAGTGTGTCTCAGGTGGTGATGACTTCTAGGGGGATAGAATGGATGAGGATGACATCATAGGGAATGCTGAGATGGGGTGATCTATGCACAGATAGGGAAGGCCTGCTGGTGAGCAAAAGGCCCTGGCCACCCTGGAGCTTGTTGGGAAAAGCCTCCAGGCAGAGGCCACAGGAAGTGCAAAGGCCTCCAGGCTGGAGAGACTGATTTGAATACCGTGGATAAGGCAATGAGGTCCTGGAAGTGGCAAAGGCCTTGAACCAGGCTTGAGTCAGACTCTTCCTGCCCAGTCCCTGACTGCCTGTGTCATTTCATAAAAATTCCCTGCTGTGGATAGTGGGTTGAACTCTGTGTCCCTCCTCGCCCAGCCTTCAGTGACAAACTGCCTACCATTGATGGTTCTTCTTAGTAATTTTCCATCTACTGACCCCCACTACTCCTTCTGGGCTATAAATCTCCACTCATCCTTGTGTTCAGAGTTCATCCTAAATAGCCTCACTGGCTAAACACTGCCTTGCCATCCTTGAGCAATGTCAGGAATTATTTTTTCTTTAATAGTGGCTCTGAATGACAGGCTACATAGGGCCACATAAGGCCCAGAGGCACATGCATGGCATAATTATTATTGGGGACATTTCTGGTAGAGTCTTCCATGCAGCAGGTATTATAATTATCTCAGCATCTCTGTTCAGACTACTAAATTGAGACCTGGTTCCTAAATGATAGAGGATACTTGGACAAAGATCTCAGTCTCAGCTCAGTTCCCGCTAAAATGCAGCTGATTTACCAGGGCCATTGACCTCACAGAGCAGGGAAACAGTATGAAGATGTTAGTTTAAAAATATTCATCTTTTTTTTTTTAACTTTTTGTGTGGTAATGTACGTGCACGTGTTCATGAGCATACAAGTGTGTGTAGGTGTTCATATGCATTCATGTGCAGAGGTCAGAGGGTGACATCAGATGCCTCTACCATTCTCTACTTTGGTTTATTGAGACAGAATCTCTCACTGAACTTGGACCTCATCAATTCAGCTGGACAGGCTGGACAGTGACTCCCAATAGCCACCTGTCTCCACCTCCCAATGCTAAGGTTATAGTGGTATACACCAGCACCCGGCTTTTTATGTGAGTGTGGGGGAGTCTGAACTCAAATCACCATGTTTGTGCAGCAAGTATTCACAGAGCCCTCTCCCCAGCCCCTAAAACTGATGACCCTAAAGATAAATGTGAGCCAGCATATCCCTAAGAGCCTCGAGAGCCTAACTTCTTGGTCGAGTGGGGAAAGTCTGGGGATCTATTTGCCACTCAGGAGGAAGAAACTGAGCTACCAGCTGAATTTTCTCCTTACTCTGCTCCTCCCTGCACCACCCTATCTCTCCTCTGCTCCTCTGGAAGATGGTATCTCTACAGAGTGTGGCACCTCCCTGCTACAGGCTAGCATAGCTGCATTCCCGTGGAAGTCTCTGGGAGATAACATCCCTGACATCCAGCCAGCCATTCTTGTTTTTACTTAGCATTAAGGGCTTGAGACACTGTGAGCAAAACAGCTTTGCTGAGGCAATTGTAACTTGGGGACCCCTGGAGAGAAAACAAGAGAGGCAGGTAGCTTAGCATGCTGAGGCTTGATTTCTTCCTGTCCATGGGAGAGAAGGTTATGCATCCAGCTCCAAGGGCTGTGGTGTAGTTATTTACATAAAGTGTCTAGCATAGGACATGACAATCAATATGTGCTAAGTTCTATTTCCACCTCTTTTTTCCTCCCCCATCGGGGTGCTCTGACAACTGTGAAATTGTCCTTGGCTGGGAATTAGGTCAGAGCAATGCAGGTGGGTTGATCACCAATTTCATTCATTTTATGTCATATTAGTAGCAGGCAGCTCTCCCTGGTCCTGTCTAGATGCTCCCTTAAACACATCAGTTGCTTGGCCCTTACTGAACCACTGAGTCTCACCATCTCCCCATTTGGGGCTTTCTTTATACTTATCCTCTAAATCCTACATAATGTCTGGGCATGGTGGTGCATGCCTCGGCCCTGCTCTTCCTGGCATGGCTACCTTCATTTCCCACATGCATTTCTGACCCCTCGTTCTGAGACTTCTTACTGCTTCCTCCTGTTCGAAGAGCCCTTGAATCTTGTTTCCCGTGATCCTCCTTCCCCTCCCTACCCACTATCCCTTGGTGATCTCATTGACACCTATAGTAAGAGTCTGAAGCCCTAGCCAGGCCCTGATTTCCAAATCCCACAACCTGTTTATCTACTAGCTATTTCTACACAGGTGTCCTACCACACCTACAGCAAAGTCAACATTTTCAAAGATAAAGTAATCGTCTTTTCTCTGGAACTGGATTCTCCTGCTACATTTCCCTTGCAAACCGGCACCGTAACCATCGGTGTATTCACCCAGGTCAGAGGCCTGGAAGTTACTCAGATTGTCTCCCCTCTGTTGTGTCTATGCTCTGCACTCCATGGTCCCCGAGTCTCTGCTGAAATGTCTTCCCAGATTCTCACCATCTCCACAGATACTGCCTTGGCTAAACTAAAGTCTTGCTCCACTACTCGTTGGCATGTTATGAAACCTCCCACAGGTCTGCCTGCTGCCCACTCCACTCCCTCAGCCTCACAGCACGAGTCCATTCTCTACCTTTCCGCCAAAGTTGCCTTCTTTCTAATGTGAGAATCTAATTCAGTTCTCTCCAGTGTTCCACTTCTCCTTCAAGATGTACTCAAGACAGGATCTGCCATTGCCCGTTAGGATTCATCTCTCTTCCCGCTTCTAAGCTGCTTGTTGTTCCAAGACACCAATGCTTTCTCTCCCTTCCCAGCTTTTGCACACATTGGATTCTTTTCCCAGGATGCTTTTCCTGCCCCCAACCTCACCTTTGTCCATCTACACTGAAAATCCCCACTCAGCCTTCAAGCCCAGTTTCAAGGGTCGCCTTTCTAAAGTTGTTCTGACTGTCCTAGGATTAGAGCCTGCTCCTCCACCACATTCCCCTAGTATATTCCATTATGCTGGGCATGAATCACACTGTGTTTTTACTCATCTGTTTCCATAATAAACCACAAGGTAAAGAAGTTTCTTAAATCTATGTACTCCTGATCTTCAAGAAGATCTTGGCATGGCGGCATCACTTGGAACTTGTTTCTAAAATGAGTCAGTGAATGACTTGAAAAATGTGAATGAAGACGTGATGGTCAGCGTACCAATGGGAGCATTCATTGAAATGAATGCATGGAAAATTCTGAAAGGACAAGAATCGGGCTGTTCACATGTACTGAAGTCTTCAATAATGACAGCAAATAAGGGGAAATACCTTGAGGCAAGCTTAATTCCAGGTAATCTATACACCCACCCCTGCCTATGAGGAACACCTCTCTCTTTTTCCAGGTTCAGCCTGAATAAAGCAAAATTAAGACTATAATAGCCTTAATACCTTTTTATATTATCTCAATGCTGAATTAGAAAGATTCATACTCTTTAAGATGAACTGTTCCTTGAGGTGATTCTGTCTTCCTCAGCATGGATACGGAGAATTAGTTACATTCTCCAAGAACACTCTTTCATGACGCATCAGAGCAAACTGATAATACCTTCTAAGATGAAAGCTGTGTCAAACCAAACCAAACAGAGGATCTGAAAGACCATGGGACTCTGGAGAGCTAAGGTCCCTTTCCAGCTATACATGCAGTTAGGGTCCTTTGCCATTTAATGCCAGGGAATTTGAGATCCTTGAATTATAATAACCATAGCCCAGGGGATTCTGGGAGGTGTAATAATGATAGTGTCTCCCGTCCTAAGACAACTCTCTTTGAAAATTTCTTGAGTGCCTGTCACCCTGGCTCCTCTTCAGTTTTTCTGGAGGCCACTGCATGGCACATGTCCTCAATCCTGTGTTACAGCTGAGAAGCAGCGTAGGAGGTTAATGACCCAGGATCACACAGTGAGTTGGAAAACCAGTCAGGCCCTGTGCTCAGGCTTACTAACTAATGAAAGACTATTTTACCAAGTGTTCTATGAGGCATCATCTGTTCTTTATTTAAGTCTGGGGAAAAATTAAATTTGGGTAAAAAGAATAGAAATATAATTAAAGGATCTGGCAGGAGAATATAAAACCCCAGGGAACAAGTCATTCCATTGTGCCTTTTCCTTATTTTTTTTTTTAGCTGCTTGAACATGCTTGTGATTTTCTTTATTTTTTTTTATTCCCAAATGTTCCTCTTCCTATTAAAAGTTAATTCTTAGAGCACTCAAGCCCAGGCCTTTGAGCCCCTGACTACCTTGGGCCCGACCTCTTCTTGATGTCCTCTACAGGAACTGACCGAAAGACTCAACTTTGGTCTTTTATATTTTTTTTAAGGTTTGCATTATTGATAATGTCATATGTATACAGGAGTTCACAACGCAAGTCTAAACAGAAAATCTAGCCCAGAGAGATTATAAACGTATTAGTATCTCAAGACACTATCTTATTTCCCAGCTGCCCTGAGGCAGAATTAACTCAAGACTTGAAGAAGAATGTCTCCATTCTGCTTTCCCTGCTGCTACCTGGGTGGTGTTGGGAAAGGCACTCAGAGGCTTGCTTTGTTTGATTGCAGGTTAACCAACCTTTGGAAACTCTGTGACAATCAAACAACAAAGAGACATTGAAGACCATGTTCAGTAAGTTATACAATGCTCTTAAATGTGAAAAACTATTACTAATGTTTCTCAGGATTCTTGGCGCCACAACAGGCAAAGGTGTTCAAGAATGTAGACAGTAAGTGTTCTGCAGGGCACACTTTCCGTTCAGACTCTGTAGTGGGTAGCCATTCCAGCTTTGATCTGGAAGTTCCAACCCCCATTGAGGCTTCGGTAACTGTCATGCCTACAAGGTGGGGCCAAGAGAGGGCCCTGAAGACCCGAGATCTGGATGTGCCCCCTTCCCTTGGTTCCCGGACCCCGGACGCTAGAGGTAGACCCAACAGAGTTTTCCAGAGAACACCGCCGGACTGTGCTACGTCTTCCCCAGACCCTGTAGCCTATCCCTTCATTTGTGAGTTACCCCACAAAATAAACCTCCCTTTTAACTATGTGGAGCGGCCTGAATAATTTCCCCAATAGACTCAGTGCTGGACTGACGATCACCACGCGCCATCGTGTTGTTTTCTTTCTTCCTGCCTACTTCACTCCCCACCTTGCTACCACTTCTGTTTTACCTCTCTGTTCATAAACAGTCTTTCCAACAAGCTTCTCTTCCCACTTCTACCCAGGCTCCTCCAGTCACAGGTCCCGGTTTTGATATCCAGACAACATCAACTCATGCTGGCTTTGGTTAGACTGTCCCCAAAGGACAGCTGGCATTTTCTTATGCTGGAATATTTCTGATGGGCAGAACCTCCAGTCAGCAGTGAGAACCCAAGGAAGAAGCAGTGTAGGCATGTGAAGGAGAACAGAGAAGCATAAGCCCTCGAGGCAGAGGCAAGCGCTCTCTTGTGGACTGTGGAGAGACATGGTCTCTTTGTGAGGGAGTTTAGGGACCAGCGATGACCAGATGAAACACAAGACCTCACGGAATGTTACAGTCTAGAAGGGGAGATGATTAGGAACAAGAAAAGATAAAACTGATAATAAATAAAATAAATGATAAATAGTTCAGATGGAAGCAATCAAGGGTTAGGGACAGACAGAAGACTTGGACTAGAGGGTAGTTAACTCAGATGGTTAAGGTCAAGGGTTGTGGCTTGAGTTTTATAGGCACCCATCCCACCATATCCACTGGGTCTAAGGAAGTCCTGCTTGCTGCTGGCAGCCCTCCCACTACTAAGGAAGTTATAGGTAAAGCTAGACATCAGTGTAGATAACAAAACGCTTTTGAGTTGGGTCCTTGAAGCTATGATTAAGACAATGACTTATTAAATCTTGAAGACCGCCCACATTGAGATCTTCCCATTGGCCGAGTGAACACCTTCTTCAGGCCATTTTGATTGGGGTTTTCAGTCCCCAGCAACCACAGACACTGTTGCTAAGTTATACCTGGCATGGGTTATTGTTCCCTGCCCAGGCAGTTTACCCATGTAGCCACTTATTGTTTTTGCCTCGAGAATCTAAAAAGACCAAGTTTGTCTTCTTACATTTCCAGGGATGACATTAACAGTCTGAGGCACGTCTTAATGCACCTAGCATATCAATGACACCTGACAGATGTCTGACAGACTGAACTGAGTGAACAAGTCACAGGGCTGCTTAAAAGGTGAAAAACTGAAGGAGGTCCTCATTTCCCTCAAGACATTCCAAAATAGATCTCAAAGTCCTTTCTAGGTCACAGAAAGCTTTCACGTATCTTGTATAATTTAACCTCAACCTTGCACTACTCCAGGGAGCATTATTATCTTCACTTTATGGATGAAGAAATGGAATGAGAAGGTTAAGTCGGCAAGGTTAAGTCGGCATGCGGGCACTTAAGCCATGCTCAAAGATAGTCTGCCTCCTGCCTGCACTTTTCTGGACTCTGTAAATAGATGGGACGATGCAGCCCAGAGTCAGGCTCTAGACATGCCTTTAAAAATGACCTATGTGCTTACTGACCTAGGGAAACAAAGTTGAAGTGACTGGAAATGCGTCTGGAATCCACTGAGCCCTGGTGACACCACATATTTGTTTCCAGACACACCGCCTGTTTCCACTCTAGCTCCACTAAAGCTGATTGCAAGCCCAACAGACTCACCGGACAGAAGGTTAAAGACTTGTATAGCAGCCTGGGGACATGACTCAGTACTAGTCCTGCAAGCAAGAGACTCTGAACTCAGAGCCAGAGAAGCTTTGCAAGGCTGGATGCAGAGCTTATGTCTCTAGTATCAGTTCTCCTAAAGAGAGATGGATAAGAGAATCCAGCAAGTTTGGGGGTCACTATCCTGGGAATCTCAACCACAAACAACAACAGACTCTTTCTCACATGAAGTGGAAGATGAGGACCAACACTCCACCAGGCATGCATATGTCCATACTCACATACATGAACATGCACAAACATGCATGTATTAGTCAGGGTTTTCTAGAGGTATGAAACCAATGGGATGAAATATATATGTAACAATAGAATCGAGAGCTGGGAACCTGGTCGCTGCTCAGTTCCTAAGGCTAGGGGGCGGGGGTTCCTTAGCTGTCCCAACATGGTGCCAGAAGCCAGGAAGTTTCTGGAAGCCTGTTGGTCCCTAGTCTGGAAAGGAAGCTTGGGAATTCTGGTTCTGTCAGCAAAGAGATCAGTATCAGCAAGCAAGAGGGCAGATTAACTCCAGAGCAAGAGGGAAAACCATGGGAGGAAAAGGCAGGCTACTCTTCCTTCTGCCCACGCCCGCTTCCGGGTGGGTTGGCTCACATCAGACAGGGCGATCAGGACACTTCTAATTTGTGACAAGTGGACATTAAAACGGACCATAGTAATACATATACACAAACGTATCACACACACACACACACACACACACACACACACACACACACACACACACACTTTTTTAAAAAGACCCCTGCCTTCTAATGTTAGCAAATTATGAGGGTTTTGTTTTCCATTTTGCAATTCACCTTTATTTTTTTTTTGTTTGTTTGTTTTTTGTTTTTTTTCGAGACAGGGTTTCTCTGTGTAGCTTTGTGCCTTTCCTGGAACTCATTCTGTAGCCCAGGTTGGCCTCGAACTCACACCTTTGTTTTTAAATTTCATTTTTTGTATCCTTTTTATTTTAGATTTATAGAAAAGCTGTGATGATAATACAGAGTTCCCACATACCCCTATGCCCAGTTTGCTCTCTTACTGGTATCTTAGACCTCAGGATGTATTAGTCATGGTTAATGTACCAAAATAAATAAATTAGACCTTGTTCACATTTCGTTATATTTAAATGATTCCCTTTGTGTGTTCCAGGGTCCCATACAGGATACCATGTTACATTTAGTTATCATATCATGACTCTTCTCCACTGTAACAGTTTTTCAGTTTTGTTGCTGGTGGTGATGGGAGAGGGAGAGAGAGAGAGAGAGAGAGAGAGAGAGAGAGAGAGAGAGAGAGAGAGAGTCTGTGTGTCTGTTTTGAAGAGTGCTGTTTGGCTGTGTTGTTTAAGGAGCATTCATTTGGATTTGTCTGATATTTTTCGCACAACCAGCCAGTGGTTTTGGATTTTTGGTGAAGACTAGAAAGTTCCAGTGATATTTGCATTCTGAGTTTTCAAGAGTACATTCTTCCACCATGACTCATCACGGATGCTGTTGACCTTCATCCCTGGCCGAGGAAGTGTTTATCAGATGGCTTCTCTCTAAGTCATCTTCTCCCCCTTCCACAGTAAGCCCTGAGGAAGGACATCACAGGGCTCAGCCCACAGTTAAGGAATAGGAAGTCACACTCTGAATCCTTGAACACGGAGTAGGAACATAAAATTACTTGGAATTCTTCTCCAGGCAGTTGGTTATTCTCCTTCATGGACTTGCTTCTTCCATCATTTATTTCCATCCATATAGAGTTGAGGGTTTTATTTTATTTTCTGAAATATGCTGCTTGATTTGTTCAGCTGCACAAAGTTCTCTGGCTTTGGCTCCCAAGGGCTCTTTCCTTTGGCTGGCTGAAACTTTAACCCACACAGATGTTCAGATGTCTCTTTGTGAAGCAGTGAGTGAAGATTACTGCCACCTCGAACCTTTCCGCATATTTTCCTGTCACTTTGGTCTTGTCCCAGCTTGTCTCTCCTGTCCTTTCCCTGTGCACTCATGTGGACACCATCTACTTATCTTCACTTCTGCTGTGGCTGTGACGCTGCCATGACAGTCTCAGCAAGAGAGGACCCTAGAAAGTGAGACACACACAGACGAATCCTAAGCATCCTTTAAAACCACTTCAGCTCCCCTCACACACATTGCTAGAGCCTCAGAGTTCAAACTTAATAAGTGAGTGAGTATTTTCATATTCTCTCTCAGACTGAGCTTGTGAATGAATTGGGGAAGAGAAGAATACAGCCTGCTTCCTGAGCCCTGGCAGGTGGGAATTAAAGGGGGTGGGGGAAGACATATCAATGGTCAGACACATCAGAACACACTGCCTCCAACTCAGTTCATTTCCAACAGCAGCATCACAAACTAAGTTGGGCTTCCGATGTGCAAACCTTGGCCTTGGAGGAAGCGGGAAAGCGTAAGATGCAAAATATGCCATCCAGGGATTTACAGCTGATGAGGGAAAGCATCTGTTCTCATGGTGTGATCCAGTTCATGGGCAACGAAAATGTGCCTCTACAGGAAGCATGGCTTGACCTGCTCCTTCCACCTGACTGAACACTTAGTCACACCTATCCCAGGCTGGGGCTCTCATGTTTTCTTCTTTTAGGTCCTTGCCTCTCTTGAGCCCTTGTTTTGCAGGACTGTGTCTGAGTTCTACATTCCATGTACTGACGAGGGGTTCAACACCTCAATTCATGAATAATCAATTGGATCGTCTAATGCTATCCAAAGTTCTAGGTTGCCAAAGTTTCTTGAGAAGTCCATGCTTTCTCCTGGTGTCTGTTTTCACTCTGAAATAAACATCTTCTGGCTTGCTTTGTGCCATCTCTAAATTCTTTCACTGACGGTGGCAAAAACTGGAAAAAGTGGATCGAGGTCTCCATAAGGTCTCTGTCACTGCTGTTGAGACCCCCTCCAGCCTTCACCTACCAGCAACCATTTCAGTTGTTTCTCCTTACTTTTGAAATGTCACCTAAGATTATATATCTTAACCATATTATATTTCTTGGTGTCTTAGTTAGGGTTTCTATTGCTGTGAAGAGACACCATGACCATGCAACTCTAATAAAGGAAAGTATTTAATGCAGGCTGGCTTACAGTTTCAGAGGTTTAGTTCATTATCTTCATGGTGGCGTGCAGGCAGACATGATGCTAGAAAAGGAGCTGAGAGCTCTACATCTTGATCCACAGACAGCAGAAGCAACTGTGTGGCCCACACTGGGAGTAGCTTGGGCATAGGAGACCTCAAAGCCCACCCCCAGAGTGACACACTTCCTCCAACAAGGCCACACCTACTCCAACAAGGCCACACCTCCTAATAGTGCCACTCCTTTTGGAGGCCATTTTCTTTCAAACCACCAAGTTTGGGAACAGTCCTGAATGTATGTCTTAACAGCAGATCCTGGGATGGGATATATGGAGAAGTGAAAAGAAAGGTGAATTTAGAGCATGCCCCAGAATCATTTGGAGTACTTATTAAAATATAAGTCTCAGGGTCCTGTACCCAGGGAATATAATTCAAGAGAACCAGCATGGGGCTCAAATACTTTTATTTCTGATGACTTAGGTTGCTGAGAGTGGCCATCAGGAGACGCTGGGGACTCTTTTTTGCAGGACTTGGTGACCAATAGAATACATCAAGAGGAGCAGAGGGAAAGTCTATGAAGATTTCCAGGCCCTGCTCTTGCCACCTAGGAAGATAAAGGCAGAGTAGAAGTCTGTTTGGGACAAAAGGCAATGAAATGAGTTCAGGATATCTGTAGCTTAGATTTCCTTTAGGACCCCCGGGAGAATATATCTTTTGGGCAAAATTGGGTATCTATGATTTTTAAATTTTAAAGAGAGATTGAAGTATAATTAACAGTTCTAAGGTCACCAGGATATCATTGGTCATCACAGCCAACTTTCATGCAAGTGAAATTGCTCAGAGACACAGTGGGAAACAGGAAGAGAATGAATCAAGGGATGGGTTCCCACAGTTAAGGCAGCTTCCTTTGTGCCTGGGAAATTGGCTCAGTGGGTAAAAGAGCTTAGTGTGCAAGGATAAGGATGGAAGATCTGAGGTCATTCCCCTGCATCTACAGAAGGCCTGGGCACAGCCACACGTGCCTGTAACCTCGGTGTTGGAGGATAGAGACAGGTGGATCCTGGGAGCTTGCTGGTCAGCCAGCCTTGCCAAATGACAAGCTTTGGGTTCAGGGTCTCAAGAGAATGAGGCAGAGATCAATAGAGGAGGACATCCAGAGTCTTCCTTCATTCTCCACATAAACCCACATGGTCATATGGACCTGTACACTCACGCGCATACACCCTACACACATGCTACATACTTATACACAATACCCACACACACACACACACACACACACACACACACATACACACACACAAATAAATAAAATTACATCTCAATTTTAACAAAGATCTTCAACATTCAAGAAAAATAAAATGGGTATGAATTTATACTTGCTATTTTTAATGGAACGCTGCTCATGTTTGATCACAGTGACCCAAAATTAGTTAACCATTTTGCTGGGATTCAAAATCCTTGTTAGGAATCTAGCCAATGGTTATCTATGTTTTGTCAATGACACAGAGTGAGTTAAGCAAAGCTTTTCTTTGTGATATTGATCACTAATAAAGGAGTCTTGGCTAAGTAGCAGAAGCTTTATGTTGCAAGCACTTCATCTACAAATTGAGGGTCTATAACTGCCGCACAGGGTTATGGGGAAAGTGGGGATTATGTATGTATGCATGGTATCGGACTGGCCAACAGAATCATCTCATGAAAGACAGTGTGATCATTGCTATGACATAAGTGTGTGATGAAGCTGCTTCTTTACCGAAGAATGATCAGTGGCAATTTCAGTTTTAAAGGGTCACAATGTTATAATTCAGAGAGAGAAAATAATTGTTTGCCAGAGCAATGAATGGCATTCAGTCCACTGCTTCATTGTGGTTTTTTTCTTTCTTTTTTTATCATAATTGAATTGGGAAGAAAACAGCTTGCCTTCTTGCTAGAATAGATATATTATCTCCTTGAAATTACCAATGTAATACCTTTAAATAAGGCTCCAGTGAATGACTCTAAAGGTGTTTCTTAGGATGCACTGGGTCCCTCTGAGTTTAGCAAATACTTTTTCCAAGCTCTTCAGAAGCTGGGCCCAGGGCTGAAGAGATGGCTCAGTTGGCAAAGTGCTTGCTTCACAAGGACAAGGACTGGAGTTTCATCCTCAGAACCCATATGAAATTCCAGGCAGGGCGGTCTGTATGTACGCAGTCCCCGTGCTAAGGAAGCAGAGACAGGAGGGTCCTCGGGGTTCACGGGCAGCTAGTCTAGCCAAATTGGTCAACTATGGCTTCAGTGGGTGACTTTGTGTCAAAATATATGATGAAGAGGCATTGAGGAGCTGGGTCAGTAGGAAAGAATACTTGCTTTTCAAGCATGAGGCCTGGCCCAAATACTCAGGACCCAGACCACATGTGCCTATAGCCCCAGCATTGGGGTCTGGAGACAGGTAGATCCCAAGAGCTTGCTGACTAGCCAGCCTACCTGAAAATGTGAACTTCTGGTTTAGCAAGGGAGCCTGTCTCAAAATAATAAGGTGGGGTGTGATGGAAGAGGACACCCAAAGTCATGCTCTGCTCTTCACATGGGTGCCATACCATGATTCTCATTTACCAAATACACACACACACACACACACACACACACACACACACACACACACATACACATACACACACATCACACAACATATATATATATATATGTACACATACACACAGACATATACACACACATCACACAACACACACACACACACACACACACACACAAATAAAGTAGAAAGTGATTGAAGAAATTGAAGATACTACTGGTTGTCAAGTTCTGGCCTCTCATGGACTTGCACACATGTATACATGTATACATGAATCCCCTATGTGAACATCCACAAACATGTACAAACACACATAAAAGCTAAGCCGGGCTATCACACATGGTCTATAGCCTTGTTTTCAGATCAGCAGTTGGCTGGGCCTGGTCCTGACTCCACTGATGGTCGGCCCGACCAGGTGGACAATCACAGCTTCTGCACATTCTCTTTTTCCTATGGCCTTCTCCTGTTCTCATCTTCTTCGGGAGCCACAGTGCTTCCTTTGATCCACATACTATTTTGCACCAAACAAAACCCTTTCCCACCTAAGGAAGAAGATCCCTCTCCTGCTGCCGTAATATGAATACTCTCCTAAGCAACCTACCTGCCTTATCTAGTTCAGCAGCTTGAATTCCTATGAGGTCTGGGGAAAAAAATCAGAATTGAATTTGGGAAGCTCGCCTGACATCTCTCCTAGTCATTTGCGTTTTCATTCGCAGAGATTTCTCACTTCTCCCACATCCTGGTGTGCTAATGAAATACAGCTTCTTTTTGGGTTGCTGCTGGGCACACAGAGAAGCCCAAACGCATTTCCTAATGTTTATTTTCCAGCTGAGCTGAACAGAATCAAAGCCACAAACCACCAAGGAGGACCCGAGATATCTAAAAGAACAAAGGAAGCCATTTAAAAAGAGCTAAAAATAAAACCAGATCAGATACCACTGGGATTCTCTGCAGTTGTTTTATTAAAGGATGGGGAGATTGTTTTATATGCATATAAACTTATAGCCTCAACCAAGTTTCTTGTACTAAGTTGTGTACCAGACAACCAGCTATTCTGGTGCTATTGAGAAGGTATATGCTAAGGACTGAGGAGATGGCTCCTTTGGTAGAGCACCTGCTGTACAGCATGAGGAACTGCGTTTGGCACACATGTAAAAGCAGCAACACATGTTCATAACCCCAGCTGCAGGGGACAGAAGCCAGTGGATCCCTAGAGCTCACTGGCCAGCTAATTTAGTCCAATCTATGAGTTCTAGGTTGATGAAAACCCTGTCTCAAAAGGTAAGGTAGAGACTGAGAGCAAGTCACCTAACGTTGACCTCTAGTCTCCACACAGAACAAGCACCCATGTGCATGCTCACATGTATACACCACACCAACACACGTATATATAAACACACACACACACACACACACACACACACACACACACTACATATCTATAAAATATCCCCTCTTCTAAATAGTCCTTATCTTTGCCTCCCTCCAACCCCTACCACTTTGTCACCAAGAACCTACTAAGTGATTAAGAAACTCACCTACGTTCCCAGACATTCTTTGAGCATCTGCTGTACTTCATTCCTTTGGTGACACCCAAGATAACTGTGTCATCTGCTACGACCTGAATGTCTGTGGCCTGCCATTCCTGTGTTGAAACCCTAGCCTCGATGATGGTAGTATCGAGAGGAAGGGGCCACTTAAATCAGAAGAGCAGAGTCCTTGTGAATGGGACTGAGACACCGACAGAAAGAAAGCAGAAGGAGATTGCCCTTTCGGTGAGCACAGCCACAGAGGGAAGGCATCATCTCTGAGGAATGGACCCTCAGCTGACACCAAATCTACCAGCACCGTGAGCTGCCTTTTCCCAACCTCTAGACCTCTGAGGATGACATTTCTGTTGTTTATAAGGCACCTGGTTTATGGTATTTTGTAACGGCAGTCCAAGTGTTTCGACACTGCCCTGCTCTCCCACAGTTCAAGACTGGATGGTGGGATAGGTGTCTCCTTCGTTCCCCACTGCTACTTCCAGACAATTATTCCTGTTAAAACCAAACTGAAACAACACCACATAGCCATTATAAACACAACTTCTTTCAAGCCAGGACTGGTTTATGTCACCCCTCTCTCCCTGTTACTGGTCACTTCCCCTGTTTGAGTGAAGAATTTAGGACCTGCTGCATGATCTTTGTCTCCCGCAAGCAGCAAGCACACAGCCCATTAGCTTTGAAGCAAGCCAGCTGCTTACCCAATACCCGGGCAGTATGAACTCACTGACCTCCTCACTCCTACCCCAGGTCATGTACTCACAAACATACCCAGGTGTCAGGTGTCACCCTCCTCACAGATTCGTGTGCCTTTCCAAACCATGGTTTTGCCGTTCTCATTTTTTTTTTCCGAGACAGGGTTTCTCTATGCAGTTTTGGTGCCTATCGTGGATCTCGCTCTGTAGACCAAGCTGGCCTTGAACTCACAGAGATCTGCCTGGCTCTGCCTCCCGAGTGCTGGGATTAAAGGCATGTGCCACCACTGCCTGCGGTTCTCATTTTTAAACCCTTTTTTTACCAGCAATTCCTCACCTTCAAAGAAGCTTTCAACCCGTTAGTTGAACTGCCCGTTTATCTTTGGTCTCATGAAGTTATCTCTATTTTATGCTGATCTGTCAGGACCTAGCAGGCCCAGCCTCCCTCTGGCCACTGCTTCTCTTCTGCCCTTCTCACTTTCACCGCAAACTGAACAGTCCCCCATTTACCCCAATGCCTCTTTCTCCGAACTGGTCTCAATGCAGACCCTCAGGATGTTTTTCAATTCAAAGTACAATGCACTCTCAATTAAGAGAGGACTGCGCTCTGAGAGTTTATCAGGAGCTTGGAATTCCTAATGCTTAGTACTTCCCCCCGAGAAATCATGCTGGCTTCTGCCTTGATTTCTAGTCTAATTCACAAAGACTGCTGAAGGCACACTGTTCTTGGAAACTTCCCAAGGGCCAAGAGCCTGTCTAATTCATCCTAAAAATTCAGCTTCATGGAGATAGGATTCAAGCACGGTACAACTCACTCACCACAACATAACTCTAAGGCATTTTTATCTCCTTTCTTCTAACAAACCTCATGCCCTTCAGCAAACCATTACCCCATCCTACCACTCCGTCCCTAGGCAACCATTAATCTACTTTCTGTCTCTATAGTTATTCTGGACATTTTCTGAAATAGATCTGAGCACTTTGTGACTTCTTGTGAATGGATTCTTTCTTTCATTTAGCATACTTTAAAACAACAACAACACTTATTTTGTTGTGTGTGTGTGGGGGGGGGGGACACGGCACACATGCCACAGAGCACTGTCAGGGTAAAAGGACAGTGTGCCAGAGTTGGTTCTCTCTTTCTACCAAGTGGGTTTTGTGGATCAAACTCAGGTCTTCAGGCTTGGCAACAGGGCCTGTTCCCATTGAACTATCTCACTACCCAGAGTAATGTTTGTTTTTAGTTTTTTTTTCATCCATGTTGTATTATCACATCTCTTCAGTGAAGCTGAACCATGTATAAGGACATTTCAGTCAAAATACCACATGTAAATCAGTGGTCCCAGATGATCACAATGGGATTGAAAGACCTCTACCAACTATGGTATAGTTGTAGTAGTACAACATGTTACTGGTGTGTTTGATACAGCTGTACATAAAGCTACTGTGCTACCAATTGTATATAAGTACAGCACATGCAATTAACTACCATATGATAATATTTGGTAGTGATAAGTGCCCACGCTCCTGTTTATGAACTTCCTGTGCTATGCTTTTGTCATTGTTCTAGAGTATAGTCCTGTTCATTTTTGAAATGTTTGGCGTAAAATAATATGCCCTGCTACACCAGCATAAGCTTTATCCTCTCACGGTTGCTGAATCTCTTGATTACATAAAGAGTCCACAACAACAGTGTCGCCTGTACCATGGAGGTTTGTTAAGTGCACTCTATGATGTTTATATAGTGATGAGATCACCCAGCAATGCAGTTCTCAGAACACATGCCCACTGGCAATCCAAATATGACTGTGCTTCATTCCTTTTTATTGCCAAATATTATTCCATGTGTATGTGGTTTATTTATTCATCTGCTGATGGACATTTGCAGTGTTTCTGCTTCTTCAGCTACATAAACAATCCTGCTGTGGACATCGGTATGTGTGTGTTTTTGTGTTCACTTCAATTTTAGTTTTCCTAAGAGTGGACTTACCAGGTGATGGAGCAATACTGTGTTTATGTTTTTGAGTATGTGCCAGGTGGTGTTCCAAAATAACTGTATCATTTTGTATTCTTGGTGATTTTTGCCTCTGTGGTACTTTGAATGTGATTTCCTCCTGCTTTCTAGCCTCCCCTGTTTCCCATGAGAACTTGACTTTTAGTGTTCAGAGAACCCTGTTTTCAGGGTTCTCTCATTTCTTCGACATTTGAATAGGATGAGTCTTTGTGTGTTTACGTGTCTTAGTGTTCACTGATCTGGATGTGCAGATTAATGCTTTGCATCAAATTTTGGGCATTTTATCCATTCTTGTTTCCAGTGTCTTCTGTCCCTTTCTCTCCAAACCTTCTGTTGTTCTCATTTCATGGATGTTGGTGTGTTGAACGGTCCCACATACTACTGGGTTCTAGTTACTTTTTTTCTTTTTATCTCACTGCCTAACTAATCTCTCTCAATCAGTCTATCGATTCATTAATTCTTTCTTCTACCAGCTCATATCTGCTATGGGGCCTCTCTCTGGAGGTATTCATTTAGGTTGTTACCATTTTCAGCTACAGATCTCATCCTTGTTTCTTTGGAAAATAATTTGTATTTGGCGAGATTTTTGCGCATTCACCTTTTCTGTGAGCAAGTTACCCTTCAGGTTTTGAACATCAAAGCAGCTACTTTGAAATTTTTGTCCATTAAGTGCATCATCTAGGCCCTCCCCCAAACAGGTTTGGGGTGCCTGCTTCTCATTGTCTTTCTTATGTGTAGGTCACATTTCTTTGTTTCTTTGAACGTCTCACAGTCATTTCTTGGAAAGTGGACGCATTTGATAATCCACTGTAGCAGCTCTGGCCCTTGGTCTCCCAGGAGTGGTTGTTCCCTTGGCTGTTGGTCTGTCTAGCAGCTAGGCTGAAGCAATTCTGCCAGCTATTTTATCTTCAGCATGAAGCCTTTAACATCATTGCTTGGATTTTTTCTCCTTCATTTTGCCTTTTAGCCAAATGAAACTAACTAGTCCAATACTGTATGTTCAATAACACTTGGCCACAAGATATGGAGGCTGTTATCACAATCCAGAGAGCCTTACTGCTTTTCTTCCACATGCAACCAAGAAACCATTATTTGGTGGGTCCCTCTGATTCCCCCTATGAGGGTGCAGCTTTGGACGTGTACATTCCAAGCTGTGAGGGATGGCTGACTTCACTTCTAAGTCTGGCTTTCTAGTATTATTCTGGTCTCAGTTGGTTATTCAGGTAGCTCTTGATAAGAAGCTGTGGCTAAGCCCTTTGTGCCATCAAGTTTCCAGTCTCTGTTGCTGAATCTGTGGGTGCCATGAGGAACATTTTCAACCTGCCTCATATCCCACACTGGCTGCTCCTAGTGAGGAAAACTTAACAATGTTTCTGACCCCCTCAGGGTAGAGCTCATAAGCTTTTGCTATTGTCTGTGGCTGTTTAGAAAGCCCCTGACCTTCCTATATAAACTAGGATTTCTGCAGACTGAGGCTCTGGATTTGGTGAGAAATGCACTCTGCTTTTCCAGGGGAGAAACCATAGCTTCAGACTTGGGAGAGGCCACACCTCATCAGTGTTATAGTACAGCATAGCATGCCCCAAATGCCACAGACTCTTATGTTCTTACTAAGATGTTATATATTTTCTAGATTGAATGTTCTACCTTTGCTATATGGCACATAGCAGTGGTTCTCAACCTTCCTAATGCTGCAACCCTTTAATACAGTTCCCCATGTTGTGGTGACCCCCCCAACCATAGTATTATTTTTGTTGCTACTTTATAACTGTATTTTTGCTACTGTTATAAATCACGATATTAATATCTAATATGCAACCCCCAAAAAGGTGACTCACAGGTTGAGAAACGTTGCTTGTACACTTTCTGGATACTTTAAGTAATGCACATTTTGAATAATTTTGTCTAATTCAGTTGTTCTTTTTCTTAGGAGAATCTCTACTAACATTTTTGTGAGATCATTCCAAAGGTACTGCCTCTAAATTATTCTTTATATACAGACCATAGCATCTCTTTCCATAACATAGGAGTCAGAGGCACAGAGGCCAGTCTAACCTGCCTGGATTCAAGCCCCTCTTCTGCCACTCACTATCTATGCTCTTTGGGATGAGTTACTCAGCAAACAGTAGCTACCTCGCTTGTTATTGGATTGCTATGACGATGGATGAGCTAACCTACAAAAACTGTCTAGCCTGGAGCGTAGAATTAGGTACCTCTGTGATGACCATCTTAGAAACATCTGCATGGCTTCAGATCACCACCAGGGGGCACCCAGCCCCATGCGGAATGTTGAAGGACTCAAGGGTTTCTAAGCCATCCCAACAGCCACATTAGTAGACTAATCAGAGGGAAGTGTCTTTCCAGACAACAAAACATTGAAATCATTTCCTAACTATCAATATCCCATTTTATACAAAAAAAATTGAAGATCATGATCCTTCCCCAAATCACTGGGCAATATTCTCAAACTAGAAAGTTAGTGTATGAAGGAACTATGTTGCAAGGAGGAAATATCTTTTCTGTTTGTGAGGCACTGTTCCCAAGTACAAAGGTACTGTTCCCTGAACTGGAGAGAGGCAACAATTCCCTTAAAGAACAATAAAACATACCGCATTGGTGCTCACTCACTGGGGGCAGACTGTGTACTAACATTCTAAATAGCCTAACACCTTGGCCTGTTTCTTTCGTTCCGACTGAAGTGGGTCCCCAGAGGATTGGGTAAGGCTTTGACATGTGGCCAAAAGATGATTAAAGAAAGACAACAAGACATTCTGGAGCACAGAAAGGTAAACTTAATGAAGGAGCATTCTGCGTGATTTCCGTAGAGCGAGACACAGGAAAGAAGGCTGGCCAAGCTGAGGGGTGCCTCTAGAAAGGTAGCTATTCAGTGGTGCAAACACTGTTAATCAGACACTCAAAATATATCTGAGTTTTTAAAACCCATAATAGTCAAGAGGAATGAAAATGGAGCTTTTGTTCTGGCTGGGACAATAGTAGAAAATCCAAGTCTCCACCTACTACGCCTCCCTCTTACCTTCTACTATTCTAGAAGGTTATGGCTTTGAAAAACTGAATCGAATGTTGGAAAAATCTTGGATTTTAAAGAACAATCCAATGACTGAAACAGTCAAATGAACGGGGAGGACCTGGGTAAAGGATGGTTGTGGGGAAGGAGAAAATGGAGCAGATTGTGACGGAATACCTGGACCCCACAGGTACCTTTGTTCAGGCAGAGCCACATTCTACACTCTCCATCTCCTTCTTTGGCACTGTTATTCCGAGTTCCTTTACATTCTGTCCACTTCCTGGTGGTAGCGTGGCCTCAGCGTTGGAGCCCGATCTGTGGCATTGATCTTGTTTCTTGTCATTAATTCTAACTCACGGCTGCATCTCAGTCTCCAAAGACAATCTTGCCTGACCCTGCTCCATACGTGAGAGATCACTAGCGAGCATGGGCCCAGAGGGCTAACCACTCTGCAAGGATATTCTAGCTTCTGTGACAGTGAAGAGAAGCGGATGAAAAACACCTAGCTACTGCCTATGCTGAGAGTCACAACAAAGGGAGGAGTCAGTGAAAGGTGGGAGCATTATTGAAAAGCTAATATTAAATGATGTTTTATGGGTTGGATACATTGCTAAGTACGCGTGCGCACACACACACACACACACACACACACACACACACACACACACACACCTACCAACAAATATCTAACTCGGAAGTGGTAGAGTAAGACTCAAATTCACATTGGACTTTAAACCTCTTACACTTTGGTATTCTGTAGATTCTAAACTTCTTTGTCTACTTGGCCAACCATCCATATTTAATCCCACTCCAAAAAACCATAGCTAGTCAGAAGGCATCCACTAACATGAACACAGGACGGCTCTTGTATGTACCATAGCATTACTATGGATTCTCAGCACAATATCTCAGATTGCAGATTCCACTTTACTTAGTGAAGTTCAATAAACACTCACTGAGTGATAGTACGGTCCATCAGAGACCGAATAAAGGGAAAGTAGACAGACCCTGACTATTACAAATCGGCTTCATTACCCATCTTATTACAGCTGCATAGAGTCTCATACAGCAGACATGACAGGATGGTTGTCTCTTTCCTGGAGATGAAGAAACTATAGTTTGACTGCCTCATGTTAAACAAACCTTACCAATTCATCCTGGTCCAAAGAAGCTGACCGCATGACCTAAGTTGTCTCTAAAGAAATTACTGCTGGTCTCTGGCTGTACAGTCGTCAGCACCTGGGTGGTTTCTGTCAGTACCAGCCATAGTTTTCCTGGTCCAGACAGAAACAGTGATTTTACGAACAGTGGGGGTTTGTTGTTGATGGTTGTTTTTGTTTTTGTTTTTTACAAACATAAACAGAAAGCCAGTCTCTAAATTTTCCCACCATTAATAATCTACCGAGTACTCAGAAATACCCATTTTAGATGGTGAGAACTGACAGGTTGTCCTCTGACTTACGGACACAGGTCAGACAGAGTGGGACAGGGATGAGATCCCTGCAGGCAGCCCCAGAGCGGGCAAGGTAAGAGGATGTGAGGATGAAGGCAAAGATTGGGGAAGACTGTGGAGATGCCCACAAACATGGAGTGGCTGCTGAGGAAGTGGGTAAACCGTGAACAGAGCCACTGATAAATGTAAACATCAGCCAAAATACATCGTTCTTCCTTTTAAATCATTTAGTGAGATAGGATGGGCGCATGACTCAGGAGGTGAGGAGGACTCGTCTGGCATGGACAGGGCCCTAAATTCAGTCCCCAGGATGCCAAAGAAAGGACATTGTTAAATTATTACTTCTAGGTATTTTGTTACAACAGTAAGAAAAGTACCTAATATAGTAGCTCAGGCTGACCTAAAACATGTCATTTTCCTGCCTCACCTTCCTACGTGCTGTGATTACAGGCATGTATCTATCTCTGCATCGGGCTTGGGGTTCGTCTTTTTAAATTTGTCATTCAATTCCAGATGTTTGTCACCACATGCTCTGCCACTGAGCCACACCCTTAGTCCTCCATTACTGAGTCTTCAAAATTTTTTCGCTACCTTTGTTCTCCTCTCTCCTGTTTGGTATGTCATTATTCATATATATTAGCATGTTGTGTGCTCGATGTTTGCTCACAGGTCTCTGGTGATCCCCGTTGATGAGGTTTTTCTTTTTTCCGCAGACGTCACAGGCACAATTGACCCACTCTCACGCTCGCCCTGCAGTAAGCTCCTCTAGCCAACACGGTTATTGTAGACTTCTCAACTCTACAACTTCTATCTGGTTCTTCCTTATAACTTCCGGCTCTGTATCGATGGTCTCCATTCAGCTAGGATTGGTCTCACGATTTCCCTGCGTTCCTTGCATATGGTTTTAGATCTTTGAGCAGAGTGATAATTGCTGCTTTGAATTCTGAGCTTCCTCACAGGCAATTTCCATGGAACACTTCATCCTCTGAACACAGAACACAAGCTATACTCTTCTCTCTCTCTCTCTCTCTCTCTCTCTCTCTCTCTCTCTCTCTCTCTTTCTCTCTCTCTCTCTGTCTCTCGGTTTCTCGAGACAGGGTTTCTCTGTGTAGTTTTGGTGCCTGTCCTGGATCTCGCTCTGTAGACCAGGCTGGCCTCAAACTCACAGAGATTGGCCTGGCTCTGCCTCCCAAGTGCTGGGATTAAAGGCGTGTGTCACCACCACCCCTCACTGTACTCTCTTTTTATCTCCAAGTTTTGTTGTTGGTTTTGTTGAAAACTTGATAATTTAAATGGTACAATATGGCACCCATGGAAATCAGACATGATCTCCTCTTAAAGATTTGCTATTATTGCATTGTTGTTTGCTTATGTAGCAATGTTTCTGAACAAATTCTGAGAATTCTCCACTCAATCAGTTGGTGGTCAGCTAACAACTGAATAGAGATGATTTTAAATGCATTATACTACTTTGCCAAGGCCCTCTTTGTGAGCTTTATGATGAGCCTTCTCTACTTGGGCAAAGCATTTACAACTCTGCCTCCTTGGCCTTCACTTCCTGCTAATGTGGGGCCTTGCTGCCAACTGAAGGTAAGACGTTGGAGTACTCTTAGGTCTTTTTGAGGGCACAGCCCTGCACACATGTGTAACCTTCTCAATCTCTTTAAAGATGCTGCAGATCCGTCTTGAGTGTTTCCTTTTAAGGCTTCATCTTTGTCCCAATTGTGACCTCTGCTTTAAGCGACCCCAGTGTTAAACATTGTTCATGATTGTTTTCAGCAGATGCTCCCAACTTGACCTATCAACAGAGCTCTGAAAAAGATTCAGTAAAGTTAAACTCGAGCTCCTTGAGACACAGGCACGGGCAAGGACTTTTTGGAAAGGATTCCCTGATAGCTCATAAAGTAATAGCAAGCATCAAAAACCCAAAGACTTCTGCATGCAAAGGAAACATCAGCAGAGTCAAGAGACAGCCTATGGAATGGGATGACACATTTTCCAACTATTCACTTGACAGGGGCTAGTACATATAGTCTATAAAGACTCCAAATGACTCATCCTATCAATAAGTGGAAAAATGAATGGAAATTGCTAATAAATATTTGAAAAAATGTTCAACATCCATTGCTGGAAGGGAAATTCAAAGTAAAACTATACATAGAGAGGTAGTAGATCTTTGAGGAGAACATACTACCACCACTTTACTAGACTAGCCTAACTCCTAACTAGATTCTAACATGTAACCTTATACCTACAGAGAAGTGCAGCCCTCATCCTCATCAAAGGAGATTCTCTTTGCAGTGACCAGAGACCATTAAGAAAACCACAACTGATCATATTATAAAGATAACAGATCAGGGGGTGCCAGGCTCAGTGGAGATAACACACATCCATAACACAATTCCCGACATCTTAGGATCTGGGAGCACGGAGGAAGAGGGGGGCAGAAAGATTGTAAGAGCCAGAGGAACAGAGAGTCTATTGTGAGACTGTGTCTCCTAGAAAGGAGAGAGAAGCTACAGCCATGCTATCTCAACAATGTAACTTCCTAAAAAAGACCTGAGCAATGGCCATACCAGAAGACATGCTAACATGCAAAGGGAGAGTCTTGCAGAGTCCCATCTCTAGACAAAGAACTGCAGGCAAATAAAAATTGAGTCACCCCCAGGGGTGATCCTCTTGAATTGGCTATCCAATTCCAGATGGTCAGCCCTGAAATTATAAACATACAAGCAATACTAAATGGACTCATTGGTTTCATTTACATATTTATACATGTATGCATATATATACACACATATCATAATATATATACATATAAAATTAATAACAATTAAAGAAAATAAGGCCATGAATTTTAGATGGAGCAAGGGGGAAAAATAGAAAGGGTTGAGGGAGGAAGGAAAGGGAAGGAGTGATATATTTTAATTTTAAAACTAAAAAAAAGTTTATAAAAAAATAAAAACCCACAAAACTACATGGAAATTCTGTCTCATACTAGTCATCAATGTCAAGAAAACAAGCAGCCGGGCTGTGGTGGCTCATGTCTTTTAATCCCATCACTTGGGAGTCAGAGGCAGACAGATCTCTGTGAGTTCGAGGTCAGCCTGGTCTACACAGTGAGTTCTAGGACAGTCAGGGCTACACAGAAAAACCCTGTCTCAAAAAACCCAAAACAACAACAACAACAAAAACAGAAACACCCCCCCCCAAAAAAAAACCAAACAAAAACCAAAACAAGTAATAACAAATGTTGGAGAGGATGTGTGGAAAGGGGAACCCTAATGCACTGCAGTGGAAATGCAAACGGATGCAGCCATTATGGAAATCAAAATACAGGTTCATCTAAAAACTAAAAGTAGGATTGCCATCTGAACCAGTCCTGTGTAAACACCCCAGTCAACTCCTCCAGAGATGCTTGCACAGACATGTTTGCTGCTGCACTATTCACAACAGTCAAGACATGGGACCAGCCTAGATGTCCACCAATGGATGAGTGGATAAAGAAAATGTGGCCTATATACACAGTAGGGTTTCATTAAGCCATAAAGTAGAATGAAATTATACCATTTGTTTTTTTTAAAAAAAGGGAGGATTTGTAGGTCATGGTATTAGGTAAAATAATCCAGACTCAAACAAATATTTTCTGTTTTCTCTCATGTGTGAAATAGACTTAAATATGTATGACATGACAATAGACACACATACCCACATAGGACATAAAATTAAAGAAAACTATGAGGGAGGAGAGAGGAACTAAGAGGGGGGAGGGCATGGGAACAAGAGAGAATAATGGGAAAAAGAGTGTGGAATCTAGATGTAACTATATGCATGTATACACACACACACACACATATCTCTATCTACCTAAATCTATCAATCATCTGTCTAACATATAAACAGAAGGGATGCTGCTAGTTAGGGAAAAAAAGAGGACCAATGGGAGTGAGGAGGAGGGACAGAGTAAGGTCGTGGAAGGGTGAACATGAGCAAAGTACAATGATAGGCGTGTCTATGAAAATATCATCATGAAATCCACTTTAGACACTAAAATTAGTGCTAGTTTTTATTTGAAAGACAAGCTCTGCAAGTAGAGATCTTCAGGGGTTCCCAGACAGGCCAAATAGCAACAGCTCTCTGTGTTAGGTTTTAGGTGGTGCTCCAAACATGCTTTGCTCTCCCTGGGCTGCTAGGATGCTGATTTTCAAAGCCACCAAGATGGTGAGGCTATGAGGTTTTATGGCTATTGTGATGCTGGGATAAGGGAAATGGGGTGAGGTAGATGCTCTAATTGCTTTTCCTGTTGCTTTGATTAAACACCCTGACAGAATCTACTTAAGACATACAGGGTTTATTCTGGTTCTCAGTTTAAGGATTTAACCTGTCATGGTGGAAATCCCACAGTACCAGGAGCTTGAAGCAGCTGGTCACATCACTTCATCACACCCCACAGTCAAGAGGCAGAGAGCGATGGATGTATGCTTTCTGATGCTCAGCTCTGTAGCAGGTTTTCTTAGACTGCCAATCCTCAAATCATGACATGGAGACTTATTATTAATTATGAATGCTTGGCCGTCACTTAGGCTTGTTTCTAGCTAGTTTTTTTTTTTAACTTAAATTAACCCATTTCTATTCATCTATGTGCTGCCCCGAGGAGGCTCGTTTATGTCATCTACATACTGTCCATCCTACTTTCCTGCTTCTTCCATGTCTGGCTGGTTGGCTCTCAGCTGGCTGGCCCCTGGCTGGCTGGCTGGCTGGCTGCCTTTTTCTCTCTGCCTGCCAGCTCTGCCTGTCCCTCCTCTGACTAGCTATTGGCCGTTCAGCATTTTATTAAACTAATCAGGTGCCTTAGGCAGACAAGGTAAAACAGCAACACATGTTTACCTAGTTAAACAAATGCAGCATTAACAAAAGTAATAGATCTTTACATAGTTAAAAACAATTATTCTGTAACACAAACAAATGCAACACATCTTTATATAGCTAAACAAATATTCTATTCGACAACACAACTCCCTTTCTCTGCTTACACAATCCAGGATCCCAGGCAGGAAACCATGCCACCTAGAGTGAGTAGGTCTTTCTACCCTAATTAACTCATTCAAGATAATCCCCAACACAAATGCCTAGAGGTCTATCTTAGGGTTTCTATTGCTATGAAGAGACACCATGACCACAGTAATTCTTGCAAAGGAAAACATTTAATTGGTGCTGACTTGCAGTTCAGAGGTTTAATCCATTATCATCATGGTGGGAAGCATGACGGCACATAGGCGACTACATCTGGATTTGCAGGCAGCAGGAAGTGAATACCACTAGACCTGGCTTGAGCTTCTGTGACCTCAAAGCCCACCCACTAGTGACTAATGACACACTTCCTCTTACAAGGACACACCTACTCCAACAAGGCCACATCTCCTAATAGTACCACTCCCTATGAGCTTGTGGGAGCCATTTTTATTCAAACCAAGACAAGACCCATCTCCCAGGTGATTCTGGATCCTGTCAAACTGACTGATAATACTAGCCATTACAGTAAGTTAACATGCCACAGAGCTCTCCTGAGCTATTAACCCCATTCAGAGGGCTCTGGTGTGCTCTGAGGCTGGCCAGTATTTTTAATCCCTACAGCACCTAGTCAGTAAGTAGGTGCTTATCCTCATGATAATGAGGATCTGCCATTTCTCCATCTATGAGAGCTGCTGGCCTGCTTCCCAAGTCAGGCATACTATACCATGAGTTGAACTGGATGTGGAGAGCCCCAGCTTATGGACACCCACAGCTTATCTGCTTCCTGAAAGTGTCATCACAGTTCCAATGGAGTATGGAGCATCTGTGATCCCGAATGCAAGAGGATGAAAAAGTCACAGGGTACCAAGGAACACTGCTGTTGAGATACAGTGTAGAAGAAATAAAGGCTCCAAGAGCACAGATAAGGGTCAAATTCTTTGGCAAGTTGCTTGGTATCTCTAGGTTTCTAATTCTTAAAATAAAAGCATGTCTCCGATTAGGATTTATAGGAGAGAAAAAGATGTGCAGGTGACACTCGACACCCCAGAGGTCCAATAAATAGTACTTAGGGAATTTCATTTTCCTTCTGTGAGCAATTGCCAACATTTACTGCTAGGTGGCGCCAACGAGCGGAGCTGCTGTTCCCAAAGGCTTTATTTTTCACCCTAGACGCTAGGTAATCCTTCCTCTCTGCCAGTGCTCAGGCTGGCATTTAAAACTCCAGTGCTGCACACAGACTTTGTGTTTTTTGATCCATCTGCTCCATGGAGAACTGTGAAACTCAGAAATACCTATTCCTAGCTAGACATCCATAGGAGTTTTTAGATGATAGAACTTGGTGATAGCTAACCGTGCAGCTGGGCATTCAAAAGAAGCCAGACAACACTTAATTAGTCATCTGTGTCTGCAAGCTTACCTCTATTATACATTGCGAAGGCTGCAAAGAGTTCAGAAATTCAAGTCCAGGCTCTTTGGGGTTTTGCGTCAGTGACAGCATTAGCTTGGACAATGATTTGGTCTCTCTAAACCTCAGTTTTGCAGCTTTGTTGGGATGTGATACTGGTGATGACAAATGAGATAATGCACACGTCAGATACTTAGGAAGTGTTCACTAGGTACACGTGATGATGCCTCCTGGAGTGTGAGCTTTGCGGTCAGATGGATATCGTTTCGACATCTTAGCTCTTTCACCTGAAAGCTGTATGATCTTGAAATTGTTAGGTAACCCCTCTGTCTTCCTTGGGGTTTCTATTGCTGTGATAAAACACCACGACGGAAAGCATCTTGGGAGAAGGAAAAGGTTTACTTTGGTTTACAGTTCCACATCACATTCCATCACGAAGGAACGTCAGGACAGGAAGTCACACAGGGCGGGATCCTGGAGGCAGGGGCGGATGGAGAAGCCATGGAGGAGTGGTGCTGATTGGCTGACTCCCTGTTGTTTGCTCAGCCTGCTTTCATATACACCCTAGGATCACCTGCTCAAGGGGTGGCCCCACCCACAGTGGGCTGGGACCTCCCACACCAATCATTGGCTAAGAAAAAGCTCTGTAGACTTGCCCCCAGGCCAATCATATGAAGACATCTTCTCAGTTGAGTCCCTCTTCCCAGCTGTGTCTAGGTTTGTGTTGAGCTGGCGAAAAACCAACCAGCAGACCCTCTGAGCCCCACGTCCCTTGTCAGTTGCGGAATGCTGGGAAAATTACAGAGGTCTATATACTATATATTTTATTCGCTGTTTAATATTCTTCTCCTTGATCCAGAATTTGAGCTTAGTTGTCCAAAGGGGGAGGGGAAATCTTTCCAAATATTCATTTCGTTTCATTGTCAGCATCAAGAGGGAAGAAAGGCAGAGACAAAACAGGAAAAGAATAAAGGTAAGATTGGCCTTTTATATCGCATCACAGGATTTGGTAGATGTACTAGGGATGGGCCACAGATTTTATTTTGTTTTATTTTATTTTTATTTTTTTTTTGGCCTGGAGCATCTGAGCATCCACGGCAAGAAAGGAAAGGAAATATGGTTGGTTAGGTGACTCACAGTGCCAAGATAAATGCAGAGGAGTTCTAGAGAAGAACTCTGTATTCCTAGGCCCGATACTGAAGACACAGTAGCACATGGAGGATGCACAGTGATTGTCTATATGGTAGCTGTCCTCATCTTTGAACACAGAGGAAAGAATCACCCTAAGAATAGAGGCAATAAAGAGGTAGGTAACTTTGGAGCTGGATTAGGCTGAGTATGAGGTTCCTAGGAGCCTGGAGAGCCAGCAAAGGGAAGAGACTTTCCATGGGGCCCAAAGCTGCAGCATCCGGATGGTCCTCACACACCAAGCATGGTAATTTTAAAGTACAGGGCCCATGCAGTGGAGAGATTCCCTTTCAGGCACAGGAACCTGTGGTATGAGGTCCTGGAGGGCAAGGGGACCTGAGAAGCCATGTCCGCACAGCTGCTTTGTTTTATAGGATTTCCCTCCTGGACATCTGGTACTTCATGGCAATCCTTAGTGGGAAGTCAGCTGTTCTTTTATTGTTTCATAAAGCGTGTTTTCTTTAGTTCTGTTTTCCCTAGGACTGAGGATAGTACCTCTTGAATGAAGAAAATGACCAGAAGAGTTATAAAGGATGTTATCTTTCCATCTACACCTTTTAATTCGTTACAGCCAGAAGAGACACAGGCACAGGGCAAAAGGAAGCTTGGAAGCAGGGGTGAAGAAGTGGGGATTCTGGTACTCAAATGGGTTTGGGGGAGGCACATCACCTTAACAGGACACCAGCAGCATTTCGTTCTTTGTGGCATCTCAGAGTGGGGGACTCTCAGAGCTGGGATGACAACTTTTAGCTCCTCAGTTTATAGACAAAGGCCAAGGTCATGAGTGTTGTAATGTTCAAGTCATGTAGGCCACACAGGTAGCCCCTATCAGAGCAAAGGCCAATGCCTCTGCACTCCCAGGCTTTGGAAGAACACGTTGTCTCAGAGCATGGGTTAGGAGCAGGAGAAGAGATCTGAGGAAGAATTTTTGGTCTCATTCCCCAGGGCAATAAAGCCCATATGAACTAGCTGTAGGGAAACAGCCAGGGGCCTTTGCACAGACTAATGGCCATGTGTCTGCCTCCTGGTGCCGCTTTGACTCCAACTCACCAGCTGGAAACTCAATGGAGCTCCAACTCCTGCCCTGCCACAGGAGATCTGCCTTAAGTAGGCCAGCTGTCTACAAGTAAATGCACAGTCTCATTTTAACTATCCAGTAGATGCCAGGTGTTCTGTCAACATCTGGGCCTCAGGCAAGATACTTTCTCAGGAGCCTCCTGGTCTAGTAAATAGGCAAGGGTAAGTGTAACAATCACGATACAGGAAAATGCTCTATGGGAACATGGGGGGAAAAGAGTATTTTAACCAGCCTGGGAGAGAGAAGGGGTCATGAAAGTTCTGGGAAAGGAACGCTACCCAAAAGCCCAAGGGTGGAGTAGGCACTGAATGGGAGAAGGACTGGAGCATAAGAGGCAGAGGTAGAGGATAAAGGTGTGGTGCATGGAACCAAAGTACATGTTTAGAAAAATGAAAAACGTTTGTTTCCCGGAGTGAGTAGTCTGCAGAGGAGATACTGAGTACCAAGTTCCTAGGACTAATGTAATGAAATGCTTCAACTGGCACCTTAAAACAACCAAAGTTCATTCTCTTATAGTTCAGGGGACCAGAAATGCAAGATCAAAGTCCCAGTGGGGGCTTCTTTACTCTCTGAAGTCTTTAGGTAGGAGAGGGGCCTTCCTGGTTTCTTTTAGCTTCTGGTGGCTTCGAGCAAGTCTTGGCATCCATGGGCTGTCACTAGCCCCTGTCTCCATCATCCCATGAACAATCCTTGACATTCCATGGGCTGTCACTCTGTCACTAGCTCCCGTCTCCATCATCCCACAAACAAGCCTTGGCATCTATAGGCTGTCACTCTGTCACTAGCCCCTGTCTCCATCATCCCATAGATTCTCAACCCTGAACTCTAGGTGCTTTGTAATCCTCTCCTCTTCCTACAAGAACAGCAGTCATTGGATTCAGGATCCACTCCAATTCAGTTTGACCTTTTCTTTTAAAATTACATCTTCAAGGACCTTATTTCTACATAAGATTGGATTCAGAGCTTCTGGGTAGATTCCAAAGAGAAAATCCATAGTTTTTATTAATTTTTCTTCTAAAAAGGTCCCCAATGCAAAAATCTTGAATCATTGCCTAGATACATTTTGATTTGGGAAAGGGACAGGAATCATTGTTCATTTTAACTAACACATTGTCACCCAGTTCTTAACCCCAAAGCTAGTCTGAGCCAGAGCTGCTAACACTCCCTAGCAGATGGTTGTCCAAACCCCCTAGAACCCTTTGCCAAATGTGCCCGGGCAACACAGGTGGAGCCAGGAAGCAGAAAATGGCTGGGAGTTGTCCCTCTGCCCCTCTCAGGGTCTCTCATCTGTAAAATGGGGCACAAATCATTTGACAGCCCATCTCCAAGGCTGCTGGAGGACAAAGTGTTGAGTATAAGCAACTGAGATATGTTTTTCAGGCTGTGAAAGCCCTCACAACTGTAGGGAAAGATATTCTTATTGCCACTCACACCAGCATCATGGCTTCTTTCTCCTTCCTTTTTCATTTCCAAGTTTCCGTTCTTTGAACACATTACCTATCTATCTATCTATCTATCTATCTATCTATCTATCTATCTATCTATCTATCCATCCATCCATCCATCCATCCATCCTCTACCCTTCTTCTTCTTCCTTCCCCTTCCTCTCTCTTTTAGAAGCAGAAGGAATGTAGGATAAGCGTCACAGAATCTGCTTCCTTCTACTATAGACAAGGGAAGGTAGGGGTGAAGGACCATTCAAGTGTCCCATCCCCTTGGGACTTTGTCCTAAACTAGCTGGATTGCAAGGACATGGAGCTGCTGCATTGGATGTGTTCGTGCCCAGGAGGTTGACATGGGCTAATTAGTAATCTCAATTAGATTGAATTCCTGAATACAACACTTGGAATCATTGCCTTGCTCGCAGGGGCAGTGGAGTGTAGTCACCCATTTCCAGGACTTCAGCACCTTTTGTACGCTTCTGCCCAGGACAGACATAACCTGGTTACAAGAGCCCAGGGCAGGAGCCTCATATCTTAGCTGTCATCTGTTTCCTAAGAACTGGCTCTAGGACCAGTTCTCTGTATCGTTCTGACTTTTATTTTCGAATCCTCAGCAAGTGTGACCCGTGCAGTCTGGCCAGGAATCACAGAAGGGAGAAAGGATTTGACGGTCCAGCTATCTGAGTTCTGGGTATGAAAAAAAGAGATATGGTGGCTTTGAATAAGTCAGTTTTAAACTTTGGTATCCAGTTTTACCAACTATAAAAAATAAAAATATCATGTATTGGGCTGAGAAGATGTTTCAGTTGGTAAAATCTTGCTTGCTTTGCAAGCATGGGCACTTGAGTTTGACCCCCAGAACTCACGCAAAAAAGTCTGGCTGTGGTAGAATCCAGGGCTGGAGAGGAGGAGGCAGGTGGACTCAGGGCTCAATGACCAGCCAGGCTAACCTACATGGTGAGTTCAAGGCCAGTAAGAGGCCTAAACTCAAAACAAGGTGGATGACACTCGAGGAACAGCACCCAAGGTTCTCCTCTGCCCTCCACATGGGCACATGTATATCTGCACTTCCACACACAGGAGCATGTGCATACACGGAAATCTTGTGTTTAATTTTTTGACATTACATATTGTAATAATTGGACTTGATGGTGAAGAGAAATAGCTTACGTGCCATATTGTTCGAGAAAGAACCTTGTCAATTTCTGTTCCAAGATGATTTCAGTTATGTGACTCATGATAGCAACAATTTAGAAAGAGCATGACCCAAGAAAGCAATTCAGCTCAATGATGTTGGGACAATAACTAAATAAACAGCCAATTTATGGGGATATGGAGGCTTTAGATACAAGATGAAATTATCTTTAAATAACACTTTTACTAACTCTTCGAGACTTTCATATAATGTGTTTTGATCATATTCACCCCTGAGTCCTCCCAGATCCCACATCTCCATACTAGCTTGACTTTTTGTCTCCTCTCCTCTCCTCTCCTCCCCTCTGCTCTCCTCTCTTCCCCTCTCCTCTGCTCTCTTCTCCTCTCCTCTCCTCTCCTCTCCTCTCCTCTGCTCTCCTCTCTTCCCCTCTCCTCTGCTCTCTTCTCCTCTCCTCCCCTCTCCTTCCATCTTTCTTTAAAATGTATCAAGTACAATTTGTATTGCCCAGATACTCTTGGACATGGGGCCTGCCCTAAGGCATGGCTGACCTACCAGGGGTCACATCCTTTAAAGAAAACAATCTCTCCTTCTTCCAGAAGCTATCAAATGCCAATAACTCCTCAGCTAGGAGTGGGACTTAGTGACTGCCTCCTCCTTCTGTGTTTTTTTTTTTTTTTTCTGCCCTGAGGTTGCACTGGTCTTGTGTGCAGGGTTTTGTTCTGCCCTGAGGTTGCACTGGTCTGTGTGCAGGGTTTTTATCTGCCCTGAGGTTGCACTGGTCTATGTGCGGGTTTTTTTTTTTTTTTTTTCTGCCCTGAGGTTGCACTGGTCTGTGTGCAGGGTTTTTATCTGCCCTGAGGTTGCACTGGTCTATGTGCAGGTTTTTTTTTCTGCCCTGAGGTTGCACTGGTCTTGTGTGCAGGGTTTTTTTCTGCCCTGAGGTTGCACCGGTCTGTGTGCAGGGTTTTTATCTGCCCTGAGATTGCACCGGTCAGTGTGCACTGTCACAACCACTATGGGTTTATATGTACAACTGTTCTGTTGTGTTTGGAAACATTCTTTCCTGGCAGTCACCTACTGCCTCTGGTTCTTAATCCTTTCTGCCCCTTCTTCTGAAATGGTCCCTAAGCCTTGGGGATGTGTGTGTGTAGATGTCCCATTTAGGGTGGGCACTCCACAGTCTCATTCTTTATACCTTCATCAGAAGAGGGTTTCTGTGTTAATTGCCATCTCCTGTGAGAAAGGTTCTTCCTATACAGCCTAAGCTTGCCTCAAATTCGACAGCCCCCTCCCTCAGCCTCCTGAGTGATGGGATCACAGGTATGCACCACCACGCCTGCAAGGAAATAGTCTCTTATGTATGGGTTCTTCTGGAGGAAAGGATCCATGACTATCATCGTTTTTCTCGAAAGCATCTGTAGCCAACAGAGATTAACAACTAAGAATAATTGGGAATGTCAGACATCTAACTGTTGAGCAGCTTTTTGTGGATTGCCAACTGCATACAAGGTCCTTGGGTATGGCCCAAGGCTGCAAAAGCAAATAAGACCCTTTCAAGGAGGCCATTCTCCTGTGGAGAAGGCACAGCTACAGAGAAAGGCTTATACTAGGATGTAGCATATAAGGTACTGTGACGCAACAGTGATACCCTTGGTAGAGCAGCAATGGTGTTCACAGGATGACTGGGGAACACAGAACTCTTAGAAATGTTCGGAAATTCTGTCCTTACTTCCAGAGGAGGTGTGAATTGTTAGAAAAAGAGGGGGCTGGGAGGCTTTTGCAGCAGGGCCTCACTTCAGGGGGCACACACCCTCAAGTTCATCTGAAAGTGCAAGTCACTGGCCTTCTCGTGCCCAGCATCTTTATATCTTTATGTCTTTCTGTCTTTCTGCCATCCACATTAGCGATCTTGGACGGACATGGGCCTCTTCTTTTCTGTCTGTCTGTGTCTTCCTCAGACTTCTTCAGGGTCAGATGCTCCACAAGGAGTTCAGGGTCTCTCAGCTGTTGTTTTTTGTTTTTTCCTGCCCTTTCCTGGTGGCCTCCCATGGTTTATTCTGTGACCAGCATTCCAGGAAGATGGATGTCAGAGATGCTGGTACATGATCATGGCTCAGACCATGTTACTCTAGTTCCTGTGGAGACATTAGCAGTCCCCATTGACCAGGTCACCCAGCAGAAAGCACTGTTTGGGAGGGGAAGATTCAAGCATATTTTTTTTTAAAGATTTATTATTTATTATGTATACAGTGAGTGTTCTGTCTTCAGGCCAGAAGAGGGCACCAGATCTCATTGTAGACGGTTGTGAGCCACCATGTGGTTGCTGGGAATTGAACTCAAGACCTCTGGAAGGACAGCCAGTGTTCTTGACCTCTGAGCCATCTCTCCAGCCCCGGATTCAAGCATATTTACACTGCCATATAGTAGGCCTGGAGCAGCTGGTTCAGTGGGCTTGAGCACTAGTTCCTGTTGTCTTACTTACCCGTGGGATCCAGGCCTTTCCATAATGTCCCTACCTGGAGTCCAGGCTACCATCTCTTCCACTGTGGACTTTTCCACTCAATTTGCGTGCAAGCCTCTTTCTAATTCATTCGCCATATGGCAGCCAGAGGGATCATTTTCAAATGTAAACCAGAGCAAGCCTCCCCTCTGTTAAAACTTTCCAAATATTTTCACCGCTTTTAGAATACAACCCGAGCTTCATACCATGGCCTGTAAGCTCTTCCATGTGCTATGTGCCCGTGCTGGACCCCTCCACATCCCACCAGGCCCACTGATGTGTCCATTCCCTGCATCAAGGCCTTTGCACTTGCTGCTGTACCTCTCTCTTCTTTCTTCAGATGGAGGCATGGTTTCTTCCCCTCATGAACCGTGTCTCAGTTTTAAAAGCTTTTGGGTTTTTTGAGCGTCTCTCCTGACGGTCTACCCCCTCCCCACCATCACAGCCCTTTAGCGCCACCCTCTCTCAGTCTCTTCTCAGTGTTCATTATAACCTGAAACTACCCTGTCCATTCCCTTACCTGCCCTCCCTGCCATGTTCACTGCCATTGACTGCTCCATCCCTGCCATCTAGAATACAGACTAGCTGGCAGGAGATGATGAATAAATACTTGTTCAATGGTTATGATAAAAGGCACGTGATACATCTGAGGCCCCACAATTCTTTAGCAGAAAAACAGAGAAAGGAAAAATGGCTGCATAGTAATCATCAAGGACCCTAGGCAGACTAGGCAGATGCCGCAATTAGAGTCATGTGACTGTTAAAGAACTGCAAAGTCAGGGGCTGGGGAGATGGCCCAGCTGGCAAAGTGTTTGAAACACAAATATGAGGACCAGATTTCAATTTAAAAGCACCCATTTAAAAGCTGGGTGTGGGCTGCACACCTGTAATTCCAGCCCCAGCAGGCTGAGGCTGGAAGATCCCTTGGACCTTCCATCTAGCTGGCCAGTCCATCTAGCTACTTCAGCAAGCCCCAGGTGGTCAGTGGGAGGCCCTATTTCAAAGAATAAAGTGGAGAGCAATTGAGGAAGATGGCCAGTGTTTCCCTCTGGCCTCCACATATGCGTGTGCACACATGCACACATGCACACATACATACACACAAAGAAATACAAAGTCAGGTGGCTTGAGGATTTTGAGTAAAATCATAGTTGTAGGCTGAAAATTAATTTTCATCAAGATTTAAGAAAGAAAGGCAGGAGACAGGAACCTTTAAAAATATATTCCAAATTTTATGTCTCAGCAAACTGATAGCCATTCATTGGCAAGGTGGAACTGAACACTACATGTGGAGCAAAAGCGAAGTCTGTGGCTCAGACTTTGTTTACACACACACACACACACACACACACACACACACACACACACATACTTCTTATTCATGCGATTCACTCTGAATATCTCCATCACACTCACAATTCATTTAGTTACACATAGGCCCCATCCTATCTCTATTGTTGACAGGCAGACGCCCTAACAGGTGAATAGTGGCTGCAGGGAGGCGTCCCTGAATAATGCTAAGGCCATGCTCCCTGATAGCTCCTAAAGCATTTGGTTCCCAATTAGATCAGTTGCTCAAACTCTCACCTCTTGACCAAGTAAGATAATGACCATGATGCCCATTACCCAGGATTCTGGCATGGAGTAGAATTTTTTCCCCTACCAGATCCATCCCATTAAAAAAAAATATAGTTCATATGACTCTTGTGGTCTTTTCTTAATCCACAATCTGTTCGAGCAACTGAAAGCAATAAGCATAATTTAAGTGCTATGTCTTTCCTAATTAAAATCTACCCCAAAAGGAATTCCAGAGTTATTTTAGTCTGTGTAGCACAGGAAGTTCCATTATACAAATCCAGACTTCTAAATCAAGTCCAAGGGGAGGTATGCCCATTCATGTGTGTGTCACACGCACGTCGCATGAGTTTGGGGGTGCTACCAGGAATGCAGAGTTGGCCCTGAACAGGCTGAAGGATCTGAATTGCCAGAGACAGCTGCTGACAGAGCGATAGGGAGTTACTTTTGAGGTTCCTGTGGCTAGTAAAGAGTCCGGGAGTCCGCCCTGGACTTCTCTCGCGGTTCTGAAGAAACATACTTGAATGTTTTTTTCCATGAGGGAATGTTGTCTGAGCTCTCTCAGGAGAGGCCCCACATGCTTGGCGACCCTCCTTGGAAACACTGGTTGCCAGCGCAGCTGTATCGGTCTGACTTCCCCAGAAAAGAAGGCAGGCAGGCAGGCAGCAAGCCCTCTGCTCACCCAGGGGCTTCTTTCCAGGGACAATCCACACAGGAAACCAGCCCAGAGCGAAGGCAGAGGACAGTGGAAGAAGGGTAGAGAAAGGACAACTCGGAAAAGCAAGGGGGTTTTCAAAGCTTACTCCGCAGTCTCTCTGAGGGTGAGTTTGGATCTTCAAGGGCAACAGATTATTTCCGTGTGGGAGGACAGCTGGCAGAAGTCTGAAGATAATTTGGAACATGCTTTTTCATTTTCACAGAATTCTTCCCATCACCTGGCCATGAACCCTCACCATAACTCTGTGAGTGTTTTTTGAAATGGACATCAATGTTTCGATAAATCTGCTATCCCTTGGAAGGAGAAAAAAAAAAATGTTTCATAGGTTCGAGTAGATAAATTGTTAAGGGAGGAGTGTCCTACTTAATTACAGGTGTCAATTTGACATAGCCTAGAGTCACCTAAGAAACGAGTCTCAGCTGAGGGACTATCCAGATCACACTGGCCTGTTAATTGGTGTAGGAGAGCCCAGCCCACTGAGGGCGGCAACACTCTCTAGGCATGTTGTCCTGGGCTGTATAAGAAAAGCTAATTGAAAAGTGAGCCGGCTAGTGAATCCCCATGGTTTCTGCTTCAAGTTCCTGCTTGAGTTCTGCTCTGACTTCCCTCCGTGGTGGACTAGGACCTGGAAGTACAAGCCAAATAAACCCTCTCCTCCCCTAAGTTGCTTTTGGTTAGAATTTTATCACCACAACAGAAAGGAAACTACAGCAGTGAGAAAAAAGCATGGTGGGGCATGCCTGTATCTTGAGCACTTGAGAGGTGGAGGCAGGAGCATCATGAGTTCAAGGCTATCCAGGGCTGCACAGTGAGACCTTGTCTCAAAATGAAAAGAGAAAAGAATTCCCTACTCCCCAGGGGGAGGGGTGGTGGTGGTGGCCGTTGCAGTTCTGAGGAGGTTCAGAACAACTTGGATTGTTTCAAGTGGGAAGGAAGGAAGGATGATGAGCAGGACCACACAGATAAGGAAATAGAAAAATCACTTACACCTGACCTAAAGAGAGTCCTTGGTCCACACAACTCATCCTCCAAGATAGCTCCAAGGCAGCAGGATGAGGGCCGGGAAGGTGTCCAGGTAAATTGGCTTGAAGCCCTATATGCTAACATGCACAGATTCTAGTTGATGAAAGACATGAAGGACAAGAACAGACTAGGTGATCAATAAGGTGACTTTAGGATGCAGAGACCCCACTCCCAGAGGCCAGGTCTGGGAAGACACATTAATCTCCGAAGAACAAGATGAACACTATGAACTCAGTCTCAAATATCCCAGAGGTTAGCACAGACCTGAGGCCGATATGTGGATTGAAACTCTACCACTCACCATCATAGGACTGATAAGTTACACCCGACCCCAATATACAACTCAAGAGAGAGGCTGAGGAGAGAAAAATCATAAGCATTTGTCCTTTGAATTGATCTTCAAAGGGATTGTGTTGAGTGGAAGAGCCTCTTTTAATTTAGAAAAGAGGGAATTACCTTTAATTGGGTAATTAAGGTTTGAGGGACTGAAATAAAGATGAAATCGAGTTCTGGATCTTTTGAAGAGATTCATTTGCCCCCCCCCCCCAATTGAGCTGTTACATCTGATTCTTGACCTGTCTATCATAATGACTTTATGAAGCTGTACAAGTCATTTCCCTGTGTGTGTTATCTCTTGTGAACTTTATATCAAATCAGAATGGATGGTATTATTTTTGATTTCTAGGTGTGGGGTCAGGGGAGAAGAACAAGAGGGAGAGCTCAACAGCATTGGCCAAGTTCAACAACATAAAAGGGAACCGTTTCAGCAAAGCAATGCCAGAACTCCGTCTCTTACCGTGGTTTTCAACTGAGTGACTTCTGGCGGGAAATTCTGTTGTCACAGTCAAGGAGGAAGTACTTCTGGTATTTAGAAGGTAAACACAGAGATGTAGCTGAACATTCTAGGATGCTCAGGCAGTTCCCCCTAATGAATTGTCTGGCCTGTCAATAGTGTCAGTGTGGAGAAACCTTCCACTCTCTGACAGGAGGTTCTGAGGATGGAAAACGTCTTTCTCCTTTCACACTTACGAAAATGGACAAGGACCAGAAATTTAATAAGAAGCTCCAAGTAATATACCTCCTTGCCAGAGACATCACCTTGTTTGAGCTCTGTTTCCAAAATTCTGTGGGGATGTTGGAGATCTTGCCAAAAAATGGATCTCCACAGCAGGGGAGTACCCAGCTTTTGTTTGGAAAGCAGCCAGCTTATAACCTCCTCTCCTCTGTCCAGTGTAATTATTTTTAGTAATGTTGCAACTTGTAAGAAGTAATAATATTGGCTAGAAAGCCATAATTTGGTTCCACTGACTGCCTTATTAAAAAAAAATCACAGTAGTAAAATAAATATAATAAATCGGGGAAAAAAGAGTAGTTATAATAATGTTTTTAATTTTTCACTAATTTTTGTTTGTTTATTGTTTTTAAGACAGTATTTACCTATCTAGCAGAGGCTGGTTGGAACTCGTCATGATCCCCCTGCTTCAGACTGTCAGGGCGTGCGCCTTTAGTCCCAGCACTCGGGAGGCAGAGCCAGGCGGATCTCTGTGAGTTCGAGGCCAGCCTGGGCTACCAAGTGAGTTCCAGGAAAGGCGCAAAGCTACACAGAGAAACCCTGTCTCGAAAAACAAAACAAAACAAAACAAAAAAACAGACTGTCAGGGAACAGAGATTATAAATCCGTTCTACCAAATCTTTCTTATTAGTGTATTTTGTATGTATGCAATATATGTATGTGTGTGTTAATATGTTTGTATATGTGTGGTGCACATCCATGTACATGTGTGCAGAGGTTAAAGACCCACCTCCAGTACTGTTCTTCAGGAGTTATGCGTCTTGATTTCTGAGACAGCCTCTCCCTGGTACCTGGGGCTTGATGATTAGGCTGGTTGGCCATTGAGCCCCAGGGATGCTTCTGTCTGCTTTCTCAGTGCTGAGATTACAAATGTGTGCCTCCACACTTGGTTTTAGATGGGTCCTGGGGAAGAACTCGGGTCCTAATGCTTGTATGGCGTGTACATTACTGACTCGGCTTTCTCCCCAGTCTCTTGTTAGTACGTTTTTAAAGGGAAAAACTCACACTTGAGTATTGGCCTGTTTCAAAACTATTTTTATTGTAGGTTTTATGTTTATGCCTTAACATAGGTATATTTTTTGACTGACTGACTGTCAAAATTGCACTTTTTAGCATATTCAGTTTTTGGACAGGGTAGCTTTTTTTCACATCAAGCTTTTTTCGTGTGTGGGCAATTGGAGAATGCTCAACAATCTAATTTCGTTCACATAAAGCAACAGGTTTACAAATAGGAATTTTCCAAAAAAAATTTGAATATTCATGTGTGCCCAAGATCAGCAGTGATTCATTAAAAAAAAATATCCCATTTCCCGATAGATTCTCCCAAATTACAACACTCCCAATGTCTTTGTTTTCCTCTGGGGTCTAGTCTACCAGTGTTCCAAGTTTCTACAACTAAAATTTTCCACTAAAATACCTTCAGCAGAAATTTCACAATTCTGATTGTATTTGGTAAATGTTTAGATAAGTTTATCCTGAGAAAAGATAAAATGGTCAGATAACAAAGAATATTAACATCATCTCATTTCAGATCACTTCAAGCTAGGCATAATGGCACACTCCTGTAATGTAGTGTGGCACTTACAATGTGGACACAGGAATATGAAGGGTTCTAATGGAACTTTCCCAAGTCCCTGCCCAGATAAGATTCCTCCCAGAGTCCTGGGGAAGACACTGCATCCAGTGTGGGGTTATCTGAGTGAAAAGATCTACATACCCCATGTCCTTTGTCCATTTACTTTATTCCTCTATGACAAAATTCTATCTATACAGCTTCAGTTCCATCCTGAGCCTCAGTTCCTCTCCGTATCTACTTTTTCTGTCCCCTCATTGCCTTAGTAATAACTAAGCCCTTATACTTTCGATCTCATCTTCGTCTCCTGTTCCATCGTCTTCCATCTTTCCTTCCTCTTCTCCTCTCCTGAGCTGATTCACCTACAAGCTACAAGAAACTTTTCCTTGCTCCTCACTCCTCAGCCTGAGTCACTCTGCCTCACCGTCTACAGAAACTCTCCTTGTTCTTTCTTTTTTTTGCCCTGTGGCTCTCTGCCTGCCTCTGGAATTCTGCTCCAGTCCTTACTGCACCTGGTTATGCAAAAAGTCCTATTGCTCCCAGTCAATGCCACTAGGCCTGAAGGCAAGGGATGGTCTGAGCTTCAGTTGCACAAGAAGCAAAGCTATGCATCTACAGTCGGCCTGTCTCCTAGGCTCTGTGGAGGAGTGTTACCTAGTGGATCAGCATCTGAGAAGCTCACACAGTTTGCCAATACAGTCTAGTAGTAATATGGGCCCACAAGAATTTCATAGCAGAAGATAGCTGAAATATTAAAAACTGAATAACACCGAATATTCCATGATAGATGGCTTACTCTAGAAAAAAATGCCTTGAAATTTCTAAGTATAGCTTTAATATACAGCTGAGTCTCTATAATATATTCTTGTAGCCCACAAGAGGTTTCAGTGTCATCCTGAGCTACATAACTTGTTAAGAGCCAGTCTGGGATGCATGAAGTCCTATTTCAACAAGACAGAACAAAACAAAAATCACTTCTGAACAATCGGCTTCTTACTACCTGTACCTGGGGCTGACCCAGCCTACCACCAGCCTTTGGTGTGCACCTGTTGAGGGTGATCCCTTGAGAGGTTGTTTCACTAGGATTGGGTTATACATGGCAAGCAGACTTCAATAAATAATGGTGCTCCAAGGTTAGATTCTTGTCTAACTTTGTTGTGTTTCGTGTGTGTGTGTGTGTGTGTGTGTGTGTGTGTGTGTGTATGTGTGCATGTTCATGTGTATACATGTGTACAAGCATATATGTGCACATGGATTTAGAGATCAGAGACCAACTTCAGTTGTTGTTTCTTAAGTGTAATCCACCTTGGGATTTTTGTTTTGTTTTGTTTTGTTTTGTTGGTCTGGGACTTGTCAGGTAAGCTAGGTTGTCTGGCCAACTGGGGTTGCAAGTGTACAACACCACACCCAGCTTTTTCAATTTCTATATATCATTTATTTTATTTATGTTTTTAGTACTTTCTGGGGGATCAAAATCAGGTCCTGGTTCTTGGAAGACAAATATTTTTACTGACTAAACCATCCTCCCAATCCTTCATTGTGTTTCTCACTTAATCTTCATCAAAAGCCAAGAAGGGTTTGTTGTGTTTCCAAAAAAAAAAACAAAACAAAAAACAAAAAACCACACATACACACACACAAAACAAAACAAAACAAAAAGCTTTGCAAACCAAATCTGTGAGAACAGAAACACATTTTTAAAAAGCTCACACAAAGAAGTAGTTAGGGTTAGATTTAATCACAGTCTCAGGCATTGAGTCTCCATCCTCAGAGATGCTGGCATCTTTTAGGCCCGTACTATACTATGGACCAATGTACTTAATCCACATTATAGGCAGTTAGTCATCACAAGAGAAGGACATAAGCAGCCTTTAGTGGAAATGGGTGAAATTCTAAGGAGGGAGCAACCACTGGCAACATGGGAGACTACAGAACATTTCAGAGAAAGTGATTTCAATTTATAATGAAGAGTGGGCAGGATTTAGAGATTTAGAGCGAATACTCCATCCTAGGAGAGAGTGGACAGAAGGGATGAAGGTCTTCCTGTGCTCATTTCTCCATCTGCAAAACAAGAATCAGACCAGTTTCATGCTTTGGGTCTAGTATGGGGAAATAGCCAAAGAAGAAAGAGAGGGTACCGCATTAACCACTGGACTGGAAAGCAAGGGCTGCTGGAATACATTTGTGTGTAACTGTGTGCCACGTTCTGCAAGTCACCTTTCTTCTCAAGACCACAGACTTCTCATCCAGAGAGTGGAGGGATTTGATAAACGGAATCTAGAAAGGGCACCTTCTGATTCCAACATTATGTTGTGATGCTAGGAGGTCAGTCTTTGAAGATGGGAAGCTATATTGACGTTTTGGTGAATGGGTCTCAAAACCATGGCATGTATATAAGGTCACTGTCAGAGGGCCAGGAGGTCTTGGCTGCCCTCTGGCCTTTCCTCTTGGCCATCCTCTGCGTGGAGACATGAATCTCATCCTCACTTTCCCACCTCTTGTCCATGGGCAGTTATCCCCCTGCACACAGGGGGAGAGAAGAGTGAGAGCCGGGGAGCGGAGAAGAAAGGGAAAGGGGAGATGAAAGACTATGATTGAGAAGGAGAAGGGCTCTCGGCACACAAATATCTCAGATCCAAGGCTCCTACCGGGAGCTGGGAGACCAAGGAACGGCTCATCTTCTCTCTGTACACCCACTTGTCTCCTCTTTCAGACTGCATCCCCCCTACTTCTAAGTGTCGTCTTCATTCAAAAGAACGAAAAGCCTTTGGTCTTCTAAGAGTTCTTTCATGAGTCTCCTCTGTGTCTCCACTCCTGTCTGTAGCTGTGGGAGAAGGCGACCTGAAAGAAGGATCACAGGGTTCTACAGTGCTGCCCGGTTAAGAGGTAGGCAGCTGCAGACAGGGCGAGGCATTGCCAGGAAGCTTTGTCAAAGAACACCCATTTTAACGGCAACGTTCTGAACCGAAAAAATTAGGGAGAACTAGATTCCAGGTGAAGGAGGTTCATTTTGGAGAAGGCAGCCCTGTCTCAGATGGAGTCAGCCCCAAACTGTCATCTCCTTTGCAAATCAGAACCTTCCATTTCAGGGGTAGTGGGTGGAAAAGCACTGGGGTGCAGGCTAGGGACTCAACAAACTGCTTCCGGCATTCATTTTCTTAAATTTATTCAAGATTATTTAGTTATGGCTGAGGACATTTGAGTGCGTGTGCATAGGACTGAGAATGACACGTGACCTTCCCTCTCCTCCCCCGCCACCCCTGCCCAGACCCACAGGGAAGGAGGCTGGGTCAGAATGCACCCCCTTAGGAATAAAGAGATGTCAGCTGGCCTTGCCACAGAGGGCTGTCCCACTTCTCAGACCTTTGGGTGAGGCTTGCCATCGTGAAATCTGTTTCTTTGTGTGTTCAGCCCTGAATACCTCCCAGAGTTCCTGAAAGGGCTGTGTTGAAAACCAGGTGAGAGAATGTTGTTCATCTTAGGCAGTGATATTCAGACATGGTGGGATCCTCATCACAGGGAAGGGAGCAGGCCACCTCCCTGCTCCCTTCTCCACGGCTGCTTCCTCGAAGAAGTTCATGGGAAGACCCACTTCCCCTCTTTCCTCTTTCCCCTTTCCAAGACGTGAGATCCTGAAAAGATCTCAACAAAAAGACAACTGATTTCTGGGGAAGGAAACTGGATTGCATCTGTGCCTTGTGACTCACGCTAGAAGTCCACCCAGCCTACTTCCAAGGAAAACTGCACAGTTTCTAATTGGCTGGTGACTGCAGGTTCAACTCTAGGGCACAGACATCTTTTGTATCTGTAGTTTTCATTTTCAGTAGTGGTTTGGGGGTTCTTCCTAGAAGAGGCTTGGGGGCTGCACTCTGAGTGGAGAGGTTACAGAGCTGAAACAAAACTATGTTAGCCAAAAAAGCACTCTTTTTGCTTGTGCATATACAAAATTGGGGTGCCTTTGGGAGAGAAGCCCACAGTACTTACACTACTGCTTTATCTTGGGGGTGGAGGGTGATGACTGTTAGGAGGCTGTCTTTGTCCCTTTTCGAGTTATTGTGATAAAATATTCAGACAATAGCAACTTAGGCAGGAAGAGTTTATTATTACCACCAGGGTTTGGTCTATCCTAGCAGGACAGTCACAGGAACTTGAAGCCACTGGCCACGTTACATCCATAGTCAAAAATGGAGAGTGATGAATGCCTGCTCAGCTCATAGTCCAGGATCCCATCCCATGGAATGGTGCCACTATGGTGGGCGGGTGGGTCTTCCCACCTCCATTAACCTAACTAAGGTACTCCCTCAAAGGTGTGCCCAGAGACTCATCTCCCAGATAATTCTATGTGTCATGAAGTTGACAGTTGACATTAACCATCACAGAGGTGTATTACTTTTCTCACTGAGATGACCAGATAGACAACAGATATAAAGAAGGTAGCAATTATTTTGCTTGATGGTTGCCGAGCATCTGGCCCGTGGTCACTTGGTCCTTGTGCTTGGCAAAACAATATGGCTGCAGAAATGTGCAGCAGAGAGAGGAGTTCACCTCAGACAGGAAGGACAGGGGTTGGGGGAGGAAGGCGAGAAACAGTACCTCTAAGCATCCATCCCAGTGACTTACGTCTTCCCTCTAGGTCCCAGCTCCCGGAGATTTTTTGAAACCTCCAAGCATAGCTTCAGCAGCTGGTGACCACACATCAATCCATGAGTCTGTGATGGGTGGACATGACAGATATAGGGATCATAACGGATATACAGAGATGGCCGGACCATTAATCCACTTCCTGTCCTCTAATACATTTAAGAGAGAAACCTTGCATGTGACTCTAGCCTGAGGGAGAAATGGCTAAATGGGCTCTTTGTTTCTTTACGCCCCTCCTGGTACTCATTTGATTCTCAAAGGCCAGACAGAGGACACTAATCCTGAGCCAGTTAATTCTAGAGGCTTCTTATCTATCATTTGGAATGTCCAAAGAAAAGGAGAGGGGACTGGGCAGTATGGGGGAGCAACTCATATTTGCTGGGTATTATATATTTGACAAGTGATGTGTGTGTGTGTGTGTGTGTGTGTGTGTGTGTGTGTGTGTGTAAAATCTGATGGTGTAATGTAAATGATATTCAAATAACATCAATACGCCAATTCAGAAATATTAACTATAAAGTTACCAGCTGGGAAGAACTGGTTATAAGGAACTGAACTCCTCTCAGATTAGCCCTTTAAAGGGTGGAGTTGGAGAGGGTAATTCTAGGGCTATTGATTTTAAGGGAATTTGAACAATGAGGCACTGGGAAGGTCAAGACCTGGGAAGTCTGAGGACGTCGAAGGAACACAAAGGCCTTTATAAGCCTGTCTTTCACTACTGCGCTGGTCTCTTTAGCACCTCTTCATCATTTCGAGGAGGACTTGGCAAACTTTGAGTGTGCACAGGGATTAGCTAACTGTCAAACTGACGCACCTGGTAGAAGACAAAGTATTCCCAAGAAACACATGCACACAGGCAAAGTTTAAAAGCATTCCCGCCACATGTATATATGCTTTCCTTTCCTGAAAACTGATGTCTAAGAGAGTACTTGAGCAAGGCTCAACCTGGATACTGCTCTTCTATGCTGTGTAGTGGGCTTGGGATGGTTGCATCTACACTGCACATGCACAGACTTTTCCCCTCTTCATCATTCCCTATAAATACATCCTCTTATATAACGTTTACATTGTAGTAGGCATAGGTACCACAGAGGTGAATTTCAGCATCAGTTGGAGGGTATAAATACAGGCTACATGCAAACACCGCACCGTATTATATAAAGGACTTGCGCATCACAGATTTCAGTCACCATCGAGGGTCCTGAACCAAGCCCTTCAGATCTGGAAGGTCAACTACGCTTGATCATATGTGGCAATTAGCTGGGGGCACTAAAAAAAAAAAATCCCGATTTCTGGGCCCCAACTCAAACTAGCTTCATAATTGCTTGGTCTGTGCCGCTATAATATGTCCCTGTGTGATTTTGTTTACCCAACAAGAACACAGACCCAGACGAGCTTTTGTGATCTCCCTGTATATGGTACCTAGTCAGCAGATCAGTACTCATTTCTGTAGCTATTATGCTTATCACTTTGAGAATGTTTCGGTTTTATTTTTGTTTTTAAATTTTTATTTTATGTGTACGGGTAAGTTTTGCCTGTATAAACGTCTGCACCCACAAAGGCCAGAAGAAGGTATCAGATCTCCTGGAACTGGAGTTATAGGTGGTCGTGAGCTGCCATGTGGGTGTAGGAAATTGAACCTGGGTCCTCTGGAAAAGCAGCCACAGCTCTTAAGCACTGAGCCCGCTCTCCATCTCCTTATGTAAGTTTCTTAACTTGCCTACACTGTCATGGCCTCTTTTGTAACAATTGTTACTTCATTGGTTATTTTGGAACTTACATCTTCCATGTGTATAGTGCAGTATTTGGTACATAAGCCATCCATAAATGATACTTTATTACTAATAGTACAATTAACATCTCTTCAAATCTCCGCAAATGAACTATCGGTTACGTTGACTGAAACAATCAGCTGCTAGTCGGCTGTTCAAAAAAAGTACATGAAAAAAGGGAAAAAAATCAGTTTATTAAACATTTAGAAGAACAAATAAAGTTTTGGACTTGACAGCATAAATACCACCTACGTCATGGTGTACAATTACACTAACCTCCAGCTAACTTGAACCTGTTTAACAGATGCGATCTTTGTGGTGTTGCCGGAAGGATAATAGCTAATTGTTACATCTGGTGAGGTGCTAAAAAATTTACAGATTTTATGTCTCCACTTAAATATCCACACACAAACACACATCGCCTTGCGTACATTGTGGCAAAATGCATTGGCTGTAGTTACTAAAACTTTAATCCGTCAAGACCTATGGTTTTGTTCATTTGTTAATGACACTGATTTTACCAAACATCTGGAGTTGAATTTGGCTTCACCAGAGGGATGTCCTGAGGAGCCCTCAGCAGGAAACAAGCACCTTCAGAGCCAGAGTGGAAGGTATCTACCAGAGGGAAGGCATCACACCTCAGCTCAGTCACCTGCTGGGGACCGACCTCCAAGTTAAATCCTGGCCCATGGAGACAGGCCACACACAGTCCAGTAGGCCACCTGCTTGCGGACCTCATATTTAACTCTGACAAAGTTTCAGTTTTTCCTCAAAGGAACAACAGGGACAAACAGATGAACTCTTAGAAACATCAACATCTAACTTGTATGTTGTACAATGTTAATCACTTCACCCTTGGGCAGGAGAGAAGTTGCCATCTACAACTTTGTCCCCCCACCCCACCCCGCCACCCTCCACAGCTCTCCCCAAAACAAGGCTACAGCCCTTTCAAAGGTATATTTAGAATTAATGTAAGTTCCCACAGTAAGATAATGGGTTAGAAGGAACCTCTGGGTTCTCTAATCTAGTTCCCACTCAGCCAGTGACTGAATTCCATTGTGACTTTCTCAGACACAGGGTCCTTCTGCTTCAAGGGATGGTTCTTTAAAGGCCTGTTATATTTACAGACAAAGACCTAGCTCAGCCATGCCTGATGTGGTTTGTGAATGGTCCAAAGTATCACTTCCTCTAGAGTCGAGACTTTTATTTATAGCCCTCCCATTCCTTCAAGGTAGCATGAGCAGAGGGACACACTGATTCGTTTTTGTTTGTTTTTTGCTTTTTACTTTCTTTGAAAATAGTTGAAAAAATGAGATGACATGACCTGGTAAGGAAGTGCTATACTGTTCATTCCAAATTATGTCTAGATCACATAGCATGCTACAGCTTGGATGCATTTTTAATGGCCAAATAATCATTGAAAGATGCCTAGGTTGAAATGGTGACTGTTGAAAACAGGACTTTCCTAATGGCTGTGATCTGCTGTAATCATCTGACCCTGGGCCCTAGCTTCTTGGGATACTGAGCATCATTGTTTTAATGTCTCCAGACAGACAGAAGTCTGCCAGGGGAAGGAGGGGGTGATAATGACCTATATATAAGGCACCTGTGGAGACTCCAAAGTGGTGGTGTTTTGTTTTGTTTTGAATGAGGTAAGTTCCTAAAACCTTCCCTGGCATACAAAAGAATAAGCTTTATTATGATCTTTTTATGTCTTCTGCAGAAAACATTTGTAAGGTTCATTTGGTACAAACAATTCCAAGAAAGACCAGGCATGCTCTTCTGTCAGTTACCACTTAACAGTCCCATTTGAATCTGGATGGTCTATAGTACAATACTTCAACACTTCTCTACTTAAGTTTAAATATATTCATCTTTGCTCTGATGAATACTGTCATTGAGCAGTTCTGCAATCAGCCTCTTTATCTTCAAAAAGACCAACTCTTTGTCATCTCATGGCTATTACTGAATCATCTCTTATTCAGTTCTATGTGAGGCTGTCGAAGTATTTTTATTAGTAATTTACTTGGAAAATGTATTGCAAGTCTCGTATTCTCTCATCTTCTGCCATTCTCTGTGGCTTGGAACAAAACAGGTACCTGGGACTAAATCCTAAAGGTCTCATGTTCCAGAACTCTGACACTAGACAGAAGAGTGGCTGATGGAAAGAGAAGGGCATCACCAGATCTGCAGAGAATTCAGATACTGTGGAGGCAAGGAAACTGGAAAACATCCATGGATGAAAGGGGATTTTAATCAAGCACAAAATGTGCCTTTGAAACAGCAGCAGACTCTCTTGACATTATACAACTCAGTGAAACAAAAGAACAACCATCTTCATAGTCAAAACATCTATCAAATCATAAGCCATACACATAGCACCGAGGTCAACCTTGCATTGCCTGAAATGCACAGGCCAAAAGAGAACCAAAGCACTTGGGGCTCTGGCAACAACACTCCAATCCAGCAACTCAGAATTCTGAAGTGAACATTTATGTGGCAGATGCTTTTCCTAAAAAACACTGTATCATCCAATAAATATTTGACTAAAACCCATTTTGTGCTTTTGGGTGACGTTAACTGACTTCCTTCTGAGACCTAATAAGAAACAAGAAAGCGTTGGAGCAGGATTCGTCACAGCAAGCCTCAATATTGTCATAAAATTTTAATTTTAAGCAGAAAACATGCTGATGTGTCAGTAATAGGTTTAAAATATTAAAGACTTCAAAAACCCCCAAGCACTCCTCTGAACAGCATTGGTGAATATATATCTTTGCTATATAATTTTAAAACATGGAATAGTTTTCCTTTTTTTCTCTTTTCTATATATAATATATGTCTTCCAAAATACATTGTCAGTATTTATATCTGAAAAATACTGTACAAAAAAAGAACTTCCTATTATTACTCTGTATAAACATTAAACAATTTAATAATCTCTCCTTTTGGTCTATAGTAAACATTTAAATTGATTGGATAAACCACAGTTTGTGACAACACCATCCCCTTCTGAGATACACCAGTGTCTTTTACATTCATTTTTTCAGAAGTCCACTTGACAGGCGCACATATGTTCAAAAGCAAACAGAGGATAAGAAACACAGGTTCCAGAATCATTGATCTGTGAGGCATTCAAAAAGGACACCACAGGGGGAAGGGGGCTTTCCAAAACATCAACCCTTTAACTTAATTAACTGATTTCTAAAAACAGCAAAATATCCTCCCCGAAATATACATTACAAAACAAGTGGGTGAACTGAATCTTAAGTAATTCCATCGTTTTGAATATCAAGAGGGACTTGTTAACTAGAAAAGTGGGAATGAGCTGGGTGTGGGAGAAGGGGGATAGCAAAACGAAGCACATCCATGGCAAAGGCTTCTCCAAGATGCATTATTATTATTATTTTTGGCTTACATACTGATAAATCAACCCCTCATTCTTAGGCCTCCCATTGCCCTCTGCTTCCCTGTCCTGAGAATATTCTGGTCATGCGCAAATGCATTACTTTAATTTTGATTTTTTTTTTTTTTAAAGACAGTGAAATTCCTAGGTAGGGAAAATTTCCTACGTCCACTAGTAATACTCAGGCAGCATGCTCTAGCGTACACTAGGATTATTGCTTTAGGTACAGACAGTGCAAAACACACTCTGTGTTCTATAATGGTACTTACTTATCTGGGGTTGGTAGAATTAAAAGGAAACTTAGTAGGTAGCAGTAAGTAAATATGGGATCTACTAAATCTAAACAGCACTTTAAATTTGAAGACAATGATCACCAAAACTGAAAGGAAAACGAGAAAGGGTAGGAGAGAAAGAGGTGGGGGTGGGTAGGGAGGGGGGCAACCTAAGGAATTCAGCTGCAGCGTAGTGCTAGGGTATGCTGTGCACCTTTTTAGCATGGTAACTCGTGGCTGAAACAGAAACAAGAGCTTATGTTCTAGATAACTGAGATCCACTGCTTTACCAGGGGCCCCCACTTCCTATAGCCACGCAGCCCCTGGAAAAGTGAGTTCGCTGGAACATGAAGCAAGGTGGAAAGAGGCAGGAGTGGAGAAGGGAGGGGAGGAAACCCCACAGGAGTCTCCAGAGTCTAATAAAAACATGGCACCTTTCTTGTTCGGAACTAAAAGACAACAAGAGGACTATCTTTAAATGGCAAATGTGAAGGAATACACGCACATACACACACGCACACATGCACACTGCTGAGCACACATGGGACCATAAGCACGTGTACACACACACACACACACACACACACACACACACACACATACACACAGATGCACACCGAAGTATGAGTCAGTTTGCGTTTATGCCTCTGGTAAAGTGCTGATGTCGGAAAGGTTGGTTTTGGGTGTGGTGCTACCAGACAGGAAACAAGCTGTCCATCTAGTCAAAAGCCAGCCCACAAAAATGCCATCCTACAGGGGCCCGTGCCTGGCCTCGTACTTGGCAAGTATGTTCTTGCATTTGCCCAGCTCCTTCCTTAAATCAGCCACCTCCTGGCGGAGGGCTGAGTTCTCCTTCTCCAGGAACGAGGCCCGGATGGCAATCTGGTTCTCCTTCAGCCGCCGGGCATCCCGGGAGCGCTTGGCCGCCATATTGTTCTTTCTGCGCCTCGCCCAGTACTTGTCATCCTGCTCATTAGTTACAGAAGGAAAAAAGAAACAAGGTATTAGGTTTCAGCCGCACACACTGGGTGTCAGCCAGGGGTGTGCTGGGACACCAGCCTGGCTCTCTTAATTCCTGTCTCCTTCCTTTACAGCGTCTACATGGCTGAGGGCATGGTCTTGCCAGCCATGGCTTCCTTCCTAGAGAAAGGACCGACCTGTCACAACAGGCTTTGCCCAACGCAGTAGTGTGCCCAGTAAAGCAGAGATCAGAGCTCGACTGAAAGCTGGAAGCTCACCACACACCCTAAATTCCATTCCAATTTTCTTCACTCTCTTGGTTGAAAGGTTTTCTTTTTCTTTTTAACTTATTTTTTTCTTCCGTGAATACACATGTAGGCTTTTCTTTTTTTTTTTTTTTTTTTTTTTTTTTTTTTGGTTTTTCGAGACAGGGTTTCTATGTGTAGCTTTGCGCCTTTCCTGGGACTCACTTGGTAGCCCAGGCTGGCCTCGAACTCACAGAGATCCGCCTGGCTGTGCCTCCCAAGTGCTGGGATTAAAGGCGTGTGCCACCACCGCCCGGCTACATGTAGGCTTTTCTATAAGTTGGGACCCTGTTCCTGTAAGGCAATATGGTGATATTTCTCAGTAGTATACATACATAATTTTTGTTTTTTAACTAACAAATTACCTCCCCCCCCCCCCACTGCCCCCTTATGATCAGGTCTTACATAGCCAAGGCTAGTCTTGAACTCACTATGTAGCTAAGGGTGGCCTTGAACTCCTCATCCTCCTATCATTGACCACTTAGCACCATATCATGCTAAAAATCTCTAAAATATATCTTCATGAATACACTGTTGATGTAGCAACTCCACCTCTATGATTTCATCTCACATTCTCCACGTATGCAGACACAGGTGCAATTGTTTATTATAGGATTGTTTGTAAAAGCTAAAAATGAGAATAACTAATCATCTCTAGTAGAGTCGATAACTACATTATCATAGAGTCACACAAAGGGATATTCTACAGTTGTTAAAAATAAAGACCTGTTGTGGGGGGATACTGCACAGATGTGTGCGATACACTATGATGTGTGTAGAAATTACAGCAACCTGCTGGAGAACATGCATGTTTATCACAGTTCTATTAAAACTATACTAGTAGTGGGAGGCCCAGATGGCTTTACAGTGGCCAATATAGGTGCCTCTAATAAGAATGACCGAACCAGTGAGGCAACAGACAAAAGGAAGATCTCTCACCCTTTCAGTTTATATATCCTGAGCTATCAGAATGTCACATAAGGGGCATGTACACTTTGGTAATTGAAAACAGAAATGAAAAAAATGTATTAGCTTTCATTACTCAGTGGACTCCTACCAATGGCTAACATTTAAATAATGTATTCTAATTTCCTATGTAATTGCTTACTGGGCTTCAGTTACCCTATCTGGAATTCCCATATCTGCCTCCATCATTGCTCTCTCTACCAAGACAAAGAAAAGCTCCTAGGAGGACAGAGGGGGATCTTTTTGACCTTCTTAATCCATCCATGAGATGGTGCCAAAAGGAAGTTTCTAACTCCTTTTGTATCAACAACGTGCTACAGCGAATACCTCTGTCTTAGCAAAGCTGATACTTTATGTCACCTAGAATAAATGGGTGAGGCCAGTCCCTCCCCTCTCTCAAGATGCCAAGAGACAGTTAGTATCTGAAGAAGTCACTCACAGAGGTGGGGCTCAAGGCTGCAAAAGAAGGCCAAGATCAGTGGTCTGCCCCTACACTTGTCCATTATCCTCAGCAGACATGTACCTTTTGCTAAGACAGTGTGTGAGATGGAAAATGTGTGAAGGGACTTCCTGTCTGCTGGTCACAAGATTGTCCTTTGTTCATAAAGTGTCTCTGGACTTCTATATATTTCATAATGTGTCACAGGAGGAAAAAGTGATCTTTAGAATAGCTGATATGAGAATTCTTCTTAGGGAGGAGGCAGCCCTTTGGGGAATACCTAGATGAGCAAGTGGGGACAGGCATGTGGTGGCTGTTGATAGAATTTGTTGTTTGTGCTTCTCAAAGCTGGTGAGAATGGCAGAAAAGGAGACTGGCTGGGAGGTCCTGGGTAACCCAGTGACATCACATAGGCGAGGGGAACCAAAGGTATCTTCCTAACAGTCAAGTACCCAGCTTTGATGGAGGCCATTTGGCTCACTTGTTGTCATCCTCCATTCCACCCCTTTATGGTATCAGGGAAGGCACCACACTTGTCATTGTGCCCAGGAGTATGGTTTCCAAGAACATTCCGATGGAGGGCTGAGTCAGAATGGATCAGAACCTACACATGGGAACATGAGGGCACAAGGTGAGGCTGTACATGAGAGCAAGCCCTTGGGAAGTGGTAGAATGAATTGGGCACTCTGTGACAATTCTGACCATGTCTTTAAGGACCACGGAGTCGCCAAATGACCTTAGTGTAACAACCAACTCTTCTTCCTCAATTCTCTTCAGATTTAACTCGGTTTTTGTTCAGACCTCTTATCACATGTAAGGTGCTTTTTTTTTTCCCAGGCTCATCTGCCCACACGTGCAGATGAGCTAGCAGAAGTGTGGAATGGAGAAGAAAGCTCTTAAGTGGGAGGGAAGTAGAGAACAGAGCTGTAAGAAAGGATGGAGGAGATGGGAATGATGGAAGAAGGAATGCCCTGACCTAGAAAAAACATCTTGCTCCTTTCATCATTCTGCCTGGAGACAGGGAGGCAGGATCTCTAGCAGGAATGACAGACTTGGCACAGGGTCCCCGTTCCATCCTGTCCCTGCCAGGAGCTGATGCTATCTGGCTACCCAGGGACCATCACACAGCAGGGACCTACTCATCCCACCCACTTCTAAAAGACACTCCCCTCTTCTCTACAGACTAGAATTTCCATGAGCCCAAATACAGTGTTGGTGTTGGCTTACTTTAGCCTACATCTCTGAAAGATGTCTGTCAAGGGAATGAATGCTCCTTAAGAGTGGTAAGAAATAGATGTGACTGTGTGTGATCAGTTAGGAGCCCCCTATATGTCCCTGTTTAGCTCTCCCTCAGTATTTATGCCAGCCCAACAGGCCAACTTCAAAGAAGAAATCCAAGCACTGATGGGGAAAACCATTCTTGGTAGGTCCCATCCAACTCTATTGCTCTGTCATCCAGTGCTGAAGGCCACCTGCACCTTGTCTCCCACCCACCCCAGCCCTGTCCTCTCTGTGAAAGAACACTTCTTCTTCCTGCTTCTCAGCAGCTCCAGATTTGTGCCTGGTGGCTTCACCTGCAATTGTAAAAAACCCCTAAGGGCACATTGAAAGAGAAGGTTCCTGCCAGTTCCCTACCCACCATGTGGAAAGGGCAGGCTGAGCCATGACAGAAGCAATACGCATCATTCCAGCACAGATGGTTTAGCACGGCCTCTTTGCTGCCAAGAGCACACGGGCCATTAAGTAGGCTCACTCTTCCAACATGCAAACTTGGAGACTCTGTGAAGGTTTGGCTAGAAGTTCAATCTACTGCTCAGTAGCATCCTGTCAAACCACCTTCCAGTCAAGAAGTAGCCTCAGCTGAATAGGCTTCCTGGTTTAGGTGAAGGGCTAAAACTCTGAAATACAGAGAATTAGATGACTAAGAACTCAAAACCCCTGAAGGCATCCAACTGTAATAAGGTGTTTAACTCGACTTGGACCTAATCCTGTGGCCCCTTACAATATAACCATCAAAGCCCTGAGAAGTTTAGATTTTCTGGGATTTTTCCTATAGACGGTCTTGGTTTTGATTGGTCTTGGTCTTGTCTTAGGGTGACAGCTCTTGGTTTATTATGCAAGGGTCCCTTGTCTGGGTTAACATGCTACAGTGACCTTTCCAGAATCTGTCTTACTCTGAAAGTAGAGTTCACCTCAGTTCCCCTTTCTGATTCTCTATATCCTCCAGTGTAAAGTGATAACTTTGGACTTCAGCCCTGACACTTGCCCATTCTGCAGCAATTAAGGAGTTCTCAGATGTGAGATATATGTGAGGATAACAGCTCTCTTTAGATCTTCTGGGCACATCTGCCTCCTGTGTTCTTTCTAGATACAAACAGGTGGAAAGACTGACCTTCATCAGTTCACACAGTGTCCCAGACTCTCATTTTCCTAGGGAGTGTCTCTACATATGAAGCATATTTATGGTTGGGCAATGAGGATTGGGTATCAAAAAGGGCTAATTATGCTTGGTCTTAATGCCTTGCATACATATAATAATTTATTGTTTTCATGATTGGAAAGAAGCATGAACAGAAAAAGCCCTATGCAACGGCTAATCACACATAGTTCTGTGCTGGCATAATTTCAGGAATATCTCTTATCCTAAGGTAAATGTATCAGAATAAACAGGCAAATCTGTTTCCCTGGATAAATGCTGCATCCCCTTCAACACTGTTGAGAAAACCCACTCAGAACTAACTGCTGAGTTAACATCAAGAGACCCTTACATGGCAGACAAATGATAGCAGTGGATCCCCCATCTCTGCCCACAAGATGCCATCCTGGTGGCCCTGAGTCGGCAATATGGAGGGGGGAGTTCAGACTTGTTTAGTCTCCAAGGCACTCAGGGAAATAATGGTAGTGCTCACTATCAACAAACAATGAACAAAGGAGGTACACCTCAGAAAACTGAGACCCAGGTTCCCTTTTCCAATCATCTTTTTTTTTTCTTTTCCTTTGCAACCTTGAAAGATTTGGGCTTGATACATGGGCTCATGGGATTCCTTGTAAAGAGGAGCCAGTTTGCTTCCTGTGGGGACTTAACATCTCTCCAGCCTTTTACTGCTTCTCCTTATTTCTGATCAGTATCAAGACATGAAAGCATATTTCAGAAAACTCCTAGAGAGGAAGTACCATGCCAAGAAGTCACATGCCAACAAACATAATCAGAACTCACAGGCCCTCCCTTTCCAAGTGTGTGCAGCCTTCCTGGAATCACCCCTTTAATTTCTCCTAATCCTGCTTTCCATCTACCCACAGCCTGATTACCAGTTCCAATTTACCTTCAAATCATCTGGGATGAAGACTTTGCGAGCTTTCTTAATCATGGGCTGTGGCTTCAGTTCTTCCTCGGAGAACTTGCGTTTGCGAGGGTCAAACATTTCCTGCCCTGGGATACTGGAGAGGGCAAGGTCTGCTGGGTCTGGTTCATACCCGACAGGGACCTGGATGGCGTCAGGGTCAATGGGACTCGGTGTATTTCGGTTTGCCGGTAACAGCTGGCCTGGAACAACACATGAGTTTTCGTTTATATCGCTTCTAAGTCCACCCAGGATACAGCCACTTAGTGATTCTCTAGGCGTGTTGAGAGTCTTTAACCAACCGATGTCTGGCCCCACTGCCATCTGTCCTTATTTATCTTCACTGTGTTTCTGAGGACACAGCAGTCAGAACATGATCGACTCATGTCTTCTCAGGCAAAACAAAGACACATGCATACTTGTTCACAAACAGGATGAAGACGGTTTAAAAAAAATACACATTCTTTTTTTCCTATTACAATCATTGTGTCTGTTAGTTTTATGTCAACTTGACACAAGCTAGAGTCCTTTGGGGAGAGGGAACCTCAATTGGTAAAATGCCTCCACCATATTGGCCCGGGGCAAGACTGTGGTGCATTTTCTTAATTGATGATTGATGTAGGAGGACCCAGCTCATTGTGGATGGTGCCACTCCCAAGCTTGTGGTCCTGGGTGCTACAAGAAAGCAGGCTGAGTAAGTCTTAAGGGGCAAGCCAGTAAGCAGCACCCCTCCATGGTCTCTGCATCAACTCCTGCCTCTAGGGTCCTGTTCTGTTTGAGTTCCTGTCCTGACATCTTTCCAGGATGGACTGTGATGTTGAAGGGTAAGCTAAATAAACCCTTTCCTCTCCAAGTTGTTTTTGGCTATAGCGTTTTATCACAAACATAGTAATCCTAACTAAGACAGAAATTGATAGCAGAGAGTGGAATGTTCCTGCGACTGACCCCGCCATTCTGTTTTGGGGAGGATTGTGGAAGGACTTTGGTACTTTGGACTGGAAAAGTCAGTCAGTGCTCAGAGATCAGTGGGTTGTTCTATGGGAGCTTTGAAGATAATGTTGTGCAGCATAAATTATGGAGGCCTGGCATGTGAAGTTTCAGAGGAAAGTTTGAGTTCCTTAAAGACTTTATTAGGGCCATTTGATATTTTGAGTTTAAGAAGCTGCGGTTCTGGTCAACTGGGGCTGTAGAATCAGCTGTGATTAACAAGAGATCAAGACAACGGAAGTGAAACCTCTGCTTTACTAGAAAAACTAACTGATGGTGGGTACCTGGGTCAAGAAATTTGTGGTGATTAAGAAGAGATCAGCATCATTGAGATGAAATCTTCTGAGAAATGTTTCCTTGGAGTCAGCACAGAGAAGCTGTGTTCCAGAGGTGGCCAAGGTTGGACCTCATGCTGGCAGCCAAACTTGGCCATGTGTAAGAGTCTCCCAGGTGGTACTGGTTTTGAAGGCATGAAGTCAAGTGCAGCTGAAGGTTGGCCTCATGGGAAGCTAAGTAAGGCCACTAGTGAATGTGCAGCTTCAGTTGAAGTATAAGTCCCAAGACTGAAGAGTTCATGGAGAGAAGTTGAGACTTGCTACTATGTGGATAGATCAGAGTCCTCAAAGAGAGCCTAGGAGAGGCTATCTGTGAAGGTGCAACTGAGTTGACTGCAGAATTATGGAGAGGTCAGAACCACAGGAAAACCACCATGGTGTTTCATCACAGCAATAATAACTCTAAGACACACACGGGGAGCATCAATCCATGCCAGGCCTGCTGGATGGTGTGATGGATAGAGTTACAGGATTTTAGGAATACAGTTGTAGGAAACTCCAGGTGTTTCCCAGGTGAGTCACAGAGACAGGCCTGTACTTAGCCAGTTAGGGTAAGGGATCGTGGTAGAAGGATGGAAGTAAATCCCATATACAGCCAGAGTGGAGGAAAGCATACATAACCTAAGAGAAGTTAGAGGGTGATCCTGGTGATGACACCTGGTCCAGCTGCATCTTGGAACAGATAGTAAGCAGCAAATAGGTACTCTGGCCACAAAGTTAAGATAGAAATTTTCAGGTGTTTCAGTGTGTGTGTGTGTGTGTGTGTGTGTGTGTGTGTTGTGTTGTATGTGTACTTGGCACGTATGCCTGCGAGGCAAGGTGTCATTTCTCAGTCATTCTCCACCTTTATTTTTCAAGATGGTGCCTCTCATTGAACTTGAAACTCATAAATTTAGTTAAGCTGGCTGGCCAATGAGCTTCAGGGGTCTCCACCTGTCTCCATACCCTCTCCCTTTTGGGTGTTCAAATGGGGTCTAGGGATCTCAACTCAGGTCCTCATGCTTTGGTGGCAGGCAATTTACCAACTAAGCCATCTCCCCAACCCCTTTGTTTTCTCTCTTTTCTCTCTCTCTCCCTCCTTCCCTCCCACCATTCCTTCCTTCCTTCCTTCCTTCCTTTATATACTGGGGATCAAACCCGGGGCCTTGAGCATTGTAGGCAAGGGCTGGACCACTGTGCTACGTCCCCCAGCCCTCCAGTTTGCATTTTTTTTTTTTTTTTTGAGAAGCTACGAATCGTCCTCAGTGGTTGGAACTCAGAACCAGAAGACAGAATAGGTTTAGGTAAAGCCACAAGAGATGTGGCCACAGGCAAGGTGAGCTGTGGGGAATATAACAAATGACTCTGAATGTCACAGGAAGACTTTGAGGAGAGAAGTAATGAATAGCTGGCTTAGAAAAAGACTTGCAGTAGAATGGACTGAAGGGAGCACAGGTGGATACAGGTCAGATCCAAGGCTGTCGTGACAGACCAGGCACACTTTAACAGCGGCTTTCCAGACGCTTAAAAGGGGTACTTCAAAAAAAAAAAAAAAAAAAAAAAAAGATCAGAAAGGGCATAATGGAGACAACCTAACTTCAACTTGAACCCTCTGCAGACAAGGCCACTGAACTGCACCAACATCCGTGGAACAATGGGTGGATTGTGTTTCTTTGTCGAGCTGGTGAAAGTGAACTTAATAACAGGCCAAATGTTTATGCTGGGAGTCCTGAAGCTTAACTTCTGGTTTCATCGGAGTTTTACAATTGCGCCTTTCATGCTGGAGGAATAAATAAGAGGATGCAGCTTGGCTGTGTTTGGCCCAGCTCCTCTTCTCCTTCACTGCCAAAGGTGGGCCCTGTGTATGAAGGAATCTTTACGTTTCATTAAAAACCTACTCGAGGGTAAAGCGAGAAGTCCATTGCTTATATTGTAGTGAAAACGAAACCCTGTGTGCCTGTTTCAGAAAAGGCCTGGAAGGGAGCTTGAAAAAGAAATGACCCAAATGACCTTCTAGGTTCCTGCTCTGCTTTGAGCTCTGTGTACTGCTTGCCAGAGAGGAAGAGACGGCCGGCCCCTGAGGCATTGGCAGCTGATGGGGTTTTCTCATTAGCCAAGCTGCCTCACAGCTCCAGCTACTAGGGACTGCAGGGCTCCGTACTGGATGGTGATAGTGCAGTTTCATCTTGTGCCTCTTGACCTTGCCTTAAAAAGGAACCTCATCTCCATCAAATAGGGATGTTATTTTTCATGGAGGAAATCTCTTTGAACTTAATAACAATAATACCTAATGTTCTCTCTTCTTCTAGCTTCTTGTTATTATATTCGTGTGTGTGTGTGTGTGTGTGTGTGTGTGTGTGTGTGTGTATGTGTGTGTGTGTGTTGGCATGCATGTGGAGGTCAGAGAACAATTTGCAGGAGTCAGTTCTCTTTTTCCATCATGTGAGTCCTGGGGATTAAATTGATGTCGTCCCTGAACTTAGGTTATTATTACCAGCCTTGGTGCCTTTATCCACTCAGTATCTTACCCACTTCTTTCCCTACCTCTTCCCCACTTCGCTCCTGTTTTTTCAAGACAGGGTTTCTCTGTGTAGCCCTGACTGTCCTGGAACTCACCCTGTAGAACAGGCTGGCTTTGAACCCACAGAGATCCTCTGCCTCCTGAGTGCTGAGATTAAAGGCGTGAGCCTCCATGGCCGGCTTTGAGTCATCTCTTACTGCGTCCCAAATAGAATTTCTCCATTATTTCAAATTCCTCCTTCAGACTTCAGTGTTCTGTTTATTATACTATCTTAAATGGTTTTAAGCTTTACACACATGAGCATGCATGTGTGGGCAGACACACACACACACACACACACACACACACACACACTTTCTATCAGAGGGCATTTTAACTATTTCATGCCCATCCAACTCCTTGTTATGGTATCTACTTCCACATTCAGCTCTGGCAAAGAGCAATCCTATTTTTTGGGGGGGGGGAGGGGAGGATGGTCCTCTGAGACACTGAACTCTTTTTTTTTTTTTTAATGGGTGCTGGGAATTGAACCTGGGTCCTCCAGAAGAACAGTTAGTGCTCTTAACCACTGAGCAATCTCTCCAGCCCCGAGACACTGAACTCCTGACATGCATCCATGGTCACTCTAACAGTGGCACTTTCCATTTAGGCAGAACATTCTAGCATTCTATCTCTGTAGCCCTCTTCTCCAGAGGAGCAGGTCAGCATTTCCCACAGAAAGGGAAAATGTAAGTGGACCTCAGCAGGAGTAAATGGCCGCCCCAGGGTCAAGCAGAAAGTGGCTAGGGATGCAAAGAGACAAAGCCAGGTCCCTCCTGTCATCTTATTTACCCATCTTGTCTGCTACATTATCTCCTGCTGAAGTTGTTTTACCCTTTCTTGAAAACTCCGAGGAGTCACTGGGTCATGGGGAGAAAGGCTTTTGTTATATTTTTCTACCTTTTATGAATTTTCAGATTTCTAATGTAGGAATTATTGACTTAGAGCAAAGCATTACATTTTACTTTTAAATTACCGAAAACGTTCACCACAAAACCTCAAATGCAGAAATATGTCAAAAAAGTGAATGTGCAGTTCCCTTGGCTCTTCTCTCTCTAGCCCCTCTCAATACCCCCCCCACCACCACCACCCCGGGGATGAATATCTTGATGCAAAACCTTGAATAGTTATCATTTCAAAACTTCAGGGATTGGTATTGGGGATCAAATCCAGGACTTCCAACATGCTAGACAAACACCCTACCACTGGGCTGCACCCTACCCCATTATGCCTTGGCTTTTACACATAAACAGTATAAGCCAAGTGGGAATATGTATCTTATATTGCTTTTTTAATATTTAAGGCATAAAAATATTAATACAAATAGTAAATGTATGATGCATTGCTATGTAAGCATCAAGCTCAGGGACTCTTGCGTGCTAACGAGGTGTTATCACCCCACCTCCAGCTCCGTCCCAAGTCTCTACTTTGTTGTTAAAGAACCAATGTTGAATATAATAATTATCCAATAATTCCCCAGCTAATGAGCTTTCTCAGTGGTTTTTTTTTTTTTTTTTTTACTCTGTAGCCCAGGCTGGCCTCGAACTCACAGAGATCCACCTGGCTCTGCCTCCCAAGTGCTGGGATTAAAGGCGTGCGCGACCACCGCCCGACTTGGTTTTTTTTTTTTTTTTTTTTTTTTTTTTTAAATACAGGAGATCCCTAGAAATTGGGCTGCTCACGTGAAGCCAAGTACATTTTTTTTTTAATATTGTGATGAATGTACTTCCAAATTTTGCCCTAAAATGTCATCCTATTCATACTTACACAGGCATAAAGGAGGGTCCAAATTTCTTTTAACTAAACATTCATTTTAAAATGATGCCAGTTTGAGAGGCACAAGTTTTCGTTTCTCTGGTTACTAGGCATGCTCATCATCCTACACATTTATTGGGTACCAGCTTCTTCTCTGTACCCCTCATAGTTTTATCCTACCCAAAGGGGTACATCTACAAGGCAGCGCCTACACCTATGGCTCTGAGAACATGGAGGAAGAGGGGGCTGAAAGATCGTAAGAACGAGAGGACCAGAAAGTCTGCTCCGAGACTGTGTCTTCTGTATACGACAGGGAAGCTGCACTCATAAAATTCCAACAGAACAGTGGCCTAAAGAAGACCAACACAATGACACTACCAGTTAAAATGCCAATGTGGATGGGGAAATCTTAAAAGGCCCTACCTCTAGATGAAGAACTACAAGTAATTAGTGGTTGCTGAGAGAGGGAGAATTGGTGTTCTCCAGGGACAAGCCCCCAGCAGTTTATCCAATCCATTCCCAAGTGCTCAGTCTTGACTTAATAATATATATATATGAATCTTGACTTAAAATATAAATATGAAATTAAGTAAGAGGTCATGAATCTGAGGGCACAGAGTGGAGGGGGAGAGGAGAGGGAGGAGTGGAAATGATAGTGTAAACACAATATACATATGTGAAATTCTCAAAAAGACTTAAAATGATAAAGTAGATTTTATGCATTTTAAAATACATTTGCTATATTTTATTTATTTGGTGAGCCTGTGTGAATATTTGTGTGGGCTCATGTGTGCACACAGAGTGGAGGTCAGGACAACATGTGGGAGTTGATCCTTTCCTTCTCCCATGTGAGTCTTGGGTATCAAACTCAGGCCATCAGGCTCAGTGGCAAGTGCCTTTACCCACTGAGCCATCTTGTGAGCTCAGTGTTTATTCAATTTTAAATTAAACTTTATAAACTATTGATATACTCTTCTCATCTGGTTTACATATAACAGTTTTCCCCTATGTTTATGATCTTATAGTTTTTCACCACTGAGAGATTTTTCCATTGTCACGGTATATCTTACATATGTACGCAGTGTGCCCACATATCTGCATATAACCCTGTACTTTTCTTTATTACAACTGTAGCTGGTTTATTCCGAATCACCCAGAATTTCTTTTCATGTACAACATAAAAAGGATGTTCACTAATGCTTTCCAATGCCTGGCTCTAATAAATGATAATGGTAAGGCTTAATGTTTGACAGGACAAGTTCTGTCTCCATTATTGTCCTTTGTAAAAAATGTCTCTGGTTGCTCCTATACTTGCATCCTTTTAGGTGAGTTTCAGAATGCATTTGTTGAGTTGTATTTAAAATCTTCATTAGGAGCTTTGTGAAGATCACCAGTGAGCCCTGCAGGAACAGTTATCCTTAACATCTCAATTTTATTTTGGGAGTCTTAAAAAACATGTATTAGTTCAGTTCTTACAGTAGTCTTAGCTTTTCAATTTTTTTGCTGTGTTTTTTAATTTTAAATGCTCTATGGTGGTTGTTACTCATTCCCTTATTTCTTCACTGGTTATGGCTGGGAGGTAGGAAGGAGCTGGTCTTAAGGTGCCAGGCTCACATCCAGCCACTTTCCCCATCCTGCTTCTCACAGTTTCAGCAAGTCTGACTTTTCTTAACTTTTTGGTGAATAATTTTACCATCCGCCTCTAGGGCCGGTTACAGCTTGTTTTGAACGCTTCTAATTCCCACTTCTTCCTTTGGGAGAGGTTTAATCTGCCTGCATCAGCTGCACCTGCAACATGAGGTGGACTGAGGTGAGATGGGTGATCCCACTGTACAGACGTCAATGGAAAATGCTGTTGACTCCTCAAACCATTGAGACCGAAGGGTTAGTCTCATGGTTAAGGAGTTCCACCCGTATTGTATTGGCAGTTCTTTTTTTTTTTTTTTTAATCAGAAATAAGAATGTTAAATTTCCTCAAATGTGTCACCCTCTTTAAAAAATGTTAAGATAATTGTGTGTTATTGTTTGTTTTCCTCCTGTATTTTCTATGTTCAAACTTGATGTTTCTCTAAGGTTTGATTTAAATAATGTAGGTTCAACCTCCACTATGTAGATTCTACTGTCTGCTGCGCATGGGTTTCCTCTTCTACAGGCCTCATGATGACATTTCCAGAGGAGCCAAGAAAGATTCTGGAGGAAAAGGTAGAAGAGAGGTCCTAAAGAAATCTGGGAAGAGATTCAAAGTCACCCTGAAACCCAAAGTTGGTCTCTGCTTTGGCCACCACAAAGGCCTGCTGAAACCTTCTCATTCCTCCTCTTTAGTGAGAGTTTAGCAGCCCCTGTCCAATGAACTGATTAGCTGGCAGGCATCGACGAGTGGGGACAGCTGCACTCTGTGTCCTGTCTGCTCAGGTCATTGGTTTATGTTCTTAATTTATGGCTGTATCAAAGTAATAAATAATCACGTTATTTATTGCTTAGTCCTCAAGATTAGTTGCAGCAACCACAACCCCTCTGGTGTGCTCCACATTCAGGTAGCTCGGTAGACAGACAGGCGTTAGATTTAAAGCAGCCGTGTCAAAAGAGGCAGAGACATGTCGCTCAGTGTTTGTTCCTCAAGAGCATGAGCAAGCTGAGGGCAGTCATCCTCTATCAAGAAAGGCGGAGAAAAGCGAAGGTAGTTTTTACATTGGCCAAATGGACCCCTTTCCATCCGGTGGGTGAAAAGCCTTGTGATCCAGAGCCTGGTCTTGGCTCTTTCTTCCTGCCTCCTTCTCTTCTCTCCATCATTAGCTTGGATCCTTTTGCTTGTTATGATCTTCTGGATCCCAGATGGGATAAGAAAATAAGATCTTTTATTCTCTTGGCAACCCCCAGATTTCAGGAGAAAACAACATTGGGGGTTCATAGCCTGCCTGCTTCAATACAACACACCCCTGTTCCTGGAAATCCCTTTAGAATGTAAGAAGCCCATTGCCTTGGGAGACTATAATGATATTTCAGGATCAATAAGGAGAGTTTGCAGTATGTACAGAGATTAAATAAAAACTTCCGGAGCATATCCTAAAAGTATGGTTCTCCCCAGACTCCGAGCCCAGGCCAGTTGGTTTCTGATGGCAGGGGATGCAATTTCCTTTAACAAGTGCAGATATGTGCCAGTGGTCCAAGGTCCCATCCCTCTCCTGCCCATAACTTTTCCACATGGCTTTGCAATTCCAGGCACAGTCTATTTCCCAGCCTCTCTGATCCAGGCTGGTCTCCTGCCTTGCACTGGCCAAAAGAATATGGGAAAATGCTTTGGTGTTTCTGCAGCTAGGCCTAAAGGCACTATGCAGGTTCCCATTTCTTTATCAGTAGCATGTGTGCCATCACCACAAACATGTCTGGGCAAGCCTGCTGGAAGATGAAGGGCGCTGGAAAGGCCAGGGATCAGCTCAATCACCTGCTTCCTAGATGCGTGGGTCCAGCTAAGGTCAGAGCAGCCACTGACTGACTCACAGCAAATGCAGATGAGTGAACAATAAATCCTTACTTGCGTATGTTCCTGAGGTTTTGCAACTGGTTAGCACTCTCATGACAGCACACGACTGACCCAGGAACTGAAGCTACTCTGCATGGGGGATGTTTACGGTCTCCTTCACATTAAGCCAGAGGTTAAGGAGGTAACGTTGACCTGGGAAGTGAGACACGCTTAGGTTCTTTCGAATTCCAGTTCTGCCACCTGGCTAATATACATCAGGACACTTGCGAATAGAAGGACAAGATGAATTGCTCTGCCACACCCCATCAAAGTCTGTTTGGGAAAAGGAATAATTGTTCTCTCTCTCTCTCTCTCTCTCTCTCTCTCTCTCTCTCTCTCTCTCTCTCTCACACACACACACACACACACACACACCACACACACACACACACACAGAGAAACAGACACACACAAAGAGAGAGAGAGACAGAGATAGACACAGAGACAGAGAAAAACAAACAGAGACACAGACAGGCAGAGACATACAGTGATGAAGAGACACAGAGTTGGAGAGAGAGAGAGATGGGGAGAGAGAGTTGGAGAAAGAGAAGGACAGAATTGGAGAGAGAGACAGAGATGGGGAGAGAGAGTTAGAGAGCAAGAGAGAGAGAACGAAAGAGAGTTGGAGAGAGACAGAGAAGTTTTATGGTCTCTTTCTGAGTTTTGATTTCCTTGACTACAAAAGGAGCTGAGAGTGTTGGCCACACAGCCTGGGGGAGGGATATGTGAAAAGGAACGAGACAATGTACACAGGCAAAATGTTCAGCAGAATACATAGTACCTGGAAAGAACTTGGTGAATGATCTATACATAACCACACATGCAAAACTGTAGATGTTGTGATCACAGAGACTGACTCACACATGGATTCATCCCTGTTTCTAGGCCAGCACCATCCCTCTCCTGAACCTCTGGAACCTCTGTCCTCCTAGCTAGTCTCTGTCCTTCCACCCATGCCCCAACCGTGTAATCCAGCTGCCAGAAGACATTCTGCAAGCAGACAGACACGCAGGCAGGTCACCTCTAGTATCAGAGCTTCCAGAAAAATTCCGCTGTCACATGTGACAACACTGAAGACCCCTGCCCCACACTAGCCCTCCCTCTGCATTCACACAGGCAAGGCCTGGGTACTTGGTATCATCCCCACCTCCATTCTTCCCCTCCATTGCCTGCCTGCTCCTTTGCATTATTTTAGTTCTGGCTCCAATACCGTCTCCTCCCATCCTCCCATGTGCTTCTGCCCCACCCAGTTCCCATCCAACCTCTTTGGGTTTTCTCATAGTATTCATCTCCATACACATTATTATTATTATTATTTTAAATAGCACTGGAACAGGGACTGATTTTTCTCATTTTTGTTTTCGAATTGCTTCTCATGGGCATCTTTGCTTTTCAAACTCTGAAGAATAAAAGCATTTTTAAGCAGGCATGTTTTCTTGGATACCTATGTTGTAGGGAGCTGTTCTACATGTTGCCGAGGGAAGACCACCCAAGGAGCTAGAAAGTTAGAAGAGGAGGAAGAAAAGGGGGAGCCAAGGAGATGTCAAAAGATGGGATGGAGGAAGAACCCAAAGAAGGGACATAAGAGTGAATGAAAGAAGAAATGCAGGTTAAATAAAAAGAAAGGATATGGAAGGGGAAAAAGGAGTTAAAAGGTGGGGGCGGGGAGAAAAGAAAAAGACAGAGATAGAAAAGGTTTACCCTGGGGCTGGAGAGATGGCTCTCTGGGTAAGAACACCTGCTGCGCAGCATGGAGATGATTTCAGATCACAGCATCTAAGGCACAAGGACAGCAAAACTGGGCATGCTCCTGTGGCTGCTATAACCACAGCACTGAGGGACTGGGAAGGGGGCTTGCTGCCCTGCAGCCTAGCTCAGGGGAATGAGCAGAGAATAATACAGCAAGGATGAATGCTTCCTTCTCTGGCCTTCCCATATATATGCACCATACCGTGTGTGTGTGTGTGTGTGTGTGTGTGTGTGTGTGTGTGTGTGTGTGTGCGCACATGCTTGCACATGCATGAACAAAAGAAAAGGAAAGGTTTAGCTTGAGATTATACTGAAATGGGTCCTCTGTTCCCCCAGGAACTAAGAGCTTGCTAAGACTTGAATGTTTTTAAGTGTCCTGAGCCTGGGATCCTGGTCACTCATTCTGCCTGTTTCTGTCTCTACACACACACACACACACACACACACACACACACACACACACACACACTTCAAGCCTTCCTCAGACATGGTGCCAGGAAGTCTTCATTCTCAAGACTGCAGAATAAATACAAAGGAAGTCCCACTGTAAAGATGCCTTTGATCTCCAGGCTCTTATCCAACACCTCTATTCACTGAGTAACAGGCTGTCAGCAGAAACAAGGGTAAGCAGTAAATCTGCAGAGCCATCTGAGCCCTGGTGTGTAAACAGCAGGAGGGGAGCTGCTCTGTTCCATCCAGTGTGAAGATGGATGCAATGTGTCCTGGGGGCAAGCAGGTGGGCTCCCTCCCGTGAGTATCATTGTTACTAACCGAGGGGTAACCAGATGGAACCTTTACTTCCACCAGCTTTTCAGAAAGCTTGTGTTTAATCCTCACGTTAGCGCTCTGAGGGTGGAATCACTAGGCTCCTCATTCTCTAGAAATAAAGGAACGGAGATCAGAAGAACAAAATTGGCTCTGAAATGCCGCATCATTTGCCAGGCATGCCCAGTAACAAAATCAGATTCTTCTGACTTTTCTTCTTCACTCTGCAACAGACAAATGTACCAACGGGGCGGCGGGGGGGGGGGGGGGGGGGGGGGCGGGGCATGAAGCCTAGTCCCACCTCTAGGGCAAGCTAGGGGCAGCCCTGCATCCTGACTGGGCTAGGGATTCTCTGAACAGAACCACATTGAATCATCAGCCTGCCCTGCTCAGGGGACACTGTCTCATGTCTTACAGAAGGAAAAGAAAGAGGTCATAGCGATGAGACCACTCACACTGAGTCAGTCACTCAAGTCAGCTGGACTCGGCCACCAGCCAGCCAGACCCTAAATGCATACTTCACCTCTACCTCACCCTCTCCCTCACAGGCGGCAGAGGAAGAAAGAGGGGTGTCTTCAGATCCCAACATCTCCAGCCCAATGGGCACCTCAACAAGAGCTGGTAATCCAAAGAGACAAGTATAGCCTTCTGTCATGCACACAAGCCCCAGGAAAGTCGGCTCTCCACCCTTGTCCACCCGTCCGTCTGTCCATCCCTCCCTCGGTGTCATCCATCCATCTCCTCCCTGTTCTGGTTCCAGAATAGTGAGCTTCTGCAGAAAGTGGGACCACATTTGCCAAGACAACCACGGACGCACCGGGCTAGCACACCTGCCACTGTGGTCCCTCACACCAGCGTATGTAAGGAACCTCTACGTAGCCAGACGCTCCTCCTCCTGAGGAGACAGGATTCCTAAAGGGCATCACATATACCTTCTGTACATAAACAAAAAGTTGGCTTACAGGTCACTTCATGGGCAAGAAGTGTTTTATATCTGCACTCTTTAGGATTAGCATGACGATGGATGTTTGGTGTGGGTAGAATGCTATTCGGCGGCTCTCACTCAGGCCTAGGACCCTTGTCTGGGACCTGTCCTAGAGGAGGGAGGGAGCATCACTCATCAGAAATGCAGACAAATCAGGGCTTTTCACCCACAGAGCTTGGGGCTAGTCACTCTACCCTGAAGAGTCCTACCCTGAAGAGTCCTACCCCCCCCACTCCCCCCCCCCCCCCCCCCCGTGAATTGGGTTGAGACAACACTGCTCCCCTCTCCTGGAACCATGGGACATACAGAAAGAAGAAAGGCCCTGAGTAGGTCTGGAGCCTGAACCCCTCTCCTGCCATGCCCCTGGCACCCATTTCCTCCAGCCCCAGCCTCGCTAAGCCTGTTAGATACCACCAAGTGTGACCCTGTGCCCAGGACAAGCACTTTGTCCTGGGGCTGTGTATCAGCACTCGGAGTGGCCCTGACTTGACTCGGCAGCTTCTAACTTGGCAGGAGTTTGGCCCGGAGGATTAGCAAGGCCTCTCATTCCAAGGGTGTTTGTCACCAGGCTGCTTGCCAGAGCTGTCAGCAAAATCTGCTTTCTTGAACCCGCTGAGCGAGCGAGCGAGGGAGCGGTGGGACCAGAGCTCACAACCACAGCCTGGCAGAAGCCAGTCGGGTGGGGAGGGAACAGATGTTTCAACTAGAGGTCAGAGTGTGTGTGGCCCTGGGCCTTCCCATTTTTATCATCGAGAAGAGGACCGCAGGGCACCCTCTGCCTGCTCTTCCCTAGGCTGAGGACGTCTCGCAGACCTGGGCGGGAGCATCACAGAGTGGCAGAAGTCAGCATATATGGCTCTATGGGTTCTCTATAGCTGTGACTGCACTCCAGGAGGCCACTAAGTAACTCACAGTGCCAGCTGGGATCTTGCAGCTCTGAAGCCCTAGAATGGGGAAATTCTAGAAAGGGAAAGATGGATACAGATGCTATGGATAGGATGGGAAACAATGCCCACCCCCATCCCATACCTATTCTCTGTCCCACACTGCACCCCAATGTTTGGAACTACATAGAAATGGGCAATGTCCTAGTTTCTGTCATACTTGTGGGGAATCAGGGGGGTGGCAGGGCTAAATCCTGGGGAATGAAAGATGAAAGCAGGTAGCCAGTTGCTGGCTGGCTCAAACTCTGTAAACTGTTTGGCATAATAGTGGTCCCTCTTAAAAGGGAGCAGCAGCCAGATCCCTCTTCTTAGCGCAGCTGTGGGGGCAGAGGTGTAGAAAAGAATAGCCATTCCAAGCTGCCTTTCAACAACCCCACATAATAAAGGACAAGTCAAAGGGTCCAGTGAAGTGGGAAAAATGGAGATAGCCTACAGTCAACCCACTACAGAGCCCCCTGTGGTATGCAAGGTGACAACGGCCATCAATGCCACCATATCTCCACAGAGGAAGGGGAGGGCGCTTCTGCTCTCAACACTAGACCTTTTTGGATATCTGCTGCCCACCTATGACCTCATCCTGCCCCTCTGCCAACCCTGTGAAATGGGTAGGACTAAATGGGTACATTTTCCTGGTAGAGAAATTGAGCCAGTAAGCAATCTACCTGACTCCCCCTAGGCCGGGCGACCTCCTTATCGAGTGGGGGAAATGAGCTGGCCTATACCTGCAGTCGATTTTCAGAAAGCGGCTCTTCCCGTTTTCAATGGCAGTCCCCCCACCACTAGCATCCGTGCTGCCGAGGTCCCCCGAGACTCTTTAATCGCTGGAGTTGGTGGAAATGTGCAGGCCTAGTCATTTGAAATCCGCAGTTTACAAAGTGCTGCCAGGGTTAGTTATTACACAGACGGCTTTCCTTTGGGCTACGTGCAAATTTTGGTTTGGATCTAGAAGGGGGCCGTGAGGCAGGAGAGCAGAGGAAGAGACCGGTGTTGGCTTTTTGTCCATTCCGAACCTAGGCTTGAACCGCAAACAAAGCGCCCATGCGCTCCATCTTGACACCCTTGCTCTCCCCCCACCCCACCCCCAGCCAAATTAAACAAGACAGGAAGGAAAACAGGATTGTTTGAGACATCCACTTCTGGACAACATGAATAGCACTCAGGTGTGTCCCTGGCATCTCAAGGAGTCCCCCCCCCCACGAGGCACCAAGTTTGGCCCCCGCCCCGTAAACGTGCTTCCCTGCCTAAACCACCTTGTCTTGGCTTTTGTCCAAGTGCTCTCTGCAACCCCCCTGCATTAAAGTTCACCCAGAGTGCTAAATGGCCTGCTATTTCTCAACGCTGTCCGGCCTTAAATTTTAACCATCTACTCTCAGGCAGAAAGGAGAAATGAGCCACGGTGTGGATTCCAAGGACCCTCTTCTCAGTATGGGAACCTTGGGAGTAACACCCTGAACCTCAGTTTGCACTCCCATGAAATAATGAGACAAGGCTGAGAGGCTAGTCCAAGCTCCCTCTGGGTGTAGTCACAAATATAGTCCAGTCCAGTCTCTTATTTGTGTTTTGGACCCCTGTCGTGGGCTGGATGCAGGCCTGTTTATATAGGACTTGGACAACCAAGCTATATTTGTACCTGATCTTTCTGCCATCTGCTATTCCAACAGAACATCTTCATGATCCAAGGCAGCCCATAATGTTCCAGCGCCTCTCCGTCCCAGCCCTTTGATGGTGGATGACCTCCATGGTGAGGCGTATCGCCCCTGCCTTGTACAATCTGCCCAAGGCAAACTGTTGTCTTGCTTTCGAACCCTTGTGTTCATCTCTCTCCAGTTTTCTTTGTCCTGTCACCTTACAAGCCCTGATCCCAGCCCTTCACCTCCCCTGAACTACGACAAAGTTAGCTGAAGTTAGGGCAAACTGATCTCTCTCGGGATACTATCTATGCCATTTTGCACTTAACATACGCCAACCTGGAGTTTCTATCATATTAACTGTCTCTTGACGTTTAAGTAATTACCAGTTCTCAAACTTGATTGTAAATCTTTTCAGGCAAGACCGTATCCATGACTTATATAGGAGAGTAATAAATGCTTATTGATAAAAAAAAAATGTGTTTGCTTTAAACACTTTTATTGGGTGCCTATTGTGGACTGGGTTCTGAGAACATAAAAAGGAAATCTAAACTCTACGAACATGCAGTCTGGCTGTGGAGACTGCTAAGTACACGGATGATTAGAGTACAGGGTGTTAAGTGATTGAAAGAACTCTGTCCAAAGAGCCAAAGGTTACAGTTGAAAGGTTGCTTATTAATCTCTCTCTTTGGAGGGAGTACAGGACATTAGGAAACGCTTTTCAAAGGGAGCTGGCATCTATGCTAGGCCAAGTTCTGGAAACTGGCCAGACAGCAAACAGATGAAGAGCAAGGGGAAAGGAACTGAACACACGAAGATTCCAGACACAGGAGAAGTCACACACCATTTGGGGATCAGCTGGAGTTCAGGGGCAAGGAGTGTGGACTGAGAGCCAAGAACAGTTAGAGATGGTCAGATTGTACCATCCAGGAAATGGGTGCCGGCTGGAGAGACTGGAACAAGAGCATCACCGGCATGGCTCTTTTCTGGAAGATGGGTGTGGCTATGGCATGGGGGCGGGGTTGGAAGAGAACCAGAATGGGTGAGGGTCCACACACACCAGGGGCAGAAGCCTCACGACCGATGTGAGATAAGGATGAGTTTCAGCCAACTGCATAGGAAGAGAAGGAGAGGGTGATGGTAACGTGGCTACCTGGACAGGAAGGAGGTGTTATCATTCATTGGTGAGGGAATAGGCAGAGTGAAAACATTCAGAGGAAGAGGCAGAGTCTGGTGGCCCCATCTGCCTGTAGATGCCTGATGGAGCAGCCTCGAGGCCATGCACCGCAGTTTTATGGGTAGATTTAGGTGTCTGAAGAGCTGTGTTAACGGGTTACAGATGTACTGATCTTGAGGCCTCTCCAGGAGAGAACACACAGCAGCAAGAAAGTCAAAGACAAGATCCTGGGGAAGGGACACTGACCCTTCAGGGACAGGCAGAAGAGGGGACTCGGAGCAGCACACTTAGAAAAGGCTACCAGCTCTTTCACAAAACAGAAATGGGACTGACCAAAGAGAGATGCTCCTGACTACACTGTCAATTGCTCAGGAGCAATTACCAGGCCTCGTAAGTAAGCAGCGACCATATCACCTCCATTAAACAAGAAAGAAAGAGTTCAAGCTGAGTGTGGAGGGACACACCTATATAACCCAGCACTGGTAAGTGGAGACAAGAGGGTGGCGAGTTCAAGGACAGTCTGGGCTAGTAGCCAGATTCTGTCTTTAAAAAAAAAAAACTAAGCCAACCAGACAAACAATGTAACTGAACGAATCAAGTCCTTTGCTGAAGCTTAAATGGTGTGTTGAAAGAGACTATATCCAAAGGCAAGGCTAACTCCAAAGTCCTTTTTTCCTCCACCTCCACTCCCACACACCCAAGCCCATCAAAGATATCCCTAACACAAACAGCTAATGCCAGACCATTTCCTTCAAGCAACACTCACATGGCTCCTGCATGAGGCAGGGATGCTGGGGCTCTCGCATGTGTCTTGGGGTGTCGGGTGTCTGCATCTCTGCGGGGAAACCCAGACAGATGCTCCTAAGAGCATCTTAATAGACTGAAAAACCTAGTTTGATAAAGGTGCCTCTTTTTACTGCCTAGTAAACCTATGGCCTCATGATGCTACTCCATTTTTTTTTTTTATGTGTTTTTATATCTAGGTCTGGAGAATGATGTTATGGAAGAAGAAAGAATGGCAAGTGAAATGCCTATAGAGACATCCTCTGTGGTCTACTATCAGGGCCATCTGCCCCGTAGGCTGCGAAAATACCACAGAATAATGGTCATTCCCTCACTATATATTTGTCATTGATAATTCTGAAAGATTATGGAACATGTGTAGTTAGGTGGAGGGAGTTCCAGGGGTAGGGGTTGGTGATATGCTTAGTCAGGAATATGGCTCTCAGAGGACAAGTGGAGTTAATTCCACAGGGGCACCTGGTGCCTAAACAAAATGGATTTCATGTTTCCAAGATCTCAAGGTGAACAATCTCTCCAACGCTACCAGCCTTTGCACTCGGTGACGGACAGGTTAGTGTCATGCATGTATTCAACGCCCAAGTCTTCTTGTGCTAAATGGTATGTATCTGGATGTGTGTATTCTTCATAGCATGGGGGACATCATGGACATCTACAGCTCCTTGGTCAGTCTCTGAGGCAGTAGGATGCTGTGGGATGGTCTGTATGTCAAGTGTGTTGCTGATTGGTCAGTAAATAAATCACTGATTGGCCATTGGCTAGGCAGGAAGTATAGGCGGGACAAGGAAAAGAATTCTGGGAAGTGGAAGGCTGAGTGGGGGAGACTGCCTGGAGCCGCCGCCAGGACAAGGAAGATGTAAGGTACCAGTAAGCCATGAGCCATGTGGCAAAGTAAAGATTAATAGAAATGGGCTAAATATAAGAGTAAGAGCTAGACAATAACAGGCCTGAGCTAATGGCCAAGCAGTTTAAATAATGTAAGAGTCTTTGTGTTTATTTTATAAGTGGGCTCTGGGACTGGCGGGACTTGGTGACGGGAGCTGGAGAGAAATTCTCCAGCAACAGTAGGAAAGGGAATATTATAGAACCACATGTCTATTACAAAAATACCTATAATCTGAATCAACAGTCATGGAGGATATAGCTGATTTTTACATTCAGATGCAAGCCAAAATTTGGAGAAAGGCCTACTTGGACCTTCCAAATAAATTCAAGTCTTTCATGAGAGGAAAACTGTTTAACAGCCATTGATACAGCAAGCAAGAAAAATGAGGGGGCTTCTTAAATCTCTTCTTAATATGTAAATAGGAAAGAGGGGTACAGGCAAATCCTCATACATATACCTAAGCAGACAGTAGTTCAGCTTTGCCCTATAGTCATGCCGCTCTCTTACACATACATGAGAACAATATTCCACCCCAGACAATTTCTTAGAAATGTGTTATTTCAGTTGAAATTGCCCAGCTTGCACTAAGATTAGCCAAACTGAACCCATCTGGCTTCTGCATAATGTAGTCTGTGCAAAAACCTTCATGGGACAAAAGCTGCTTTTCTCTTTCACAGACACAAGGTGAGGTCTGTGTGCCTCTTGGTAAACAGAAACGCAGCATTGAGTCATCACCAAGCAGTTGGATCATCCATGCTGTGGCTCCCTTTCAGCTCCTCTAGCTCATGCCCATCAGGACTGTGCACCAAAAAGAAGTCCCATGTCAGTCTCTACATTTCCATGGACCAAGAGCATCCCAGAGCCTCCAAATCCCATTTGTCAGGCCAGGGTGTTGACAGGTAACACTCTATTTGGTGTATGCTTCCTACACAAAACCCCCTATCAAAATCCATCTTTACCTAACTGTGGGAATGAGCTGAATGAAGAGAAAACCATTTTTTAAGGCTATGCTGAGCTTCATGGTTACTTGACTACCAACTTGACATGACCGGGAATCACACGGGACCACAGTCTTACTGAGGAATTGTCTAGACCAGGTTGGCCTGTGTGCATGTCTGTAGGGGGTTGTCATGATCGTTAATTGGTGAAGGAAGACCTGCCATGAATGTGCGCAGCACACTGCCCTAGGCAGGGGGGTCTTGCACTATACAAGGCAGGAGAATGCTAGATGAAGCAGGCCAGCAAGCAAGAACCCACATGTTTATTTTTTCTCTGCTCCTGGCTGTGGATATGATGCCTGAAGTTCCGGCCTTGACTTCCCCGCAGTGATGGTCTAAAACTTGGAATTGTAAGCTAAATAAACCCTTTCTTCCCTGAAGTTGCTTTTGGACAGGTTCCTTACAACAACAGAAAAGAAAGAAGAACACTAGGAAAACCCTAGGTAGGAGGGGGCAGGAGGAAGCTCTCTCAGAAGGAAAAAGAAAGAAGCCTGGCATGGGGGCTCATGCTTATAAAGCCAACTTATAACACCATCTCATGCTTATAACACCAGCCATTCTCATGCCTAGAACACCAGCCATTCTTTTATTCAGAAATCTGAAGCAGGAAGATCAGAAGCTCAAAGCCAGGTTGAGCTACATAACAAGCTTAAGGCCAGCCTAGGCAACGTGGTGAGGATCTATCTCCAAAAAAAGTAATAAAATTGTGCAGGTGATACAGCTCAGTGACAAAGGAGAGGGTTTGTCTGTCATGTGTGATGCTCTGGTTTAATCCCCAGTACTGAAAAAAAAAAGGCAAAAGAAAGAAATGCTATTAGGTGAAGATGAATGGTCTCTTTCTCTGTCTCTGTCTGTCCGTGTGTGTCTCTGTGTCTCTGTCTCTGTCTCTCTCTTTCTCTGTCTCTGTCTCTCTCTGTCTCTCTGTCTCTGTCTCTCTGTCTCTCTGTCTCTCTGTCTCTCTGTCTCTCTGTCTCTCTGTCTCTCTCTCTCTCTCTCTCTCTCTCTCTCTCTCTCTCTCTCTCTCTCTCTGTGTGTGTGTGTGAAGTATGCACTGTGAGGGAGACAGTGATCAGGGAGAGGCTTCAGAGCAGCTCAGAGGACAGAGACTCCCCGGAGGGAATGAGATGGTACAGCCACAAAGGACAGGATCAAAGAACTGAAGGCTAGTGATGTTTGTCTGAAACGGGTTGCACAGAAGACAGTAACTAGTGTGAGTCTTCGGGTGGAGGACATATTCTGTGTCTCTCAATGTTCTGAGTTACCTAAGCAAGAGAAAGAAGAGACTTTGAATTTCTGAAGGTGGCAAGCTTTGCATCAACCCGGGACACTTCATATTGCAACAAAAGCAAACAGTGTTAACCTTTAATATCTGCAAACTAGCTACTTCTAAGGAATCTGAGGCCATGACTTTTCCTTAAGAGACTGTACAAAGAAAAAAATGCATTGTTACTGAACAATTACAATAGAGAGGAAAGTATCCAACAGAACCTAGGCAGCATTTCTGTGGTCCTTGTTGCTTTAATATACCATGTTTATGGATAGAGATTCATTTAATGCCATGTCTGTCTAAATGAGGATGTCCCGCGTAGTGGGAATTTCAGAAGAAATACATCATTCTGTTTCTCCCAACTCACAACAGCGGACGAGGTCTTGCTTTTTGGATCCCAAAGGATGACCAAGTAATTACCCTTACTCTCTACTCATGGCTCATATTCTCCATCTTGTTAGAGATCCACCTACGAGGCTCTGAGGAACACTGAGGTAACGCTGACGTCCAGCACCCCTCCCAGCTCAATCAGAAGATCTGAAAATGTGGCCTGGGCTCTCCGATTTCTCTTTTCAATGAAAGAGGAAAGAGATTTCTTACATGCTTACAGTGGGAGTGTGAATTGGTTCTCTTCCTCTGGAGCCTACACATTTCCATCCAGCATTTCCACATCTAGGAATTAAATTTTAGGTCTACCACAAACGTGAACGATGGCATCTGTAGAAGAAACTGATCTAAATGCCTAGAAACAACGACAAACCACAGAACACCCAGACAACGGGACTCCACGCAGCTGGCAGATCTCTATGTGCTAATAAGGGTAGTTCTCCAACAGATATTAAAAAGGCAAGTTATGCAACAGCACGTGCCAGGTGCATATAAGTATAAATACATATATTTTCATGTCCCCAAACACATGATATACACACCCCCACACCCCCATATATATATGCATTTTTTTCTTTGTACAGTCTCTTAAGGAAAAGTCATGGCCTCAGATTCCTTAGAAGTAGCTAGTTTGCAGATATTAAAGGTTAACACTGTTTGCTTTTGTTGCAATATATATATGTATATGCTTACAAAGGCAAAGAAACTCTCTGGAAAAGCATGCAAGAGATGGTAGGAAGCCAATCTGGAAATAGGCTGTAAGAACTTAAGCTATATTGCTGTATAGTTCTGACTTTAAGAATGACCCTACAGTACTTTTTTAATGGAATATTTAAAAATAAAAAAATGTCAAGAATCGCCACTAGTTAATTATTCTCCTGTGAGGCCAACTTTATGAACTACTAAAGTGGCCAAAGAAGCCTCTGCTTCAGGGGCTGGCAAACCAAAGCTTGGCTCCAACCACGTTATAGGAGGATTCGTCAGAAGGTGGCGCCTCAGAGGCAAGCACCGAGGTCTTTGAAACTCATCACAGCCAATTTTTCATTAACCCAAATCTTTCTGCCACTCGAAAGTCTATTTTACTTATGTCCCTGAAGCATTCCGTGCTACTGCTTATAACAAAGGCAGTGTACACTCATGGAGGCCATATGCATTTTTGTTTTTCATGGAAATCCACAGGCTACTCCATGCTTTCCAATATGGGGAGATGCATCCTGAAGAGTTGGCAAGCCGGCTCGGGTTCCCTCTCCCTCACCTGTAACCTCCTAGCTGGTTTGCTAACCGCCTCCTTATCTTATTCCAGGGTCAATTTCACAAAGACCGGCTGCAGTGAGCCACGTGGGGCATTTGTCCTTTTGAATTTGTCCAGACCTTTGGCCCAGAGCAGGAGATAGGCGGGCACAGGAGAGTACAGGCCAAAAGCCACAAGCTTGCTTGCCCTCCCACAGACACTGACTCTCTAGAAGTGGGTGTGTTGCCACAGCGACTTCTAAATCATATCAATTATGCCGCCTCTAACCTCCCAACATCTTCTTTAAACACACCATGTTTGAGACACATGATTTGGCGCCCTGGGAGTGCTGACACAGGCCCCACACTATGCCACAAACTCTTCCTTCATCTGGGGAAGGGGAGTCAGTCAGGTGGAGTGTATTAACCACCACTTTCATATTATTTTTCCCTCTTTTCTTTTCTGACCCACGTCCTCTGTCCTATAACACTCTGAATGGTTCTTGCCTGTGATTCACTGGTGCGGACTGGCTATTTTTCCCTACACATTACTGGTACACTGTTAATGCCTGTTAGGAAAAAACTCATTAAGTCTCGTAACACCCATTCAGTCGGAAATCCTTCCTGTCGACTGATGGGTTCTGTTTTTGCTTATTCTTCACCACGTTGAGGACAGAACTGAGGATCATCTCTGCTATTCCCTCTTCTACCTGTGCAGAGATTATCATTCATATCTTCCTTCCCCCTCTTATCACATTCCGGTCACGATGATTTCTCCCCTTTGCACCTCACAGGCTTTAGCAGCTCAAAGGAGGCATCTTCCTTCTATCTCAACTGTAGACACCCAGCTCAGTGCACCGTAAACAGATGGCTCTGAATAAACGTGAGGTCAGGACCGAATGCAAGCGGCTCAAAATGAATATCCATAGTCTCTAGGTTACCCCTCCTCTTTACTGTCACTAAGCAACCGGGGGAATGATGTGATGGCCACGCCTCTGACTTGAAGGTGATACCTGAAATCCATACATCCACACACGCGTTTGATAAAGAGCAAGACTCCCGGACTGTCTTTTTGGCTCTTGTTTTTTTTTTTTTTTTTTTTTTTTCAGATCCACAAATCACATGGGAAGGGAGGCTTCCATCTGGAGAGAAGCACAGAGGGCCTGCAGAGGAAAAGCTGTCACATTCCCCGAGTCCTCACCAGGCAGCCTGACATCTGGTCCACACTCGGGGAAAAGAGGCCACATCCTCACAGGCAGAGCTATTTTTGCATTCTGAGTTGTCGAAGCCTCACTGGCTCGTACAACTTGCCTTACACACAGGAAGAGGAAGGAAACTAATATTTACCAAGTGAGGCTGCATGCCCTGCGCTGCCTCCCGTAAGCATCTCTGAAGAAGCTACTTCCTTGGTGCGTATCTGGAAGGAACCCTCACCAGGTATATTACAGGGAAATAGATGAACAGGAATATTGAAAAAGTGCCTCTATCTCCCTCCCATATCTCACTGAGGGCTAAACCCACAGCGGATGCCCAGCATAGCCAGGTGTTTATGCGTGTGTCTCGCTAAAGACGTACATGCATGTGTCCATACAAGAGAAACCTATTCATGAAAGATGGAGGCTCTCTTGACTATATCCACACATCATCTGAGGCACTGGGCAGTGTGGGTTGTGACTTGTGTGACTATGCTGGGAGCTGGGCACCCGTGGCCTCAGAGGCACAACATCATTCCACATTCCTAACTCCCCCTCGGCCATTCCTACAGATTGCTTGATTGCCAAGTCAAGTTCTTCATCCCGGGTACATCTCTGCTGCTATTATGTCAGGAGGAACTGAGGTTTTGCAAGTCGTACAAAAGCACAGAATTCACTTTTAAACTGAACCTTTATGATTTAAACATAAACCTTGTGCTTTGCAAGCTGGTCTGGCTGTCCTTTAAAATTAGATTCCCTGGTTGCTGGTTGACTAGGGCCTGGGGCTCAAGAGATGCTGCCAGATCCAAACTTCCTTTTCTCGTCTGTCCCTCCACATTCAGGATCCTAGAACCTAGCAGCCACTATGCCATACCACGGACACAGGTGCACTGAGATAGCTCCCGACATTCTGCTATCTCCTGCGGGCAGAGAGCCCTCTCCTGAACAGTGGAGGAGGCCGCAGCGACCTAACATAGAGCCCCAGCGCCAGATGGCGGCACGGCATCCTGTCCCAGCCCTGCTTGCTGACTGCTCTCTCTCTCCCATTCTGCTCACTTTCTCTGGGTCTCATCTGTAAGAGGACAGCAACAGGAGTACCAATCGAATGCTAACGCTAGTAATACCCAGGGGTGGCTTTGGAGTTTAATGAGATAACACATATAAAACTGTGTAGCCTGGCGCCCGGAACTATCATAAGCACAAAAGAAGAGACTAAGTAACTAGGGAGCTGTTCCTTCCTGATAGAAGGTTGACATTCGGAGTAGAGGGTACACGGTTTCTTGCCGGAGTAAGGGTTTCCCAGGCAGAAGGGAAAAGAAAAGCTCTGTCCCCCATCAATGGAGCACGATGATGACCAGCTCTTGTCTAGTATGGCTGCCATACCCAGTGGCCCTCCCACTGCCTTCCTTGTGTCTCGAGTCTGCACTCAGCCCTTCCGTTAAGGGGGCTCTGCTTATTTACCTGTCTGCTTCTCTGGCTCCTGAGAAGGGGGTCTATCCATACTGTTCAAGACATAACCTTCCTGCATCCCAAAGTGCCGCACAGAAGCAGCCCAGGCCAATCAGTCTCTTGCCCCCCTGACACAGTATAAACAAAGGGAATGCAGAATCCCACAAACTAGGGCTAAAATCAGGCATGTTTAGTGATAAAATGAAAGCGCACTTCTAGGAGAGATGAAACAGATGTGGAATCATCACAGTTTGGTCTGAAAAATGAAACGTTTCTTTTGTGAGAACAGGAGTTCTTAAGGTCTGACCTGTTGTAGTTGGATTCCCACGTGACTATAATAGTGAGTGGATAATGTTTTGCCGTACTCAATCTAAAGAACTCTGCTACCTCGACCTGGCAGGATGAGAGGTCCGTTCCTCTCCTTAACAAGTGGATGAACCGAGGCATGGTGCACGTGGGAAGGATGAGTGACTCCAGCTGCTGCCGAAGACTCACATTCCACTCCCTGGCATGGCCCCGTGGGATGGGATGGCAGGCTCAGGATGGATGCAGGGAGGACTGAGGACATCTGAAAGAAGCAGCTAACCCCTCCACCTATCGGGGCACTGCAGTAGTGGCCGCAGCTAAATTGTGAAGTGGTTCTCTTCAGCACTGGGCACGTCTGTTCCCATGTCAACCGCTGGATGGTGTGGAGAGACTCACCATTTTGTAAACCAGTCAAACCCTACACACAAAGAAGCTGCAAATGGCATGTCTATAGAGAAGTGCTTGCCTTTATCTATTAATCAAAGAAGTTTAACTTGATGGTGTGTGTGTGTGTGTGTGTGTGTGTGTGTGTGTGTGTGACTACATCAGCTTTTTATGTGGGTAGTAGGGGATTTGAACTCAGGTCCTAATGCTTATAAAGCAAGGACTTTACCAATTAAGCCATTTTCTTAACCCTTGGTAGATAGTTACTTAAAAAGAAAAGAAAAGCACATCCTCTTCCCTCAGCCCACTCTGTCTATTTACCCAGTTAAATCCCAGCTAAGAACTTGTTGGGTGGGTTCTAAGAACTCTTAACAGGGGATCTGGGCACATGCAGGTGGAGCGGCTGACTTCCAGACATGCCTCTGTGATGAAAAGGTGGAGAAATGGAGCTGGATATCCACCTGGATTTGCAAGCATCGAAATTCTCTACTCTCAGAGGTTTCTTCCTTCTTGCCTGTTTATACAATCAATCAGAAGGTAATGACATGTAACAAAAGCAGATCATGAAAGTGTCATGCGCAGAGGATCCCAGGGCCTGTCATTGCATCGGGGTGGGAGACTACACTTGACCTCCTCCGAGACCCACCGGCTCAGGTGCACCCAGCGGCTCACTGCACCATCAGGACCTTTGTAAACACCTACCGTGTTGGAAAAAAAAAAATTCTATGGGCACCAACATCCATTTAAAGCCATTTCTAACAAAAGCAGGGGTCTTGGATGTATCCTTCACTCATTCACCTACTGATTCCTGGCTACCAATTCTGGTGGAAAACATGTGCCGAGGAGTTATCAACAAAAACCTAGTCAAAGGATTGGCAAGGTCTCATTAGGAAGCATGGAAAGCTTCGGGGTGCCTAGGAGATCAGTTTCCACAAATCTTTTCTTATGAAAAGGCAAAAATCCTGCAAACTTCAAGTTTAACACTGGTAAGAGGTGGGACACAATCCCAGTCCTACAACCTTAATGACTGATTCTCTTAGTCCAGGCACTGTCTGAATAATAATTGTCCTATTGTTATAATGTTCCAAAGATATACATTGTTACTTGTGAAATGAAATTACATTCCCCAAACACTCCCTAAGGATAGAGGTCAACGGTCTTTCCCTAAGTGGCAAACAGTAACTAGCCAGGTATTCATTTACCAGGCCAAGTACACTGAGAAAATAATCCACACATTCACAGTGGAGAATTGACGCTTGATGTTGACAAGTGACTAGCTCCCCATCCTCTCTCAGAGATTTTGTCAAGTACCCCCCCCACCTGCCCCCACCAACAATGTGATGGGTTTGAGGGTGCCTCTCAGTGGTAAAGTGTATGCTCAGAACATACGGAACCGTGGTTCAATCTCCAGTCTCTTCAAAGAGAAAGTAAAGACTTAAAAATGCCCCAGTCTCATATATGAAGAGAAGGGGGCGTGGCTCTGAATAGATTTCTGACCTTCCACTGTTCCTCAACACTTGCAGATAGATCTCTTGGAAGGCACAAGGTGACGTCATCTCCCGGATAACCTGATTTAACCCTACCTGGAATGACTAGAGCGATGGCCACAGCGTTTATTCTGTGAAGCAGCACTCTCTTTCCTACCCACTGAGTTAACGCACCCAGCAGCTATGTGCGAACCCCGGCATTATTTTTAAAGCTAATTACCAACAGGTTTCCAGGCGGGTGGATGGGTCTCTGGCACCTGCCTTCTGCAAAGCAAGCAAAGGCTTCACCAGGAGCTGGCCAGCAAGAAGCTGCAGCCCGGCTCTGAGAGTCTAGGCATCCTCTACGAGAGAAGGGGGGGGCGGGCGGCCGCGGCTCCCAGGGGCTACTTGGCCTAGGAAACAGCAGCCAGACACATGCATCTGCCAAGGAAGGTTCTCTAGGTCCCCATCAGTTGCTGCTTGGCCACACAGTACTGACAGAAAGCGCACCCTTCCCAAGTTTCAAATGTTAGAATGAGAGCAAGGCTTGGCCCTTGAGAAATCCTCACGTAGCTTCTGGGTGGGGGTGAGGGCAAAGACAGAGTTTCTTTTCACGGAGAGGGGTCTAGCTCATTAGGGAATAGAGAGGTCCATACTATGCCAGCAAATGTCTTTTAGCCATTCTGATCTTTCTTAAAGGAGATTTAAAATTCCCAAACCAACTTCATCGTTCAGACACAAGTTGGGCTTCAGGTTGTCACTTTACAAGAAGAGAGCAAGAGGCAGCCGAGGAAGATTACTCAAATTAGACTTCCTTTCCTCTGATTCCTCAGTTTCGAAGTTAGGCATTTTGTTTTACTGAAGGCAGACTAGTGAACGCGGTCCTGGAGAATATGGAGGTGGGGAAAGGAGCAGTATAGAGCAGGCGGGGTACTGCAGCGTGCTGGAGAACGACGGTGGGGGGGGGAGAGAAATAAAAATAGACAAGGGAGGGAGAAGGGAATGGAAGAGGTCTGTTTGTTTATTTTCATAGCATTTACCATTCCAAAGGCTTGCTGGAGTTCCTTCCTTCGCTGGCTGGCTGAGATCCCACCGTAGGGAAGTCTCAGATCTTTTGGAATGAAAGAATTGGACAACAATGTTGTTTTATCTGGGAGAGAAGCCCCTTTGCCCCCGGAGCTGCAGAACTTAGCTTTTGATGTTGTTACCCCGGCCTAAGTTTCTCCAGCCCAGGCAGTGTTGGCTGTGTTTACTGATTTTGCAGGGCAGCCAGGGACAAAAGGGGGCTTCTCTTTCTCCTGCTGTTACTGCCTTTTGCTGGATCATATAGATATCTGGGCACCCTGAAGATGTGAGGATGGGAAAAGTAAAACACGCTCTAAAGGTCCTATCTCCTGACACACTCCTAAGAGAAAAACAACACTTCTCTAACTTACTCCCCAAATAGACACCGCCAGGGATGTTCTGCCAAGGAGTGATTCGAAAGTGTGTTCCGAAGTGAAATGTAAGCTTGGCCCGATGCCCGGCTCTCTGCTGTATTTTGCACAGAGAGCTGCAGGCTGGCGGACCAAGGAAACACATTTCTCTCCACGTGACTGCAAAACCAGGCAGCCCAAGCAGATTTCTTTGTGTTAATAAAATGTGATCTCTAGACTGTACACACACACTGACAGCCCCGGGAAAACATGAAGGACCAGAGATATCGACGGACCTGGCTAGAAAGAGGCGGCAGATGCTGAACCCACGGTGCTAAGGTCTGGGAAATGTGAAATGAGAACCCAGAGAGGAAGACAGAGTCAGGTGCTCCGGCGAGGGCTGCTTGAGCAGTTGAGCAGTAAGGGCAATTCATGGAACCCCATCAAAGACGATGTGTGTATGTCCCCTCTTTCTTTGTGATCCACAGACCTAAATCCTCAGTGGACACTTTCTCAAGGTTTGGAATCTACCTAAGACTCAAGGTATCTGTTGCCCAAACCCAGATGTGGTGAGAGCTTGGTGCCAGGTTACAGGGTTTTTATTCTGACCTTGTGTAAGGTATGGCCAGCTTACATACATCTGCCCTCTCACCCCACAGGGACTCAGGCAAAGGTGGTCACCTAGGACAACAATGATATCCAATCACAAGCATCCTAAACAATCACCTGGGTAGATCGGGACCTTGAGGAGTCTGCAGCCCCTGCCTCCATTGTCACGATGGCCTTAACTTCCACAGACCTCTGCTGGGACCCAGTGCTTAGTGAAACATGTGGGGAGAGGGGAGGTTTACAGCCTGAGGAGGAAGAGGGGGCTGGCGGTCCCCATTGCTGAGTCCCGGGCCTACTTTCAGCGTATTAGATTTCTAATCACAATGACTTTCACATTCACGGCAACCCGTGGTCAACTTAGATTTCCCAGTTTGGAAAGTGTGTTGCCTGAAACACAAGGTGGGGTGAGGGCCCAAGAGCAGGATCCCAGGGAATGTCTGAACCTCTGGGGAACTGGGCTGGAGAATTCAAAGCTTTCCATGACCAGTGAAGACCTCCGGCTGAAGAAAGTCAAAGGTCGTGGACAAAGCTGCCCCTTGCCCGCCCTCCTCTGCTGTAAGGTAGCCCAGTCCCAGAGTCTCCGAATCCTAGAGCAGGCAATCAGCCATAACCAACTAATTAATCAGCAAGAGCAACTGAGTTGAAGAGCACCTCGCAGGCCCAGGTGAGCCCTCACCTTAGTTAATCTGCAAACTGACTAATCGGGCTCAGGATAATTGAAAGTTAATTGTATGCAGAGCTCAAGTGCAGTCATTGGAAAATAACAGGAAGCAGCAGGAACAAAGGAAGTCAGGGCCACTCTCCACTCTGTGAGGTCTTCAGTGGATTCTTCACAGACAATGTTTAGCCTTCAGTCCCTTCTCCCAACACTACCCAACATCCTCCTGAATACACATACCCTTTTTCTGCACAGTTACCAGGATCCCAGGGATCACATAGTAAGAATGCAATACAAGGTAGGTGTTAGGATTCCAATGGTACCATTCATGGGCTTAAAGTGAGGAGGCTCTATGAGAAACACATTGAGAGCTGCAAAAAAGCACTTCTCACCCCCCTCCACTGTTCTTTAAAAAAAAAAATCTGAAATGTTCAAACATCACCGGGAAAGCAGATCAACAGTATAAAAGTATAAATCACATTCCAAAACTGGAGAGAAACAGACCTCAGATGCTCTGTTCCATCAACATGAATAACTGAAAGGTATCCTCAATTTTAAATGAACTGGCAAATTCTCCAGGGCCATTGGATGTGGAGTGTATGATTGATTGCCTACCAAAGCCTAGTGTCCAGGGAATTTGTAGCCTTGACCTTCTGGCCGGAGGCAGGCAAGATCTGTGGTCTGTGGTGGCCTTTGCTGGGCCAGGGGGCACCTTGCCTGGTCTTCATTGGAGTTTCCACAGAATTACACAGTGGAGTTTCCAACTTTCTTGACCTTGCAGCTCCTGTCTTGTGACTGTGGAGCAGAATCAACAGACTTCCTTTCTTCCATTCTCTCTGCTCACTTAACTAGAATAAACCTCCCCTAGAGAATAAAACAGAACCTGCTGGAGGCTTGGAAAACATTTTTTTTTTTTTCAGGACACCGGAAACAACACTGGCCCAAGTCCTTGATCTGCTGCCCAGTGGAGGGGACACGACCTAGAGGATCTTCCCAACCTGCTCTGGGGGCGGGGGCCGGGGGGGGGGAGGGCTCAAATCTCTGGTACTAGTACTGCCACACCTAAGCATGGCAGACCTTGCTAATTAATCCCAGAACTCTTTGTTTCCACTGATCCAGGCTGAGCCTCCGAATCTTTCAAGGTAACATTCCAGGCTGTGAGATGAAACTTATCACCATGAGCAGTCTTAGAAACCTGCCTCCAGACACACCAAAGAGCAGCTGAAGCCCAGATGGGAAAATTGCCATCAAAAGAGGTAGCTGAGGACCTTGAGGACGCTCCCCCTCCCCCTCTGCCTTGTAAGCTGTCTGGCTGATGAACCACTGCTGATGTAGCCAACCCTTGGAGCAACGATTCCAGACAGATAACTGAGGTTCAGAGTAGCTTTGGAATGTTTAAGAAACCAGTGGTTTTCATTCAGAATCGAGGTTGTTTTTAACCCACTTTAATTGTCTCCCCACTTTAAACGGTGTCAAATGCCTGGCACTAAAGCTTCATTTTTTAAACACCATCCACTCTGAGGAGTGGCAGGCTGCCAGGTTCTCAACCCGTTTCCCTGGCACCATGACTCCAAGAGGCTTTTAAGAAATTGTTTTGTTTGTTTGTTTGTTTGTTTTATTGTCCCCCAAATGTGACTGTTAGTGTCACAGCTCAGAGGAGTCTAAGCACAGAGAATCACAAAGCTAAAACCCGCACCTGCATTTCACAGACAAGAACGCTGGGCCCTTGAGAGCAGTGGTCACCTGTCCAAAAACACACACCGTCATCCTGCCAAAGCGGCTGCCAAGCCTGGATCGGCTGACTCCAAGTTCTTCGTTCTTCGGGGCTATGCTACCTTTGAAGTGTTTTTGCTACACGTTTCCCCCTTGGCCATTTCAAATCCAATGGAAATAATACAGCCAACCCAGTTTGAACTTCACGCTGAGCTTTGTTTGTTCCACTTTCTAACTGGCTTCTAGATGACACATAGAAGACATGCATTGTTGTCCTTTTATAAACAAAGAAGTAAAACCCAGAGAGGTGGCTAGCATAAGATGATTCTTATAACTAGCCACACAGAAGAATTACACACAAGATCGCTTCCTGTCCCCAAGCAAGCATCAGGGAACTTGTAAAGACTCAGTCTAGCAACCTGAAACTGATACTCCAAAGCTAGGAACTACACACTCATTTTAGAAAGTTCACTTTAAACAATAGAATGTGACTCTGAATTAAAATGACAGTCACAACTCTGAAGGAGGCCCAGCCCCAGGCTGTTTCACGGGTATCATGTTTAATGTAACTTAACCCCCATGGCAACTTTGTGAAACAGGCCACCATTTCTAGAGGAGAAGGGCAGAGCAGAGCTCAGAATTGGCTCAACTTCTCACGGCTTCCTATAAGCGCTGGGGTTTCAAATCCAGTCTAACTTGGTGACATAAGAGTCCATACAAGTGTGTGGATGCCCTCGGGACCATTGCTCTGGCTAGCTTTATCAAAGCTTGTTATTTCTGCCTTGATGATGATTTCATCCTGATTGCCATGGTTTCTGGCCACTCAGATATGCCCAACTTATTTTTAAGCTGCCTGTAGTCAAGATGGAAGGGCTGATAGAGAACAAAAGAAGAAGTATTTTGGCAAAGCATTTCCAACATTCAACCCTCCTAGGAAGAGGCTAAATTCCAAGAAGCACGCTCATGCTTAGTATGAGTAAATCTCTCCTCCTCTTACATGAAATCCTTAGCACGCCCCCGGCTTACCCACATCATGGGAGCTACAGAGGTACATGGCTCGCCAGGTAAAGCACTTGCTCTCTAAGCATGAGGACCAGCGTTCAGACGCCAGAAGCAGAGTTGGGACCCACTGGGCAAGGTGACTATCCCACCTCAGTAAATAAAGTGAAGAGTGATTGAGGGAGCCACTTAGGGCAACCTCTGGCCTCCTTATGCGTCTGCGCGCGCGCGCGCGCGCGCGCGCACGCACGCGCACACACACACACACACACACACACACACAGAGGAAAAAAAGCCCTTATGCATATGGCAATGATTCCATATTGCATTTTGCTAGTTTAAATTTAGGGGGATTAGATCTAATCTTTTGTAAAAGGAGTAGCCAGAGACGCTTGAGAGGATGAGAAGATCTGATGAGGGCGCTTTAGCTGGGATGAAAGCAACATCCTTCTTAAGAGGGGAACATCGTGTTAGGTCTGGTGCTGTAATGCTGTGTAACCCCTCTGCGTTGCTGTGCCTCCATTAGCTTTACCCTGCCTCATCCACACGTGCATGCAGCACATGACAGGGTGCCCATAAATACGCCGAGAACCTCACACCTCTAATGTGGTATGAAAGCAAAGACGTATCAGGTTCATCACTTTTCTTAATAATTGTTTCTAGCGATCCCTTTATGTTTCCATCTCATGTCAAGAAAAGGGCAGCATTTCCAGTGTAAGCTTTTCTAGTCACCTTCCTGTCTGACACGGTGCTCCCCAAAAAGCACTGAAGAGATTCCTATGAAGTGGAACATGGGCCTGTGGGGATGCTGGCTTTGGAAACCCACTGTCCTGTTTATTCCCATTAACAAGAGTGTCACCCCCCAAATGGAGAGCAGCCATATCTCTCCTTTATGACTCAGAGGTGTCCCCCCAAAAGAAGACAGAAGGGAGCATCGCAAATCTCCCGTCACGATGAAAGGCTCAAGAGTGAAGAGACACATATCTCTGCTCTCTTTCCCTCTACGTACTGGAGCAGTGCTGGAGGATGGCAGGGTGGAGGATACAAGTTCCGGCTTCAAAGATGTGGACTGGAGGAGCTACCCAGGAAAGCATGTGATGTCTTGAAGGGCCAACGGCAATAAGATCAGTCATGGAACTGCAAATGTGTGCTTCTTCCCACAGGCTCAAATGCACACAGGGTCACCTCTCTGCCGCCTCTTTATAGCCCTTTCTTTCCTATATTGGCCCAACAGGTGTGGAACAGTGTCCATCCATCACCTCACTCACACGGGTGTGTTCTCACATAAGTGTCCATAGGTGAGAAGAGGAAGAAGAGGAGAAACAATGATTGTATAACAGAAACAAGAGTGTTGGAAGCCACCATTTGTCATGTATATAAGACGTGCCTTCCTATATACTGCCTCACTGGCTCCTCCCGGGGTCCTGGAAGCAGCTATTTCCATCTCGTACAATGCAGGAAATAAAGAGAGAGGCCATATGCTGCTGGTAAACAGTGGAGTCAAGGCAGAAGTCCAGGGTGGAAGTTTAGCAATCGCTTCTCAATAAAAAGGGAGGACTGAGCCGGGCAGTGGTGGCGCAGGCCTTTAATCCCAGCACTCGGGAGGCAGAGGCAGGCAGATCTCTGAGTTCGAGGCCAGTCTGGTCTACAGAGTGAGCTCCAGGACAGGCACCAAAACTACACAGAGAAACCTTGTCTTGAAAAACCAAAAAAAAAAAAAAAAAAAAAAAAAAAAAAGGATGATTGAGAAATGGCTCTGACAGGTGAGTTTTTATTAGTAAAATTCAAGAAAAAAAGCACAACATTATCTTTGGGAATTGTCTATGACATCCTCTCTGACAACAAATCAATGAAAAAAAAGCTATTTGGCTTTTAGGTCCTTGCAAGGAATTTTTGTATAGGAGTATAAAACACTTCTACATTAAATAGCACTGGAGGGGGCAGCTGGAGACAAAGAGCAGCAATGTGGAGGGGACACAAACGTGACCCAGAAACATCTCCGTGTCACAGGTCCTTTGGCTTCACTAATACATACTCGTGGTTAAGAAGGTCAGTGCAGATGCTCATGGTTAAGGTCCTAAAAGACTTTTTCCTGCCCAGGTAAGTCCAAGTGCTCCCCAAATTACGTTCTCATAATGCTTTCTTTATAAAGAGACACAGGCAATGGCTCCGTAGGTAAAACGTTTGCTGTGCAAGCTGAAGGACCCGAGTTTGTCATCCCAGCACCCACATCCAAGTCAGGTACGATAACGGACATGCGTAATCCTATCACTGACAAGGGAGAGGCAGGAGGACCCTGGGACTCAGTGGCCAGCTACTCTGGCAGAATCAGTGAGCTCCACATTCAGTGAGAGACACTGTCTCAAAAAATGAGAGAGAGAGCCATAGGGGAAGACATCTGATATAGTCTCCGGCCTCTACATACACACACAGTGGACACATGCACATACGATACACATACAAAAACAAAGAACGCAAATTTCAGTATCATTGACTCAAGGTCAAATGATCATAAAATCTAAGTCAATGCAATGCTACCACCTGACAAGCTGAAAGTCAAAAAAGAGAAACAGATGCAAGCAGGCTCAAATGTTTCTTTATGTCTAGTTGATAAAATACCCACACTACTACATATAGTACACCTTCAAACATCTAAGGAATCTAATAACTGGATACTTTTAACTGGCCTTCAATATTTGGGCAAGTTTCACTCATAAGCTAAAAATGAAATGTATTTTTATACAGATCAAAACTTTTTAAAAATTGCTCATTTCCATGCATGTTGCTGGCCATTTAAGCCTACTGCAGATTCTATGAAGAAATATAACTGTTGGCTTCCCTGAAAATATAGGTCAGTATAAAGAACTCAACTGTGGGCTGGAGAGATGGCTCAGAGGTCAAGATCACTGGCTGTTCTTCCAGAGGTCCTGAGTTCAATTCCCAGCAACCACATGGTGGCTCACAACCATCTATAATGAGATCTGGTGCCCTCTTCTGGCGTGCAGGCATACATGTAGGCAGAACACTGTATACATAATAAATAAATAAATCTTACAAAAAAAAAAAAAAACTCAATTGTAATGAAACAAAACCTCTGCAGTTCTTATAAAGTCGGCCCTGAAGGGCTGTCATCCCCAGAACGTCTACCCAGACTTTGTTTCTCTCTACATTCTCTTCTTTCTTGCTTTTCTACCTTTCCCCCTGGGTCTTTCCAGGGCTTTGGGACTTTTAAAAGCAATACTAGGGCAGCAGGATGGCTCCCTGGGTAAAGGCACTAGCTGAGTCTGACAATATGAACTTGATCTCAGGGCATACACGTTAAAAGGAAAGAAGTAACTTGTGGAAGCTGTCTTCAGACCTCCACATATGAACTGTGTCACACAGGAAGCCCTCACATACGTGCACACAGAAACCACACACACACCACTAAATTAAATAAGTAAATATAATTTTAAAATATAATGAAAGTGCTGGGCAGTGGTGGCACACGCCTTTAATCCCAGCACTCGGGAGGCAGAGCCAGGCGGATCTCTGTGAGTTCAAGGCCAGCCTGGGCTACCAAGTGAGTTCCAGGAAAGGTGCAAAGCTACACAGAGAAACCCTGTCTCGAAAAACCAAGTATATATATATATATGATGAAAGTAAAGCAATGCTATTGTGATTGAATTTGAGAGTGCTTCTTCCTTTGTTTCACAGTTCTCTTGAGCAAAATGCAAGATGTGTTCATAATGAGTAAGATGAATTAAGTCTTCCGTGCCAACCATGGGCCTTTCTTTGCCCACATCCTTAACAGAGCTTGTATAATACCTAGGGGTATGGTGATCTCTGTCCTGGCTAAGCTGACTGCTGCGTACCTGGGTGATCTTGCCCATCTGGTTTCCAGCACTAAATCCCATGGTTCAGGGCATCCTTTCCCTCACTGGCAAACTCTCCTCTTTCTCATTCACTCAGTTCAACTCAAGAGGCATTCCGTGTGCATGGATGGACAGTGTCTTCTTAACCCTTTCCAAGGACAGTAGTAGCCCTCGGGCTGGGGAGCTAGTTCAGCTGGTAAAGTGCATATCTCACAGATGTGAGGATCTGGGTTGGATCCCCAGAACTCACATAAAAAGCCAGTGGTGTGTGGTTGTAATCCCAGCACCTGGGAAGCAAAGACAGGGGGATTGCTGGGATCCCTGGCCAGCCAGTCTTGCATAATTGGTGAGCTCAGGCCAACAAGAGACTATGTCTCAAAGGAAGTGGACTGTATTCATGAGGTTGACATCTGAGTTTTCTTCTGACTCCCACATGCACACATACACGCGCACACACACACACACACACACACACACACACACACACCAATTCAAAAAAATATATGGCAGCTCTACTAGACCACTAAGGAGACCTCAGCCTGGGTTCCTCAGCGAAGACATCAGGGAAGACTGCTACCCAGAGCTAATTAGAAGAGCAAACAGCGCTCTTCCGCACGCAAGGACTTCTGCCAAAGCACTTATTTCTGCCGATCCATTTATGCAATTCCACTCTTTGCAAGAACATTCTGTCACAGATGATTTAGTGCTGTGGGTCCCATGAGCATCTTTTTGTAGCATGCACTCATTGTTTTTTAGGAATTCAGGGTCTATGGGGAAAGACTGGAGTGCCAAGGGGTTTCCATTAGCCACCAACCACACCTCATTATAAGACCGGCAGATTCCAAAGCATTCATGCATCGATCATAACAATAATAAACATGCCAGATTAAACTTTCAAAAGTAAAACTTTTTGGAACTTGGTGTGCCCAGTCATTTTTTTTTTCAGGAGAGGACATGAGACTGGGTAGATGGTGATTTCAGACGGTAATGATATTGGTTAGTGTCAGAAAAGAAGGAACACAAACATTATAGAAAATTTCGTGTATACAGTCACGGGGGAACAGAAGCATGCACTGGATAATTTCTTCTTTAGTAGACTCATCCTGGGGATTGTCCACTGCATGCGGCCGGAAGTGAAACTGCACAACAGCCTCTAACTTATTTATTTTTACTTAAGGTCACTGGTTTGGGTTGTCGTAAATCGTCCAGTCTCCTGTAATGCTAGCTTGATATGTGCACCATCTAGGGGGACCCAAAGATGTCATTTCATGCTTGTCTCATGCAGCACCTACCCGCCATCCTAACGCTTCCCACCAAGCCTTCTCTAGCAAGAACAACCCCCCCTAATACATATGGATGCTATAAACAGGAGGTACGGTTTATTCTGGTTTCAGGGAAGCTGGGAGCCACAAATACAAGGTCAGATAACAAGCATTCGGCAGTGCAATGATGATTCCTTCGGTTCTCAAGTAAAACTAAGAACCTGACCAGAAACTTGGTTAATTATTTTTAGCTTGCTATTACTGTTGCAGTTAACCCTTATGATCAGGGACTGCTTGTATCACTGAGACATTCGCTCCTCCCACACTTGCATATAATCACATACACACCTACACACACACACACACACACACACACACACACACACACACAAATGCGCTCATAAAAATTGGTTCAATATGCTTGTTTGCAAACCTAGTAATCCGTATAAAATAGAGGCATTTAAAAGCAATGAACACTAATGGGCTGAGTTTATTAAAATCTATTTTTTACTCCGTTGAGGCCAGCTCTGCTTTTGGACATTTAAATTCTAAACCATTCAAATCCCTCCAACTATTTTCTTGCCAGACAGTGCTTCCCCCAATCACCAAAATTATGGGTTTCACAAGTGAAACTTAAACCCTCTGTTTTGAAATTACTTCATCTAGATCAATTAGAACATCGTGTTTTAAAAAGCTGTTTGATGTTGGAGGGAGAGTGTTTATTTTCAAAATAATTTAAAAAAAAATAAGGAAATCCTAGTTTGCCAGAGGAAACCATTGTCAAGTTTCTAAAAATGTTTCAGATCTAACCTTGAACCCAAATAGAAACGTTCACATGCTGTTTCCCTGTTCCTAAACCTCCAGTGGCTCCTCACTGCCTCCGGAACACAGTTCAGGCTCTGAAGCCTGCCATGCATGGAGCTGCCCAGGCGACCAACCACTATAGAACTCTTCACCGCCTCCTGCAGACACGAACCTTCTGTACCAGGCGACCAACCACTATAGAACTCTTCACCATCTCCTGCAGACACGAACCTTCTGTACCAGGAGCACTCAACCTGTACCTTGTTGCCCAAGCACACTGAGGACTTCATTCCTCTACTGCTCTGTGCCACTTTCCACTTCCCACTCCCCAACCCAGCTCTCCCATTTCTTCTGGGGCCTGAACACTGGGTCCAGCTCTTCTAGGAAGCCAGGCCTGGGGCACTTCCTGTGGGGTCTGTCAGCTAGGGCTGGCATTAATCCCTTCCATAGTTTTAAATGTTATACGTGTCTATTTCATCCTCTTCTTTTCAGTAGACACTTGAGGCCTCAATAAACTCATCACTTGGCACTGATATAGTTGGTCCTGGTACTGATCTGTGTGCTATTAAGTTTGAACTTCCCTCTGAAATGACCACCCTCTGGAGACAAGCAGCCAGATCCTGGCTCATCAGTCTTCCCCCAGGAGCACAATGGTAACCAAACAAAACCTGATGCTATTTCTGGGCCTGTCCATCCTGCCCCTGGCATCTTACAGCCTTCTCTGGTCCAGTCTAATCCCTGTATCACCTGAGAAAGGCAGCAGAGCTGACTGGTGGCAAACACAGTGTCTGCTGGGCCCTTCTTGCATAAGGAAGTTAAAGAAATTTGAGGATGTATACACTAAAGGAAAACCTGGGGGTGGGGTGAAGAATAAACAGTTTTGCGGGTCACCAGGACTATCGACTGAATTCTCCTTTTCCAAGAAGACTTGCTTTTCCTTTCTCCTGGGGTCAAGTGCAGTTATTAAAACTTCCTATAAAAAATTAGGCTGTGGCACTGGAAGATATACTAGCCAATAACTCATGAGATAAATCTAAGCAAGCACTTCTTCAAGCTGCATTTCGTTCGCTTGCTTCAGTTTTTGAATCCTGTGAGTGAGGAGACATGAGTAAAGGTCATCATTAGCCATGACCGATCACCTGAATAAAAACCAGAGGCTAAGTCAGGGACAGGTAAGACAAACTAGACAGGCAGAAGAGAAATCCCGAGTCCTTGACCTGAACTCTGGTCAGGAGGGCAGCGTGAAGACTCTCTGAGTCTCAGGCTGAATCCCCTAAGAGAATGACACGCCCTGGAGATTGGGGGTGCTGCTCACAGTGGCTGTGTTCCAGGCTCTGTGCTTCTGTCCTACCATGCACTGCCTCAGAGGACCTTCACAACCCTATGATGATTCCAGAATCCCACACGGGAACACAGAAGCTCACATCACCTAAATGACTTACCTGACATCAACTGGGAGCCCGGAAGGGGCTGCGTCAGGATTCATACTTGGCTGTGTTTATTGGATCCCATGCTACCTTGTATGTGGACATCCATGTTTCAGACCCAGAAGATTCTGAGACACACGATATGTGGTGAGCCACCAGGTCATTAGGTCTTAAGAGAATTTAAGTTCACGGCAAAATAATGGTTCAGTGGTTTAGGTGAAGATGTTTGCAGGGGGGTATGTATGTCAAACACAAGGGATGAAAAATGTTCAATATGAATGTTCCTGACATTACAGAACCAAACACTGTACCACCTGTCCCTCTCCGCCTTCTGGTTGCTGTTAATGCGTTTTCCCATCTTATTACTTCCTCTATCTTCCTTCTCCCCTTCACTTTCACTGCTAAGACATAAAAAATGATTCCTGGGTAAAAGTGATTAGTGCTAGTTGGAAGAGAGGTGTCGGAGTCACATAATAAATCACGGCTGTCGCCTCACCCTCCGGCGTTCTGCATTAGGATGTCATCAGGGCTTCCTCCCAACTCCCTCATCATCTCTCCCTTTTCTCCACCTAATTCTGTCTTTCGAGTGCTATTTTTCTAGTCTGGTAGGCACAGCGCTGAACTGAAAACGCTCTGCCAAGACCCTTGGCAGCAGCCGGCCTCCAGGAATCCTGCCCACAGCCACGGTGCAGGAAAGACAGAGGAGACAGGGCCTCTGAGAGGCAGGCCAGAGGGCCAGGCTTAGGGGCTGGCTTGGATGCTAGCCAGAACAGGTTTCCCTGGCCTGCCAATGGCCCTCCCTTTGGAGCTCAGCTTTCTCATGCTAGGGTCAGGATTACAATCGCTCACTGGCACTTGGAATAGTTCTCCTGGGAAGAGAAGCAAGAGGGAGGAGGGAAGAAGAAAAAAAGACAAGCCAGTACACCACCCAGAGTTGGGCAAGCTCCACAGGGCATGGCCACGTGCCTGGAGCACACGGTCCTGCAGGCAGGCAGCCAGGGTGTCCAGGGCTCCCATGAGACCTAGGGGTGGGGGATGGATGGATGCTGGGTTGTTTCCCACAGGCAGAAGAGGAGCTGCTAACCTAGAGATGGTAGTGCTAGGTTAACATCAGGGAAGTAAATTTGTTCTAACCCAAGAGGGAGAGACAGGTCACACCAGCTGCAAGAATGATTGTTGGGCATGCTGAGGGAAAAAGAAAGAAAAAAGAAAAAAAAGAAAAAAGCATGTCCTATTTTTTTTTGCAGAGGGAAGAGGACTAGACGAACAAATCCCCAAATGGAGAATGGGGACAGGGAACCCCGCCATTCCTTTACCCTGCCACTGCTCTCCTAAGGACACTTCACACCGAGCTTTCCGTGCCCCGCACTTCATCGCATTTTGCCATGCTTCATCTTGTTTAAGCCTGATGAAACTCCCTGGGGAAAAGATTATTTATAGCCTGCACTCTATTTCTCTATAAAACTGGGGCTTAGAGAGGTTGAGAAGCAGACACAAAATGACCTGGCAAGCCAAGGGTGGGTCTAGGATGCAAACCTCAACCTCCGGTACCAAAGCCGACATTCTTACCGCCAAGCGGTCTTGCTTTCCATTTCCCTCCCTGAACATCTCTTGCCCCAGGCAAGGGATTGCTATTCTGTATATGTCAGCAACATGGACAGGAGAACAGGCTAAGTCTGTCCCCTTTCAGGGCATGGTGGACAAGATAAGTAATTCTAAGAGACTACATTCAGAGCAAACTAGACTTCTTGTCTCCCTTTCAGAATTTTCTTGATCCAAATGAAGTAGAAACTCCCAAGATTCTCAAAGTGCTGTACATGAACACCATCACTCACAGGGCTCCCAGCCAGCGGATGGACATACCCTGGGTAGGAAAAGAGATGATCTGCAGGTCCTTTAAAGCAAGCTTCACCCATTTTCCTCTGTGGGACTTCCCATAATCCTGAAACCACCTGCCCAGAGCTCCCCACATAATTACACAAACTCCATAGCTGGAATTTCCCTCCCATGTCAAGAGTCCTACCACCAAGGACACGAAGCAGAAAGAAGACACAAACTGCAGGCTGCAAAGCCACAGCAAGTGTCCTCATTCCCTTCTCTGGGTACCATTCACTCGAAGTCCTTCTCTTCCCACATGTGACCACACAGAAGGATTTTCACATTTCTGTGCACCCAGCCTTCATCACAGCTCAGTCCCTGGGCTCAGAACTGAAAAGAAACCTTCTTAATTCTCAGCTGAATCTGGGTCTTAAAGAGGCAGGACACCCCAAAGCTATGACTGTCCCTAAAGGGACAGCTTTCCTTAAAGCAGTCACTCAATTCTCAGGGCAAACAGATACTTATTTTTCCAAGTACCCAGCACATAACCGCCAGGAGCATGCTCGCCCCACGACCTCTGATATAATCTGATGTACAAACAGCAAAGCGTACCGAATGACTTTCGGCCATCCTGCTGGGCTGGGAACAGCCAGCATGCTGCATTCAGACACCCTGAGGCACCCACATCCAAGACCCACCACTCTTCCCTTCATGGACAGGACAACCCATGGCATCATCATCATCATCACCACCACCACCACCACCACCACCACCACCACCACCACCACCACCACCACCACAGCTTTCAATGTGTCTCTAGAGTACTACATGGAGGAACTGGATCAGGATGCCTAACATACGGAAAGGGTCTGGGGAGCAGTCATGATGGACAGTTTTCAACTAGGCTCACCTTGTTATTCCAAGATACTCTCAAGCTCCACCTCCTCCTGCATGATCTGTCTGTCTAGCTTCCCTACCTTTCACCCAGACAGGTGATGCAATGCTATCGACGTGATGCTATGTGAGCATAACTCAAAAGCTGCACACCGAGCAAGCCGTTGAAGGCAAATGTCTGAACTGTGCTGCACCATCTCCTGGCTACCCTGATGACTTCATTCTATCCCCTAAAAGTGCAGAAAACTCTTATTAATATCCTTATTTTTTCTTCTTGGCAACCCATTGTCTGTGGACCTTCCCCAAAGTTTTGCCATAGAGTATTATAGGGGAGAAAAAAAGTCCTCATTTGTATGATAGCAGCTGAAATTACGTCTAGATTTTGCTGCCCACGTTGAAGGTCCATGTCATTAATTCTCAGCTAGGAGAGATTTTATTCCGGGGGGACGTTTGGAGGTGACTGAAGATACTTTTACCTGCCACGGCTGGAGGGTGGGGTGCCACTGGCATCTAACGGAGAGAGTAGGGATATCCTTTAACATCCTGTAATCCACAGGGCTGTACACCACAAGACTTGTCCTCCAGGGAGAGTGCCAAGGTTGAGAAATCTCGGTTGGGGCTGAAATCACACAGTTCTCAGAATGCTCATGGTTACATCTGCGCTCTTCCGTTCTGAGGACTTACTTTCCTCAAGATTCACTTGGTATTTCTATTCTGGTCAGCCCTGTGAGCTATGCAGAATAGTCAAGAACTTGGTCTTTTTTTTTTTCTGGTTGACTTGACATAACACATCCATCAAGTCCGTGTCCCCTAGAATTTCATTTCTCAGTATAATCTTTATCATGAGCACCATTGTATGAACTGCAGAATGTGATTTTTTTTATCTATTGTCATTTGAAAAGAGAGTTTTGACTTTTTTTTCTTGTTATGACTACCACTGCATTTTTCCGTTCGAAGAATAAAATCGTTTTCAAATGTAATTCGACCAACTTTTTAAAGGATATTTAAATGGAGGGGTTGTTTTCCAGATCCCTTGGTATGTTTCTTCTGTAACTTAATGAAGTGATACTCACAGACACTTGGGAGCTCCTTGCTATGGACAGCAATTCTGAGTGGGGAATCCCCATCACGTGAGTCATGGACCACTGTGGTCTCTAAGGAGCGCTGAGAAATGACTTGAGCCTAAAATTCTAAGATCCCGATTTCTCACTCTCAGTAGGAACACCCTAGACACTGAGCAAACTCTCCTGATACTTCCCTCCAGAGAGAGGCTGTGTACTGTCTCTAGTGACTTTAGGAAGGTATTTCAGGTGACACTGTCATAACAGGGAAAGTTAGCAACAACCACAACCACTTGAATTAACGAAATGCCCGAAGCTAGCCACCTGACCTTGGTGCATTGTCTACAACTTCCAAAACAGCCTCCATCAAATTGAAATTATACCTTTCTATTAAAGGGGAAACTGAGGCTCCAAGAGGCTATGCCATTGCATATCACTCAGATATGCAGCAGAATGTGTGAAGTGCCAGTGTCCACTCTCTGGGACTCTGCTCTCTCTCCCTGTGGCACATCGTTATATCCAGCATAGTATTTTGCTAGCTACCTTTCCCAGTGAAGAAACTGAGGACAGTGGAGCTATGCATTCTTCATAGCAAGCCATCTAATTTACATCAGGAGGGTGATGCTGTCTCCGGGGGTAGCGGCAGGTTAAGACTTCATTCCAATAGAACCCGTGGCCTAGAGTTATCAACCAAAGTGGATTTGGGAGATGGGGTAAAACAGATTTGAAAGCCCAGAGATGTACAAAAGAGTGAATCTGAACTCCAGAACTAACCTAGAAAGGTAGGTGGAGCTCTCTCCGTCCCCTCTTTCCCTTCCATTTAAGCCCCCTTCTATATGTGACAGAAATTTCTGCCTGAGTTGAGGACACAGAGTTCAGCTGCAAATGCTAACACAAGTCTCTCCTTGTCCTGTTTTCTGCCTTTCCCTGCAGCTAAGACCTTCCGTTCGGTGACCTTCCTGTCAATTTATCAGTTTGAATCTTTGTTCCTGGAACCGGCACATGGGCACATGCAATGATCTTTCTTCCTTCTTGGTTGGTGCTGTGGAGTATTAAAGGTATGGATCCAGGGCTGCCTCAGTCTGTGCTTATCCCTGTCCATTTGGCAATGGGGTTTTTAAAGGCTAGTTCTTTCCAGGTTATGTTTTTGTGTCACTTAAAAACATCTTTCATTGTTCATTTGCATATATGTGTGAGCCTGTTTCAATGGGGGGTGTGTGCATGTGTTTGATTTGGTTTAGCTGGCTGCCCACTAACCTCAGCAATCCTCGGGTATCCACCTCCCCAGCACTAGGGTTACCAATGTGCCACTATGCCTGGCTTTTTTTACGTGGGCACGAGGGGTCAAATTCTGGTCCTCATACAAGCACGTATTGCCTGAAGCTTCTCTCCCCAGCCCTGTCACAGTCCTTGATAAAGGTGGAATAAACGTGGTGAACAGATGACAGTGAAAACTAGAACCGAAAGGCAGATTGGCTCCCAGGAACAGAGTGCTAAGAAGAGGCTTATGGGAGAGCTAATGGGAGAGCGCGCTATTGTTTAGATTCTGGGTCTTAGTCAATGACAAGAGGAGATGAATGAAGAAACAAACTGTCCCACCCCTTTCCTGGTGTGTACCCCTTTGGGCCAGAGAACGAATATGGGTTAACCCAGCCTTCTGGGGTCTACTCAAATTATCCAGCAAGATCCTATTATGTTTGCGTTTGGGGACCCAGGAGGAGGGGGCAGGAGATAGGATGGATGTTTACATTAACCCATTAGCCCAGTCATTAACTCTAGACTGGAGTATCTTAAACTGCAGCCTTTGAACCAACTACTCAGAATTCTCCTTGGAGTTGGTTAAAATGAACACGCTGGGTTCGCACCCCAGATCTGAAAACACCAGCTTTCTGAGGGCAGGTCCGTAGAGTCCGAATTTAACTGACTCTGCAGGTGAGAGCTGGGCACGCTCACTGAAGGAGGAAGGATGTTCAGAACAGAAAGAGGAGAGGCCTCCTCTCCTCTAGGAAGGTGTGCCAACCTCTCCCCCCTCCCCCGACCCCCCCACATCTAACGGGTGAACTTTCCAGAATTTACCTGGTCTGATAGGGCTCTGCATACAGTTCGGAGATGGGATGCCAGGGTGGAGGGGTGCAGGGGCCCGGCTGCTGAGGTCCATGACCGAGGGAGCCGTGGAGGACGCCGGTTGCAACCCAGGAGGGTGAGGGCTGTGGTCATGCTGTGATGGGCTGGGGGGGATGCCATTCTCTGACAGAAATTCCTCCAGGTCCATGTATTCCAACTGGAAAGTATCTCCGTCATAGGGAAGGGTTTTGTCCCATAAGGTGGGTCCCAAGAAGGCCGACTGGGGGACGGTCGGGCTGTTGCTCTCATCATCCAGCTTCTTTCCTTTGTCTTTATCTTTGCTAAATGCTGGAGGAGAAGGCAAAGGTGAGCTTTGTTTTAGAAACAGAAGAGAAAAGGGGTCACCAGCTTTCCTGCCGTCTGTTACCAAACTACTTCTCGGGGGCACCAGAGGCCCTCTGGATGCTGTCTTTTGTGGATCTAGAGTTTCAACATCTTCCTATTTACTTTGGAAAGAAAGCACCGGTCTGTAGCACCGGGCTACAGGATGATTTGGAATACAAACAAGAGAACAGTCGTCCTCGGTGTGTTATTTGAAGGGATAAGTCACTGAAATCTATGCTGAGAAAATAACACCCAAGATTATGTACAACTGATGTGATTTTTTTTTTAAAAGGAAACCGCCAAGAACCTGACATGATTTTTATCTTCCAAAAACTGATGACAGCAAAAACCTGAGGTCACTCAGATTTATAAGCCAGAGTATTCATGCTTAATCTTAGTAAAAGCAGCCCCCCCTCCTTAATACTATGTATCTAGTTCTTACACTCTCCCTTTCCATATATTATCTCAATAAACTTGCAAGACTACAACTATCCCCATTTACAAGGAAGATAAGGCGGCTCCTGTCTTAGAAGGAGCCAGGGGCCTGTGTGGGAGGGGTAGTAGGTGGGGGTGGGGGTGAGGGGTTGACGGGAAGAACCTTCAAACTCATCCATTTGCTTGAAAAGCCACGGGACAAAAAGAGTAAGGCTGTTTTAAACGGTGGTTTCTTCTTCCTTTTCCCTAAAGATTTAAGTATTACCTAATTTACAAAAAAAAAAAAAAAAAAGTATACATTGATGCATCCCATCTGAAGCAGCTGCACAGGTGCTGTATTCTACACTAGGATGGAAGAATGCAGCTATTTCCTGCCTGGAAATACAGCTCCCCCGGGTTTGGTCTTTACCAAGCTCTCTGCATTTTGCCAATATTCAGGTGTGGGTGGAATCTAGGATTACAGAATTTGCTTCTGAGTTTTTATTCCTTAGAGCTATGCAGCCCCACTGCCACTCAATCTAATCTCCAAATCCTCCACAGTCTCATTAGAGAGTTAGACTTAAAACGTCCACCGCAAAGAGCCCACCGCATCCGCTTTCTTCCAAATGCTACTCCTTCAGACGCAGGAAGGGTATGGGTTTGGGGAGGGGGGGGAGGGGGGGTCTGTAAGCGCAATCAAGCACTAGCAACTCTTGCAACGCAACAGGCGTTCTCTCCCAGAGAAAAAATGATGCAAACACCCCGAGGCTATTTGCAGCCAAATAATCTTTCAAGACTTTATTCTGGAGCCGCATGATTCGCTTTTGTCACTGTGATACCACCAAAGGCAAGAAACTGCACCCGCCCCAAACAAAACACAAATCCGTGGGGCATCAGCCGGTTTCCCCGCCCGGTCTCACATGCATGCCCCCTTACCCCACCCTATCCTTGTCTCCCCAGCCCCAGCCATGGTTGCCTAGGGAAGGTTTGAGACTTACCAAGAAAGGGCTCAAGCCAGAGGCGGCTCCTGCACGCGGTTACACGTGAGCCTGCTCAGCTCTCCCCTCCCACCGGGAAGAGTGCACCGGGAAAGTGTCAGCGCTGGAGGCGTGCACCGCTTCCCGCCGACAGACCACTCCCCCCACCACCCCCACCCCGCTTTGTGAATTGCCCTGCTGCAGGAGAAGAAGCCTCTCCGCTCCTGCCGCGTGAGTTCACAAGACAAAACAGTAACGGAAACAGTAACACAATCCAAATATCCAGGCTGCCGAGTGAGCGCCTCCCCCTACCCCCGCTCTTCACTCGGACCCCAGGCTCTAACCAGCCCCACTCCCCCATTTCCCCTCCTCAGTCACAGAGACAAGACTCTCCCGCAGACTCCCGTGCCCTGTCACTCTAGGCAGCGATCCAGACCTGTCAAGTTCACCTGTCACCTGCGTTGCAGGACAGACCTAGACAGTCCCGGCCAGGTCCCCAGCGCTATTTCAAATGTTGCCCGGAGAGATCCCCTTTGCATTGAGGAGAAAGAGTGATGAGTGAGCCCCCAATTTCCACTAAAGCCAGGCGAGGGGAAGAAAGATTCGGATGCCCAGCAGAGCAGGGGGTCCCTGGAAGTGTTGTCCCTTCCCTGAGCCCTGCTGTCCAGGCAACGCTCACCGTCTTCAGGATGAAGGGGGAGCTTCAGCGGGTTCTCCAGCAGGGACCTGAGCACGCCGTAGGGAGGCGGGATAAAGGTGGGGTTCAGGGGGAGCTGTCGGGACATTTTCTCCATCGTGATGCACTCAATTGTCTTTTAAAAAGAAGGCCAATCGCCGCCCCGAAATGTTGATGAGCTTTTTTCCTCCGTCCTTTGCCAACCAAAAGTACTCGCTTTCAAAACAGTTGCAGACAAGGAAGAAAAAAAAAAAAATACTTCTGTCTTTGTAAATACACCAGCATACAAATATCAAAATAAAAAATAAAAATAAAAACTTTCGGGTGCTCGGTGCTGACAGTCCCGGGAAAGCGCACTCACTCAGCGCCGCGGGATCCTCCGGCCCTGGGCAGGATGCTCTCACCTGCCTCCAGTCACTCAGACTTGCAAAATGTTCAAAATTGCAAGGGGAAAAAAAAAAAAGAAGAAGAAAGAGGAAAAAAGAAAAGAAAAAAAAAATGTAGACGGCTGCAGATGAGCAGAAGGCAAAGCGCGGGCCGCGGACCCTCGCACGAGCACCCGAGGCGGTGCCGTCCCGCCCCACCCCCCTCCCCGCCGCGGCCGCTGCTCCCCGCGCTCCGCGGCCCCGCAGCGCCGGGCTCAGCGCATCAGGCAGTCCATGTGCCGCTGCACTGACAAGAGTGACGTCAGGGCCCGCACCGCGCGCCGATAGGCGTGCAGGGGCGGAGCACAGGCCATCCCCGCCCACCATCCCCGCCCTTCCCGGGCTGCGTGTGTAGCATCGCCGCACGCTCTGATTTTTTTCTGGACCTTCTTGCCGCGACGGTGGTGGGCTGCTAAAAGCGCAGATGCCAGATTTCCTAGTTCACTGACTGCCTTGGGCTCTGAGGAACCCCACTCACCCCCACCTCGTCTCCTTTTGCGCGCTCGTTCTTTGTTTTGTTTTTGTTTTTTTGTTTTTTTCCAGAGTGAGTAGAGCGATGAGGAATTGGCATCAGTGGTTTTCAGCGTGGACATTGGTGCTTTTTAAAGAAAAAAAAAAAAAAAGAAAAAAACGAAAGATGGCCACTGGCATCCCAGGTTTAAATTAGACCCTCCCCTCCGGGGTGATGTCCTGGCAATTGTGGCTTTTTAAAGCTCCTGGGGTGGCTTCAACCAGAGGCCAAGTTTAGGAAACTCCTGTTTGGATAGACCTAAAGCAGATGACTTCTGAGTATTTCTCCTGGGCCCTGGCGAGCTTTGTACCTTCTTTCTAGCCCCACTCCATATCCAACCTAAAATAACTACTTTCCTGAATTCTAAAGAGGGTGCAAATGTAGAATGGAGACGGGAGTGGCAGACTGAGCTGAAGTGAACTATCTCCCACGCTGTCAGAGGGAATTAATGAGACAGACGTTCGCTTGCAAAGGAAGGATGGCATGAGAGACTTACACACTGAATGAGATTTGATGAGTGTTTCCAAGACTTAGCGCAACTGTAACTGGGCACAGCTGCAATTGGTCTGAATTCTAATGAACATAAGTTTATAAACTATTTGTTAAAAGGTAAAGAGGATCTTGTCATCTGTGACTGCTGCACTTCCGTCTGGCCTTCTGAAAGCTGGTAGAGCGGCCAGTCTTCTGACATTGGTGCTGAGGTGTGGAGTGGATGGGGTGGGATGTGGCCATTCAACACCACATGCCAGGAGAGCAGAGACCCACAAACTGTATCCCCACAGCCCTCTTTCACCTTTATGCCCCCTCCATTACATGTTTTCTAGCCAATACTAAGTCCCCCTGCCCCGTAAAGGAACCTGTGTAGTGGTTTTTGCAGTAGTGATGATTGAACTCGGTCCTTATTCATGTCTGGCTAGTGCTCTGCCACAGTGAGCTGTATTCTCAGACCTGTGGGGAAGGGTCTGCAAGAATCTGTTCAATGAGACATAAAGACCTTTGTGGCCATAGACTGGGTCCCTGGGTGCAAACATTAATGCCCCCCCCCAAGCCTCACTGCCAAGAGTAAAGGGTAAGAAAGGGGAGAGAAGAAACCTAAAACTCAGGAAACCCTGAGGGGCCGTTGGCCAGGGGCACAGGAAGCTCATAACAAGTGCCTTTGGCCGGCTGTAGCTCTTTCCCTGAGCAGAAGTTTCCTGGTAAAAGGATGGATGGTTTTGTGGCCTTCATTCCCTCAGGCTAAAACCCGGACAGAACATTGTTAAAGTAACATGCTAACCAAGATGCTCTTGGAATGCTGGATTCTAGAAACACAAACCTCCGTGGTGAGTGCTGTGCACATCTACTGGGCACCACTGCATGCCAATGACTGTGCCCGGTCTGGTCTGAAGAAGATGGATAAGACACAAACCTGTCAAGAGTGAGCCATGTAAAGACTGCCATAGAAGCAGACTACACACACACACACACACACACACACACACACACACACACACACACACGGGCTTCCCTTCCCATGATCTTTTCAGAGAGAGAGGTATCTCCTCAACTTACTCTCCCTGCAACTCTGTGAGCCAATAGACCAGGAGAGGTGCAAGCATTCTGACTAGAAACAAGTGAAGATTCCAAGCCTAAGAAAGGACTCCAGACCCTGTGTGACAGCCAGGCCCTGTGTGACAGCCTGTCAGCATTCCTCAGTGCCACCTGTTCTCTGCCCTTCCTCACTTCCCCATGTTTCTGCATATGGAACCCTTATTGAGTCAAGGAATTTGTTTGCCCAAGCAACCTATTCCTTCTCTTCAGAGAGAGCCTAACACCATGGCTTTGAAATAGTTCTCATTTAACTGGCATGGTGACTCATCACTCAGTTTACTGAGACGCTGGGTCATCTAATTTGCTTTCACTAGGCCTGGTCACCTCCGGATGTAGGCACCCTGGAACTCCATCCCCTTAGACAGTTCTCAGACTGTGGGTCACGACCCCTTTAGCAACTCTCTATCTTCAAAAATATTTACAATATGATTCATAGCAATAGCAAGATTATAGTTATGAACTAGCAATGAAAAAAAAATGTATGGGCTCACCACAACATGAGGAACTGCATTGAAGGGTCACAGCATTAGGAAGGTTGAGAACCACTGCCTTAGACCACAGTGACTCTCTCTTCTGTCCAGCTCTGCCTCTTCACTTCCAGTGTATAAGCTAGTGTTACAGAATTTTAATTACAGGAGACACTGCTTCAGAGCAGACTTCCTAGCATTCTGTCTCTCACAGTCTTTCGGCTCCTCTTCTGAAACGTTCCCTTCCATATACATGTAAGCACTGCGATTGTGGGGCGGTGCTCCCCACGATCCATTTACCTCCGCATTGTGTCCAGCTGTGGTTTTCTGTGATGCTCTCCATTTGGCAGGAAAAGGTGGTTCTCACCCTCAGGCTGATTCTTTAGTCTATGCAGACCTGCAAATCATCGGAAAGGTTGACCTGAACCCACGCGCTGAGTTACAAGTAGCACGTGTCTGTTTTCAAGACCTTTCCACGCCATGCTATTGTTTTGTCCTGACAAGTCCATTAAAAAAATTATCATCCCAATCTTCTATTGTTGGACAATAGCCTCCAAAGCAAGTGGTTCATATACACCTAACATTTTATTGTTTCTCATCACTTTACATTGTGGGTGAAGCTCAGTGGGGATGCTTGCATGGTTGGCCTTTCTTTTTTCCCCCTGTAGTATCAAGGTCTCTCTCTCTCTTCCCACATGGCCTCCTTGGGTGGTTTTTTCCATGTCTTTTCTCAGCAAAGTAGATAAGCCCCCATGTGCTGTGTTCCTGAAGCTTTACTTGCTGATGCCCATTGTTCAAAATCAGGTGTGTGGCTAGGCCTGAGTCAATAAGGGAGGGGAGTACATAGGGCATGGAAGTTAGGCAGTATAGTTCATCAGGGAAGTTAGTAAGCACTAGATACTTTGGCTGTCAGCTCAGTGAGTCACTAGTTGAATGTATGGCCCATCAGCCATTCATTCCATATCCATTCTAAGCAATGACATGTAGAGCTATCTATGAAATGTAAAGATAAACCAGACTGAGCCAGTGTCGGGAGCTCAGTCTAAGTGGGCTATGCCAGGAACAGCCACAGTACATGCCAACTGGTTTCTTACGTCTTCATTCATGCTGTTCATTTCTGGGATGTCCTTCCTTCCTGGCCCCATCTCTGAATTCCAATGGACAATGACTTCTTAGCATCCTAAGAACTTTGCTGATTGCCTTTCTTCAGATCCATCAGTGTGCTGTTCAGAGAGGGGGATAGGACAGACCATAGGAAGAAAGAAAGATTCTATGATAGCTGTAAGGCCCTCTGCTCTGGTTTTGGCCAGTGGTTTCTACCTGTTATCATTTCAAGAGACTTAACAATAAGGTTAAGCAGGGACACTTTGGGGCTGTGCAGGAGAATGGAGTGGAAAGGGCAGGTGGGAGTGAGCCATCTTGGCCCTGGCCAAGCTCTGTGGAGGGGGTCTTTGCTATGTGAATAGTGTCTGTGTTTCAGACTCCTGGTGGCTGTGAAATCTAGCTCTGCACACAGTGCCTTCCCCTGTTCCTGTGCCCTCCCAGGGCCTGGGAACCTGTGCATTGGTAGGACTGCCTAGCGATTATGAAGTGCATTGTATGGCCGGGCCAAAGCTCTAGGTGAACCTGTTTGTCCTGTCGCCAGTTTATCTGGGGAATTAATTTCACAGTGAAAAGCACTGAATTGCCAAGCCAAGGGTTGTCCCTTCCGCTCTTCTAGAGGCCTCCAACTCACCCAAAACGTTGAAAAGGACAATTATAATTAATTAGCCTAACTACTGAAGAATGGATTCTCTGGCTTCAGGAATATGAAAAACAAAATTAAGACATGTACTGGGAGTGCTAGGCTCTTCTTCAAGAATGACTAATGAAAGAATTGTGGCTAGACTGCCCTACTCTTTCCCTAAGGCCTGTACTGCTCTGGCAAACATCAATGGCAAATACTAAGGGAGGTGTAAAAAGAATAACACTAGGTACAGATGGCAAGACTTACGCAGGTGTGTTAGAAGACCAAAGACATTGTTTAGAAGAGAAAGAAAGAAAAATATATAGCAAGGAGAAAGGAAAACAGTGTAGAGTGTTACACAGAGTGAGAGCACAATTTGGGGCCAAATGTACGTTGGTTCCTGGGTACCTACCTGCTGCCACTAGTCTACATATCAACAACAGCATGGAGGAGGAAGAGGAGGAAGAGGCCATGGCAGCAACATGTTTACAATGTGCTTAGCTGTGTTCTTTAACTGTGATACAAAGTATTAATCTTGGTAACTCATCATCTCATCTATGACTTGTCACACAGTATAGGGTATATGGCATTTTCATCCCATTTTACAGACAAACCAATGAGATCCAGAAATGAGAGACTTGGTGTTTTCCTGTGATTAGCTAGCACACATACAAGTTAGGAGTCAAAACCAGCTCTGCTGGACTCTAGCATGTGTGTTCTTTCTCTCATCTAGAGAATAAATGATATACATCCCTTTAGTAAACCCATTGAATTTCCAACAGGCTCAACTCCTGTCCTGTAACCTTGGATAATCCATCTGATCTCCACGCTCTTTGGGGGAAATATAAACAGATGCGTGTGTTTCTCAGCTGGCAGTTACTAGGAGACTGAAATGCTGCAATGCATAGGAAAGTGCTTAGCAAACTTTGAAGGCTAGACTAAGGCGAGGCCTTGCTATTGGAGACTTCATTTTCTCTTTCCTCTGAGGTATACCCACAGATTAACCTGCGTACCCATTTCCTTGAGTCTACATTGTTAGTGGCTATTTTGCATCTAAATATGAATACTTTTTTTTAACCTTCTTTCTCTCTCACCAGGTAGCCATGTCACATTTATCCTATCCTCAAAAAAATGCAACCTAAAATTCAATAGTAGTAATAATAATAATAATAATAATAATAATAATAATAATAAAATCCAGCAGATTCTGGGTAGAGTTGCCCTTATCTTGGTTCATAGTAAGGGGTGACAGAAGAGAATTGTGTCGATTCAGTAACAGTTTAAAATGAGTAAATATAGCTGAAGAAAGAGACTGAAGGTTCACCATGATTCAGAATCAAATGTGTAATTCGATCAATTGATAGGTCAGGGGAACAGTTTACCAAAGTTAACATTCATCAACTGCATTCTAAAATATCACTTCTAAACTTCAGATGACCAGAGTTCACTTTTAAGCTGAGGAGGACACTCTCAAACAAGCTTCGTAGACCAAGTACTGAAGCAGACAGTGCTTCCGGTAGAGGAGACCTGAAGTCATGTCCAACTGTTTTAGTTACAGTTTCTATCGCTACGGTGAAACACCATGACCAAAAAGCAAGTTGGGGAGAAAAGGGTTTATTTAGCTTACACTTCCAGATCATAGTCCATCATTGGAAGGAGTCAGAACAGGGCTGGAACCTGGAGGCAGGAGCTGATGCAGAGGCTATGAAGGAGACCCCCCCCCACACACACACACATCTTGCTCAACCTGCTTTTTTATAGAACTCTGGACCATGAGCCCAGGAATGGTACTGCTCACCATGGGTTGGGCACTTCCAGACTGATCACTGACTGAGAAAATGCCTTACAGCTGTATTTCACAGTGGCATTTCCTCAACTGAGGCTCCTTCCTCTCCAATGACCCTACTGTATGTCAAGTTGACACACAAAACCAGCTGGTACAGTCCATTATCATTATGGTATGACATGTTAGTGTGCAGGCAGACATGGTACTAGAGAAGTAGCTGATTGTCCTACATTTGGCTTGTAGGCAACAGGAAGTGGTCTCAGACAATGGGTGGCATCTTGAGCATATATGAGACTTCAAAGCCCGCCTCTGCAGTGACACACTTCCTCCAACAAGACCACACCTACAAAGCCACACCTCCTTATAGTGCCACTCCCTTCGGGGGCCATTTTCTTTCAAACCACCACAGCCAACAGTCTTAGGGCCAACTCCCCTATTAGTTGAGCCTTAAAAATCAAGATAAGATTTTGATTCATAAACATTGCCACCATCCTATAAAGTTCCTGGGCTTTCGTGTGAGCCATGTCATGAGTGATTGGCCAATTTTATGTTTATATGTGGTATCTCTGTTGGATCGTTAGTAATCGGTTCCCTTATTACAGGCCATGACAAGCCACTACAACTCAGACACATGGGTGTCCCATGTGCAGCCAGATTAGCCTGGCACGGCTTTTCTTTAGACAAGAATTCTTTCTAAGGAGCATGCCAGTTATGTGGAACTTCAAGCAATACTTAAAAAAAAAATATCCCTCTCACCTGGACAGTATGTTCTCTGCCCTGTGGGGCTACTCTTCGTGGGAGCCTTTTTGCTAAACATGGAATCAGAGCACCGGAAGTGACTAGCATCACCTTAATGATATGAGGCAGTGCCAAGCAGGTGTGCAGAGCCTTGCTGGTTTCTCTCTAGTGGAGCAGCTGTGTGGATGTGGGCATTCATCACAGGGACGTGGACTGAGGGGAGAGATGTGGGAGGAGAGACTGTGTGTGGCCTGAAGTGATTTAGATCTTTTGACATGTGATAGGATAAATTCTCAGGTTACTTTCTTCCTACTTGTTATGCCTCTCAGGCATCTGCTGGTCTCTGTACCATGCAGGAGGCAGCGTTCCTGAGTTTTTAGCCTCTGCTTTACTAGGCTCCAAGCACACTATTCCCCATCTATTAAGGCCAGGCAGAGAACATTAAGATTGATGGGCTCTCAACAGGACTGTTCTCCTGAGATGACAGCATCATGGTCTTCTGGATGCACACACACCGCCAGTGGAGGGCTCTTCTGGACCAGGCTCTGGGCTGGGCCCTGAAGATTGGAGCAAAGGGTACAGATTTAGCTCCAAGGCCCCTGCAGTCTGGCATCTACCATTAATGGTGGGATGGGGAGGGGGGGGACACAAAGGGCGATTAGCTCTGAAGACGAAGAGAAGTCTTCATAGGGCAGCTGTGGGGAAGGCTTTGAAGATAGGAGTGGACTAAGGAGGCAGGGAATGGGGAAGGAGATCCAGTCAGGACAGACAGGTGGGAATGGCACAGTTCAAAGTACAAGCTTTTCAGTTTTCTGCAACGTGAGGTTTACCGGATGGCTGTAAGAGGCACAACTATTGTTTACTATACTCTGCCTCAGCAAGGCACTTGGCTAGAGGGTTTGCATGCCACATGGTCATCCGTCTTTAAAACAACCCCATGAATCAGCTGCTAACATTCCTTATGAAACATAACTCTGAGCTGTATCACAGGCCAAAGTCAAACTGGCTGGTGCAGCACAGGGCGAGTATCAAAAGCCTCTGCCTTGTTACCTCTCGTCCTGATGCTTCATTCCCTCTCTACAGACTCACCTGAGGCACACATGGGGGCACGCCACACCCGGGAGTTCAAGAGTTTGTTTTATTTGGATTTCCTCCACTGACAGGAAAATTCTCTCCCTTGCTTTTAGTTGGTGCGTGCGTGCGTGCGTGCGTGCGCGTGTGTGTGTGTATGTGTGTGTGTGTGTCTGTGCGTCTGTGTGTCTGTGTGTGTACTGGCCACAGGGCAACACTGGACGTCTGCCCTCAGGCACCATCCATCATACTTGTTTTGAGGCAGGGTCTTTCACTGTCCTGAGCCTCACTAAGTAGACAGCCCCGGAGATACCCCTTTCATTGCCACCAGTGCTGAGATTTTCAGCCCATGCCATCAAATGCAGGTTTTCATATGGATTCTTGGCATTGAACACGGGTCCTCGTGCTGGCAAGGCAAGCATTCTATCCACCGAGCTGTATTACCATCCTTGGGAATCACATGGAAGGCATGGCCTCATGGCTTGAAGGTGTATACAGATTCTAGTGGGGCGGGGGTGGAGGGGGTGAGGGCAGTGCCGAAGTCCGGGGTCATCTGCCTGGGCCATATGCTTGGGCGGATCTGTTTGTAGAAGGGTTGTGTTCTCTCGCTCTCCAGTTTCAGCTGTTCTTCCTCGCCCACCTCGGAAGGAGTGAAAACTATCGCTCTAGAGTGAGCAGCTTGTTCCTTCCTCCTTCGCCGGTCAGTTCTTACCCACCCCTGAAGGTTGGCGGTGTTTGTTATCAGTGCCTCCCACAGTCTCCATTACCTCCCTGGCTTGGGTTTCTGTTTACCTGCTGGGGCTTAGTCCTGACCATTCAGCTCTCCTTCCTTATTCCTTTCGGAACACGCCCAAGCATAATGGGTTCCCATCCAAATGAGACCTACTGTTGAATGTGTTGCCTCGGGTATGCCTCCAGTTGCCAGCTAGTCAGCGCTTACGTAGTTACAGAGGTCCAGTAGCTAATAATCTGGGTATCTCATACCACTGCCTAATTGTCTTGGGTATTTTGTTAAGAAAATGGCAAGCAGCCTATGAGATTTCTATGTTTAGTTCTGAAATGTCTTGCAGTACTAAGCTATTTGAGTCCAGAGAGACCAATGCCGTACTCAGTTGCTCTTTTCCAGTAGCAGTCAAATGAGATTGTTCCAAAGTTCAGAAGGATGATTCAGAGTGCAGATCCGTGGGTCTGTCTGCTGCAAGAGTCTGTTCTGCCTGAATTACGATGTGTATGTGCTTTTTAAAAATATATAGTTATTCAAGATTTGTGTGAATGAGTGTTTCGAGTTCCTGTATGTCTGTGCATCATGCCCAGGCCTGGTCAGAAGAGGGTGTCAGATTCCCTAGAACTGGTTATGAGCTGCCAAGTGGGTGCTGAGAATCCAACCTGAATCCTCTACAGCAGCAATTCTCAACCTGTGGGTACTGACCCCTTTGGAGGTTGCATATCAGATAGCCTGCATATCAGATATTTATATTATATATAACATAAATAACAGTAGCAAAATTACAGTTATGAAGTAGCAATGAAAATAATGCATGGTTGGGGGTCACCACACCATGAGGAACTGTACTAAAGCGTCATAGCATTGGGAAGGTTGAGAACCACTACTCTGTAAGAACACATTGTCTTCATCTCTGAGCCATCTCTCTAGCCTGGTGTCTGCCTCTTAGAGACGTGCCTTTTTTCCCTAGAGCTGCCTAGCACAGCACCACAAATTCGATGTCTGAAAACCACAGAAAGCGTTCTCTTACAGTTTGGGAAGTCAAACGTCTAAACTGAACATGCCAGCAAGGACTGGCTCAGTGTGAGGGGGAATCTTGTCTTTGTTCTTCTGGATCCAGAGCAGTTGGGACTTGCCTCCCCAGCCACCAGCTTCAGCAGAGTTTTGTGGGGAGATATTGTCCCCCAGTCAAAGGCATCGGGCCTGTGACTTGAAATAGAAATACCACATCTGTAATTGAATACACAAACACAAAGGCATGGGGGCAAAGTTCTCTTCATTCGTTCAGGATTTTGTGTATTGAAAGGTGAAGAAAGATTCCCCTCCCCACTCTATAACACACACACACACACACACACACACACACACACACACACACACACACATCACCCCAGTGTCTTATCAGTATACATTTACAAATGAGATAAGATTTCTCCTTTCCCTTCCACTGCCTTAGTCTCTTTTCCATGCCGATTCAAAGCCAAGGTTTTAACCTAGGAACTGCACTACTGCTGGCTCTTTCTGCAAGAGTGTGGAAACTCAGTCTCAGCTCTGCTATCTGCCTTGTCCACAGGGCCCCTTCTCTGCTGTCCGGCATTCATTTCCTGTGTCCCTAATCCTCCAGCTATCAGCTACAAATCCTTTCCTTGGTGTCTCTCTTGGGACAAGACACAATTTACTTTCTGTAAATCTTCCACTTCCTCTTTGAAGGCAAGTCCGGGTCCTTGGATGACCCCCAGATGACCCTCAAGTCAGGCATCCTAGCCCAAAGCTTCTTTCCCTCAGCTAGCGTTATACTCAGACCTGATCTTGGTAGCAGAACTCTAGCCCAAACTACCTCTTCACGCTGTTCCTCTCCCCTGCTCTTGCCTCCCTGCAGGGAACCATTCGCCTCCTAGTGACTTCATGCCATGTTAACACTAGGGATGAACCTCACGTGATGTGGATAGAGCCAGAGAAATGAAAGCCCAAGAGTATGTACTGTAAACAGCATGCCCTGCCATCGTGTGTGTGTATGTGTGTGTGTGTGTGTGTGTGTGTGTGTGTGTGTGTTGTGCACGTGTGTGTGCCCACATGCAGGGCTTGTGGGTGGAGACCAGACATTGATGCTGGGGGATGCCAATCACTCTCTTCCACCATGCTTAGGTTTTTACTTGGGAGCTGGGGGTCTGAACTCAGGTCCTTAGGCTTTTGCAGCAAACCCTTTACCCACTGAGCCATCTCCCTAGCCCTGAACTACAAACAGTTTGTAGGAATTTAGAAGCTACCATACTCTTGTCGCGTCCATGTCTGCCCAACAGCTGGCTCTTTGGGCAAGTCAACCATGATTTTTCAGTATTGGCTGGTTCCCACAGTGTCAAAGCTCTTACCATGGCTGATTTCAATTACTAATGTGACACACTTAACGTGGAGTTGGGAAAAGGAGGCTGTCACACAGAAGTATGAGGCTTTTCTTCCTGACAGTTTCACGAGTCAAACAACCTCAATAGCATGAACCACAGTGGACCTTTCTACACTAACCCTGAAGTAGCTCATTTGAAGTGATTTTACCCACGTCCAGACGGTGAAAGATCTTCCCAGCAACTCCCTTTCACTCTGAGGCGAATGCTTCAATAGCTCATGTCACCTGAGATGACAGGATTAAGCTGGCTTTCATTCCCGGCCACACCTTTGAATACCACCTTTCTCATCTACCCCTGAGTTTAAAACACACTTACTCCGTTGTTTAACAAATACAAATAACCAAGTTTGGGTACTTTTTTCTTTCTTGACAGTTTTACTGAAGTTTAATTGGCATATAACAAACCATGCATGCAACTTGATTAGTTTTGACATCTGTATACACCCATGAAGCTATCATTATAATCAAAATACAAAAATGCCCAACCCCTCCCCCAAAGATTTTAATGGCCCTTTCTGGTCCCTCCCTCTCTCCTCCTGCCCCAGGCCACATAGATCTACTTTCTGTTGCTATATATTAATTTTCATTTTCCATGTATTTCTTACCTCTGCATTTAGCATGCTTTATTTAACTGCAAGTCTATATGAAGTCATTTTTAACAGGACTTTGTGTAATTATCAGATCCAAAACTGAAAATGTGAGCATTAGTTCTCAGAAGCACCAAGCTGGCAGTTAGGGCATGCAAGTGAATGGAGTAGACCCTGGGAGAGGATTCATAGGATTCGTGACTTGGGGGAGTGCGTGTGCGTGTGCGTGTGCGTGTGCGTGTGCGTGTGTGTGTGTGTGTGTGTGTGTGTGTGTGTGTGTGTGTGTATGGGGGGGTTGTGTTCATGTATGTGCATGAAGATATATACATATATGTGTGGGTATGTAGAGGTCAGAAGTCAACCTTGGATGCTGTTTCTCAGGAGTTGTCCACCTCATTCTTTGAGATGGTCTCTCACCAACCTGTTATTTCGTTAGGCTGGCTGGACAGCAAACTCCAGAGATCCTTTTCCTGACTCCTCTTCCCCCCAGTGCTGGGACTACATGCAGGCACTATCCCATCTCCTTCTGAATGAAGATTCTGAGGATAGAACTCAGCTTACCTCATGCTTACCCAGTAAACACTTTACCCAGTGAAACACCTACCCTTCCTCTCTTTCCTCTCTCCCTCTTATATCTGTATTTACTCATTTTTTCTTTCTTTCTTTTTTTTTGTTTTGTTTTTGTGAGACAGGGTTTCTTTGTGTAGTTTTGGTGCCTATCCTGGAACTCACTCTGTAGACCAGGCTGGCTTCGAACTCACAAGATCCGCCTGCCTCTGCCTCCCAAGTGCTGTGATTAAAGGCGTGTGCCACCACTGCCTGGCTCATTTTTTCATACTTAAAAAAAATACTTAATTGTTTTGGTCTGACCTGTGCCCAGGACTGAAGTGTCCCGAAGCTCCATGAGGGTCGAAAACAGATGAATTTTGTCCTTCAGTGTGGCCGAGGTGTAATGCTTGCTATCTAGGGATTGCTCAATTGAAGTGCTTGACTCTTAGTTTTCTTGAACAATACAGGAAAGCTGTGCCTGGAGGTATGTGTGGACTTAAGGAAGGAAGTAGGGCATGCTAAGGAAAGGAAGAAGAAGTTGGCCTGGAGTGCTTAACTTGGGACTCTTTCTGTCACTCCTGTACCAGACACAGGATCCACATCCCTTCTCCCTACAGTGGCTCAATGTAGACCATCTACCTCAATTCTAGCACCCCATGTATTCAGACAACTGAAGCCCAGAGGGCTCAAAGTGATGAGCAGAGGTAAGAGAAACGCCCATCTCCAGACTCCTATGCACAGCTGTTACTTCTGTCTTCCATTGTCAGAGGCACCAATTCTGCATAGAGGGGACAGAGCTGGAGCTGGGGTGGAGGAAGGAGCATGGACATTGGCTAGATCCAGGCAGGGAAGTAAAGCTAGCCTTGCCATCATCTTGTTCACCATTATTAACCAATTAGTCAATGCTTCCCAACGTCAGTTTTCCCACCAATAAAACCAGGATCATCACAGCCCTTCCGGGAGTCTTGTGAGAAAGTAATAGAAATAGTGCATGCAACACTCCTACCTCATTTTTGGGACTTAGCAGAAAGCCCATTGGTTTCCTTTCTCACCTGCAGCTTGTACGGTTAATGGGAAGCGGGGAAGGTAAAACCTCTCCTCAGGATCCCACGAATATCCTAAGCGAGACGCTGATCGTCGCACAGTTTAACTGACGTGCCAGCAGCAGGCTTGACATTTACAGGCTCTAACTATCTAAACAAAGCGCCGGCACTGTGCTTTGCTAACACATCAAGCTTCTGCCGCTGAGTGTCTAATGTACTCATTCCTGTAGGCACTTAGAAGAGAGGAAAAATTAGCTGCAGATTGGACAGAATGTCTTTATGACAGTTGTAATGCATATAGTCAATAACTCCCACTTTCCCAGAGAAGTAGAATCTTTTAAAAGCCAGATTATAACCCGATACCTCCTGACACACGTGTCTAGTGAGGCTATCCTTTTATTGAGCAGTTTTTTCCAATGGTAGGTATTATTTAGGGCCCCATTAAAACTCAGCTACACTGATCTCAGAGTCCCAGGCATTAAAATCATGTGCTGGGTGAACAGGAGGAGGAGGAGAAGGAGACTAATCTATTTTTAATCTTGTTCCAGGCTCTGTATTGTCTTCCTGTGAGAGACACACAATCTTCTCCTAATTAAGGACCTCAGGTTTCACTGAAGTATTACAAGAAATATGTCAGCTACACAGGATCTAAGAGTCTGTGGCCATGAGATTCTGGATGTCCCCAAGTTCCAATGCCTTCCAACTTTGCTTCTTGCTCACATAACTATCCAGAGAGATGCAGCCCAGGATGCTATGACGTCTCTAAGATCCTCAAAGTGCTGCTTCCATTTCTGGGTCCAACACGGCTGCCATCTTTGTTATTATTGTGCAGAGGCAGAGAAGGGCAAGGTGATCTTTTAAGGACACAACCCAGAAATGCCGCACATAATCACCACTCGCATTCCTAATGGCAGGGATTTGAAAAACATAGAAATATTTTCTCCCCTGTGTAATCATCAACGGCTCGACACCTCCACAGGGCCGGGAACCATATTTCTCTTCAGTTCATCATCCTCAGGAATGACCGCTTTCCGCATGGCAGACAGCAGTACCTTCTTCTCATGTGGGTCCTCACTGCAGCCAACAACAGAGGGAAAAGAGGGGGACAGTCCTTTTCTTCTTGCGAGCACAACCTCGAAACCGTTCACATCACTTCTGCTCAAGACCCATTCACTGGTCAGACTTTAGTGGCATGGCCAAAACTGTCTCTAAAGAGAGATGAGAAGTGTGTCCAGCCCACACTGGATGATTCCATTCCTGAAGGAAAAAGAAATACGGGAAAATAACTCCCTGTCGTAGAAAGCCATGGCTAGGCTATGTGCAAGGCAGTGACATAATGGACTTGTCTTTCCCAAGTCCCTGTGGATACGGGGTGGGAAGGGTACTCCAGAGGGTAGGCTCAATCGTGAAAGCAAGAGGAAGTGAGGTAACAGTAGCTTGGTTGCCCATGTGACAGCTAACATGGGGAGAAGTGGTCCGATTCAGGATGCATTTTGAAATCACTTTTCAAAATTCCTCAGCGGGACTTTGAGGGGGGCCAGCCCCAGAATGTGACAAAGAAAGACCATCTGGGTGAATGGCTTCTTGCAGTCTCTCGTGGTTCCACTTAAACTATGGGACATCCTTGTGATCCACTGCTCTGCGAGAGTCACACCATCGCATCGCCCTGGATTCTTTTCCTGGAATGGATCTCTGTCTAATGTGACCCTGTTTAGTTTCTGTTTGCTTAATTCTTTTCCGCCTCTTTCACTGAAAGGCATGCTCCATGGAGTGGAAACGTCCTATCTTGTTCGTTATTCTAGTCTTGGCCTGTTGAGCAGTGCTTGACACCTGGGGATACGGGGAGCAGAAGCCAACTTTATTTAATATTTGTTGGATGGATGGATGCGTTGAGATAGTTGAGTTACCAGGCATGGTGGTGCATGCCTGTAATCCTAGCATTTTAAAGGTGGAGGCAGGAGGATCAAGAGTACAAGTCTAGTCTCTGCTATACAGGGAGTTTGAGGCCAGCCGGGGCTATATGAACGAACAAGCAAACAAACAAACAAACAAAAAAGATAGTTAATGTTTCTAAAGACGATAACAGAATAAAAATAAAAATTAAATAACAGAGTAAGAAAATGGGATCATCAGGGTTCTACACATTGCAGGGTTTATGATAGTCTTTAAAGATGGTTAAATACTGACTAATATTGTCACATATATTTGTGACACTGTTCTTCTAAAGATCTAGTAGACGAGTAGAAAAGACCAGTGGCTGTCTCTAGAGATTTAAGGAAAAACAAATGTGAGCCCAGAGTCAGTGAAATTATCATTCAACCACATATAGGAGTTCGGTCAGTCCCTCACTCCTTTATTCGTAGGGCCTCTGTGCGTGGTTGGAGTGTGTGATGCTGAAGTGTATATTAGTGTTACCAGTGAGCACTGAAATGTATTACACCTAAAATAAAGTCTGAACATTTTAACTAATGGTGGTCATAAAATGTAACACAACTGCTGTCATTCTTAGAAGGGAAGTTACACAATGCAAAGCAATAATAGAATATAAATCTGGCTGCTCTCACTGTGCTGTGGTTTGGCTACAAAATGTTTTCCCAGGACTCCTGTGCTAAAGGCTCCATCTTCAATGCAACCATGTTCAGAAGCCGGGTTTTGGGGAAACACTTGGCTCACGATGGCTGTGTTGTCAGTGTCTTCGGCTTGACCAAAGCTAGAATCACCTGGGAGATAGGCCTCTAGGGAGGCCTTGGGTTTTTTTTTTCCCCTTGATTACTGAATTGAAGTGGGAAGACCCAACTTAACTGTGGGCAAGGCTATTCTCTGGGCAGAGGATTCATCTCGCTGCTTTCTGAGTGTGGATTTGATGTGACCAGCTCTTCCAAGCTCCTGCTATCTCGATTTTCCTGCCATGGTGGACTATATATTGAACTGTTTAACTAAAATAAACCCTTTCTCTTTTAAGCTTCTTTTTTGTTCAGAGTACGTTATCATAGCAACAGGAAAAGTAACCGAGACACTGAATCTCATCTTGTGAGTGGATGAATCCTCTCACAGAGTCATAATTACATGGACAAGTGAAGATGACATCATGGTTAAATCCTATGGAAGATGGGGTCAAGTGAAGTAGGTCGATGGAGGCACACCATGAAAGAGGTTTCTTGTCCCCAGCTCTGCCCTCCCCCTTCCTTGTTGTCAGGGGAGCAGGTTTGCCACACCATGTATTCCTGACCATGTCAAGCCTTCCTTCAGCATCACACTGATGAGGCCAAGGACTACGGGCTGAAACCTCTGACATCATAACCAAACCCATGAGCATTTGAAATAGTTTCTTTAGGGTATTTTGTTACAGTGATGAGATGTTGACTGATACATGCAGGTGTCCAATTCTTAGTAATGTGAGCAAGACAGAGGTTTATTCCTTCTCTCATGATAGTCTGGATGCAATCATTTGTTGCAACGTTGTTGCTACTGTGTTGAAACATTCCCCCCTGGTAAAAGGAGAGGTTCAGAAGACTTGTGACACTCACAAGAAACTTACAATAATTATGAACCCCCTATTCCCCCAAGGGCATATAAAAGCAGTGAGCAGTTGCTGGGGGAGGGAAAACTCTTGGGTAGAATTGCCTGAAAACTGCACCAGGCACTCCAGTGATGCAGCTTTTGTGGGTTATCACTCCTACTGGGCTGGGTGTTTCACTGATGAAGCTCCTGGAATCACCCATTCTCTTCTGAGTGATCCCGATTTCCTGAAAGTAACTTCAGTAAATGCATTGGTTCACTAAGCTGGAGTTGGGCAAAGTTGGCCTTTCGTCAGCTCTCAGCAGCCCATCTGAGATGAAAAGAGAATTATTCATGTCTTCCCAGGAAAAAATCATACCCTAGCATCCCACAGCTCTAGGGTTTCTTGGTGGTAGACACAGGCTTCCTCTTTGTTGTTACTCATTCCTTAGTGGATGGCCTTCTTCAGCTTGGTTGGATATGGCTCATCACCATGTCCCCTGGATCCATGTTCTTCTTAAAATCTATATGCGTGTGCAATGTGCATCCATGAGTGCTTGTACTTGCACATGGATGAGTGTATGTGTTTATGGATTTGCATGTGAGTGCATGTGTGTGCAGGTGCATGTGGAGGCCAGCGGTTGACAATGATGTCTTCCTTGATCACTCCTCCTTCAACTTATATGTTGAGGCAGGGTTTCTTGTTCGACACTAGAGCTCACTGACTTGGCTAGTCTAGCTAGGCAACTTGCTCTGGGGACTACAGGTGCTGGGATTACAGGCAGGTTACCAAGCCCACCCAGGATTTACATGGATGCTGGGGGTATGAATTCCAGTACTCAGGCTTACACAGCATGTATTTCCCCTCTGATACATTTCTCCAGTCCATAGATCCATATTCTAAACATGAGAAAGATTAAAAGGTGGAAAGGGAGACATGTACATGTTGTCTCTCCCACTTGTATCCAGGCTGCCATGTGGGTCTCCAGTAATCATTAGATATTCTTTTTGAATGAAAACAACCTTATTGACATGATAAATAATGACTATAAGGTGATCCAATGGTATAAAAGACCCCCTCCCCCCAAAAAATACTGCTTGGAAAACCATCTTAAGAGTCAAGTACCACACACTCTGTGTCCACAGTTGATCATTTATAAAGCTCTTCCTTAAATATAAGATGTAGTAGCTCTTTAAAATATATCAATACTTTAAAAAGATTTATTTTCAATAAATAATAAATAATAAATAAATAATAAACTTCACGTAGCTCCATGATTTCAACCAATTAGCCATGTTTCGTACATTTTACTCTGTTGTTTGGTGCAAAGGCCCACTCATAAAATACCTCAAGTGTTCCCCCTCTATTCCAACTGTCTGATGTTACGATCTCAATTGTTCCTTTTGGCCCCCTCTTGTCTGGACACATTAAAAATGATACATAAACTCACTCTCAAGCAAATTCAAGACCTGAGTACGTTCATTCTTTAAAGGTCTGAATTTTCTTCTCCCCTTCCCTTACAACAACTAAGCACCCCTTAGAGCCATGTGCCTTAAATTTATTATTAGGATCTGCAAGAACCTGTGATCTTTTAAGTGTGTTTCTTATTGGGAGGCCTTTCTCCCATAAGGAAGAGGACTGAACCAAATCAAACCAGTGACTCATCTCCACAAGTTTGTTGTCATTCTGGTCTTTCTATGTAGCCTAAACTCTCCTCAACCTCGGGCTTCTCCGGTCTCCGCCTTCCCTGTGCTGGAATCACAGGCATGCACCACCACGCTCACCAAACCTGAGTCTTCAGCAGATGGCAAATGAAACCGAATTTACAGCTACTGTGTAACCTAAAGAATTTTAAAGTCTTCAGTTTGACTCCTGTGCAAATGTCATACACACGCTAACATTTTGTACTCAGTCTACAGAGAAGCCTACATATCAGAGTTGGTGCTCTATTTACAAAGAGTCAAATAAGAATTTTCCAGATTTAGTCTGATTCCTTCTAAAATTCTAAATTCATCTCATTGAGATGAAACTATGAAGCAAAAGTAAACAGGGCTTCTTTGCACCTGCCTAATTTTTGTAAGAAAATAATGATGATGCTTTTAATCGTTTGAGAATGCCTAGTATGTGTTGGGCATTTTATCTACAACGTTCTTCCTATGAGTCTCATAGCAGCCTTGTCATGGAGTCTGGTGATGGCCAATCTGCAGGTAAGCTCAATGAAGCTCAGACATGAAAACAGAGGAGGAATGGTGAGTGTGGACTAGACATGTCCAGAGAGAACTGGAGGTCAACTCTATTGCATTTGACACCAAAACTGCTGCTCCAGTAGTTGGGTCTTTGGAGAAAACAAGTAATTGTTCCTCAGCGTTTTAAACGGTGTTTTCTCCTTTTCTCTCCTTCAATTTTTTTTTTTTTTGATTCCTTAATATAGCAACAGAAATGTGAGTGTGAAGGAATGGAAAGCCAGAACCTGTTTGATTTACAGTTCAGCAAACAAATACGATTTCCTTAAGTAAACTCTCCGGGAGGGTTGATGGGATCAAGCCTCTTGTTATTTCAGTGCTGTAATTCCAGAATGTTCCTTAGTGACTTAACAAAGAGCATTGATTTCAAATATTGCTCCCCATCTATTGTGAAGGGCAAACTTTTTTGCTGTTGCTCAGAATGTGTAAGTTCTGTAGCAGACCATCACACATAATTTCATTTGCAACGACAGAATAACATTTTCTGAATTGCTTCATTTTATGTCTTACAACCAGCTAAAGCTCCTACTGTGTGTCTTTGGACCAAAGATGTGTTGTCCATCTGTGGTTGGTAGCACCGGGGTTTGAACCTAGGCCCTCACATACACGAAGTGAGTGCTCTATTGCTGAGTGACAGCCCCAGCCCGGAGCTGTTTGTCCCTCTTGATTACAGATGTATATTTCCATTAATGTGAACTGTACTGGGCAAGACATAATGTTTTAGAATCACTAAGTGAAAGAACATTGACATGCTCTAATGTAAATGAGGAAATGATGGTTTAGACACAAACGCGCAGCTCTGACCTGGTGGTAGGCAGCACTGCGGAACTATCGACTCAGATTTACTGAGTTGAAGCACGAATCTTAAAAGGTCTTATTAATAAAAACAAACCCAGAGCCAGGTATTGGGGGTGAACGCTGAAAGATCAGAGAGACAGAACAAGTCACATCCAACCTTACCTTGCCAACTTCTCAGCTGATCTTGCTTCCTCAAACTGGAAGCCTCTGAGTCCTCATCTGAATGGATCTCAGCTGAACTGCTGCTCAAAAGCCTAAAAGTTAAAAAAGCTAAAGTTTCTGGTCCTTATGCTTTATATACCTTTCTGCTTCCTGCCATCACTTCCTGGGATTAAAGGCATGTGTTTTTCCCAAGCAAGACATGAGATCTCAAGTGCTAGGATTAAAGGTGTGTGTCACCATGCCTGGCTGTTTCCAGTGTGGCCTTGAACTCACAGAGATCCAGACGGATCTCTGCTTCCAGAATGCTAGGATTAAAGACATGTGCTACCACTGCCTAACTTCTATGGTTAATATAGTGGCTGTTCTCTGACCCCCAGATAAGTTTATTAGGGTGCATAATATATCAACTACATTTCCCTTTTTTTTAATTAAAAAGTTATAACTAATAAGAAAAAGTATATACAATAAGTATGTACAATATATACAGTCAAGAATTACATTAACAATGTCCAGTCTATTAATATTTGACAAATTCAGACAAAAAATTTCATTACTTATCCTATGTAAAACAAGTAGTTCCTTTTTAAAAGTAGATTCAATAATCTACCTTTTATCTTATCATTTCCATATCTTCCCTTTTTTAAAAAAGTCCACCTTTCATCTTATTATTTCTATATCTTCCCTTTTTCTTTTCAGAGTAGATTCAATAATCTACTCTTTCATTCTATTATTTCTATCTTTTTTCAGATAGATTCAATAATCTACCTCTTATCTATATCCTTTTTTCTTTTTCTTTTTAAACAAGAACACTAAATCTAATCTCCTTTGTTTAGCCTTTTTTTCCTGACCATTAACAATAAACAACTTGTAACCAAACATCATAAACAATAACAATGTCCATAACTCAAATGACCAAAAACTACCCACCCCACCTCTTGGGATTGTGGGCATTATTTTCTTAAAATTACTTCTTGCTGTTTGGGGGCGAAGTCATCTTTAGGGGATCCTGAAAAGAAAATTTTGGGGTTAATTGTCAGGTTCCAGGAAAGGTAGCTATATCATTTGTTGTCCAGTCTCTGTATAATGCAAAAGTGCAGGGTTTATCTCAAGTCCTTGTTTGAGTAGTCCGTGAGGCTGGATCACCTCAGCTACCCATCTCGAAACTGTTCTGAGTGGTTTGTAGTCCAAAGCAGATCTTTCTGTGGTGTTAATCAGCTTAATGGCTTTATCATAGTCCATGTGGTATCACCATTTTGGGATCCTGTCATCCTTTTGAAGATTTCAAAGTTGCTTTTAGGCATAGTCATGTTTCCCTGCAGAAATTTTTTTTGTGTGTGTGTCTGTGTGTGTGCCTCCTCTTTGGTTTGGAACAATCACAATCTGATAAATGTCTGTCTCTTGGAACCACGGACATTTTTCCCTAGAAGATAGTATCTTCACAGCAATTTCTCCTCCCCACCACTTGCCTTGTCAAACTTCTCCAAACTGTCCTTTGCCGATGCTTTCTTGTAACACGATGGTCCTGGCAATTGTTCTCTGAACAAGCAGCAGTAAACACTTCGTTTCATTAGCAGCATCACCTCAGTCACCAACATGATGAGCAGCCAGCAACTCGAAGCAACAGCTGCTGCCTCCATGGTCCCACCGCCACTGTTTGTGGCTCAGCCTGGCTGCAGCTTCTCTTTAGCAAGCCTTCCAGGTTGATCCTCCTGCCTCTGTCTCCTTCAGCAAATCCTACTGGCGTGCAACACCACAACCAGCCAAGTGCAGCTCAGGCTTGAGCTGTGGACTGCAAGGCCACATGCAAATAGGTTTTTCGAAAATTCTTACCGGACAAGTTGGACACCAGATGTAGCATGAATCTTAAAAGGTCTTGTTAATAAAAACAAACCCGGAGCCAGGTATTGGGGTGAATGTTGAAAGATCAGAGAAACAGGGAAAGCCACCAGCCAACCTTACCTCACCAACTCTGCAGCTTCCAAATGTAAGTTACTTCCTGTCTACTCATGCCTTTATTGCCTTGCTGTTCTGCCCTCTCATTGGCTATCTTAGCCCAGCTACTTTACTTCCTCTTCCTACACAGCTCTGTCACTTTCTGTCTATACCTTTCTGTACAGACCTCCAGGTCTCTATGGTTGATACTGGGATTAAAGGCATGTGTCACCATGCTTGGCTCTGTTCCCTAGTGTGGCCTTAAACACACAGAGATCCTGCCAGATAAGTGATAGGATTAAGGGCATGTGCTACCACTGCCTGACTTCTTTGTTTACTTAAAATGGCTTGCTATTTCCTTTGATCTCCAGGAAAGCTTTATTAAAGCACAAATAAAATATCACCACATTTCCCCTTTTTTTGTCTAATGAAAATATAAAAAATAAAAGTTATAACTAATATAAGGAAAACTATATACAATAAGTATAATAACAATATATATATATATATATATATTCCACTTGCATTTGACAAATTCAAAGAAAATATTCCATTATCTATCCTATTTTGGTGAGTCCAAAATGTACCTAATCACTTTCTAACCTATCTTGTATTATCAACAGAAAATTATCTTATGTTGTCTTTGAAATCTATACACTTTACACCTCTTAGTGAGTTTCTTTTCTGAATTTCTTAACAAGAAAAACTGTAACTACAACTATCTAATCTTCAACTCCCTCGGAAACCCAAGAAGGAAATAATATTACCTAGTAAAACAGGAAGTGCAAACAAGTGACTTCCAAAAAAATGTGAGTTGACAGAAACAGCCAGCTGCCTGGACAGTCACCCGAGGTTTCTCTGCAATGTTGGGGCATCATCTTTGGCCTACAGGCTTAGCATACCTGACAGACTTATTTGTGAAGTAGGATGTATGTACACAAGGCCTACAGCTGGACCTCACATTCAGTGCAAGTATTCCATGTACCAGATAAACTTGAATTCCACCAGTGTCCCATCATGATTCAGGATTTTAAATTCTGGAAATTGCTGGTTTTTTGAAATTTGGTTGCCCATTCTTCTCAGCTTGTGGGTGGCTTCATCTCTTTTATTAAATGCCAGTCTACCACTGAGAGGTTAGACTCTGTCAGCCTGGTTACTCCTTAAAGAGTAACTGTTTCAGCTACTGTTCCACTGCATACTAGAAGCCATCGACCCACTGCCTTCAAAGAAAGGGGCACTGTACCGTTTCCAGACTGCAAAGGCCAATTCAGTGATGGTGCCATATTGTCCTGGCCTCAGAGGATGCCTGTTGCCAAAGCTGCAACCACACTTGTCTTGGCAAGGATCAGTAGTCCTTTGTTTTGTGTCCTGTCTGTCCACTTTGGATAGCATACTGTCAGCAGTTGATGCAAGGGCACTTTGTTGCCCAGTGGCTAACTTTTGCCACAATGAAAGATAACTCCATATGCATTTTCTTCAATGTTCATATCTTCTCTGAAGTAGATTGGCACTGCCAGGAACAGACGTGTCTCATAGTCATAAAAAAAGAAAAAAAATCTATGCTACTAAAACATTTTAAATGCCATATTCTGTAGATCTCTAAAGGGTTTGAAGATGACCTGTCTATCTAACATATATCTCTGCTTGACCTTGAAAACATACCTAATATGACTACAAGTTCAATTGTAATGTCTAACACCAACTTTCATTTCTTCATATCCTAATAGTTGGTAATAATAACATTCAAGGATTAGCAAATTGCATTATATTGTTAAATGAACTGTATAGGTACAATATCCTGAACAAAATTAGAAATATACGAACAGCATTTTCTAACTAACTAACTAACTATACACACACACATACACACACACACACACACACACACACACACACACACACATATATATATATACATATCGTTTGTATACAATATACAAAAATCCAATCCAATGTAAAGTACTTAAAACTAGTAGGCTGGGCGGTGGTGGTGCACGCCTTTAGTCCCAGCACTCAGGAGGCAGAGGCAGGTGGATCTTTGTGAGTTTGAGGCCAGCCTAGTCTACAGAGCGAGATCCATGAAAGGCACAAAGCTACACAGAGAAACCCTGCCTTGAAAAACCAAAAAAACAAAAATTAGTAGTTGTCTTTTAAAAAGTAGAGTTCTCTGACCCCCAGATAAGTTTATTGGGATGCGTAATATATCAACCACAGTGAGTCACATTTTTTTTAGGAGTAGAGTCAAAGGAAATGTATCTAGCAAATCTCCCAAGTGATTTTGATGTCCATCTTTGGTTAAGATGCTGTGAGACTCCAAAAAAAAAAAAAAAAAAAAAAAGCTGGGCAGTGGTGGTGCACACCTTTAATCCCAGCACTCGGGAGGCAGAGGCAGGCGGATCTCTGTGAGTTTGAGGCCAGCCTGGTCTCCAAAGCGGGTTCCAGGAAAGGCACAAAGCTACACAGAGAAACTCTGTCTCCAAAAACCAAAAAAAAAAAAAAAAAAAAAAAAAAAATTGCTGTGAGATTGAGTTTTCCTTTACTGGGATATATCCACAGTACACTGGTTAGCAATAATTACTTTCCTTGGCTGTCTGTCTTCTATTACAAGTAATTGGTCTTCCTTCTCTCATTCCAGAAAAATAGAGAATTATACAGTGAAATAAAGATCATAAGATGCACAAAGATGAGCAATCTGGACTATCTCATTCTCAGGGACAAACATTCACAGTCTGTCATGAATATGGGACATAGGCAAGGCTTCATGGCCACTTGCATGCTAGGAAAGGTTTTGGGGAATAATGCCTGAGGCATTTATTAATACCCTCTTTTCATTCACTAATTTGATGAATAGGTCAATACTAGAAACCATGGATTCCAACAGCTTCGTTTCACTTTGAGAGAAACTGAGACTGAAGTGGAAACTGTGTCCCACAGTTTGTCCTTAAAGTACAATCCACCCAATTCAATGGCTAATCTCAGAATGCAAACCAAGCTCTTATTCCTTTGGAGAATGCTGCCTTACTGGACTTGGAAAGCGCACACAGGCAGTTGTTTAACCATGCCTAGAACTGAGGTCCCACTGCTCAATACAACACCAGCAGTCTGGCCAAGAAATGTTAATGGAAAAGGGAAAAAAGAAATCATCCTGAGACAAGTCCTGTAGCATCACAGCAACAGACAAGGAGTAAGATATCCAGAGTGCCTTTTCTATTTGCTGCCCATTTGACACCAACATGAATTGCTCGCTTGGGAAACATTTAGTGGTGGTAGGCTGGCCAAAACTTCACATGCTCTTTGTTTATTTGTTTGCTTTTCATTCTGGATCTAGTCTCAGAGGAGACCTTTCTAAGCCCAATCCCAGTCTCCAAACACTAAACAAAACTTAGAAAAGATAGTTAAGATACAGGCATATGTCTGATACCAAACAACACATCTTATATATATCTTAATATCTTGCTGGATTTTATAGGCTAAACTGTGTCATTAAATGCAGAGGCTTTGTCACATTGTATGACACTATTCCTGGGAAGACATGAACAAATGTCTATTCACCCCAGAAAGGGAACTAATGACAGACCAATGTAAGGATACTATAAAAGTCCATCTTGGCGAGTCAGCCAGTTTTAGTGGGGTTACATACCGGAGTATGAGTGAGGGGTTATGTAGATGTAACCAACCTTCTTATTAAATAAGAAACACAGAACCAATGCAAAGAAGAAAGCCAAGAGGTCAGAGCTAAGAGCTAAAACCTTACCCTTCCTCCTGCGGTGGTCCTACCTCTCCCAACCAGAGCTACCCCTGTGTTAAAGTCTTTATATAGAGTTCCTGTTCTGCCTTCTCATTGGTTGTAAATCCAACCACATGACCGCCTCATCACGGCCTGTCTGTATAGGCCCCAGGTTTTCTATGATTGGTATTGAAATTAAAGGCATGTGTATCCAATACTGGCTGTATCCCTGAATACACAGAGACTTACCTAGCTCTGCCTACCAAGTGCTGGGATTACAAGTGTACACCACCACTGTCCTGCTTTCCTATGGCTTGCTAATAGCTCTGACCCCCGGGCAACTTTATTTATTAACATACAAATAACATTTTAATACAAATAAAATATCACCATAGGGTTACTTACAGAAATGACTCAAAGATGGCTGCCCCACCAAAGCCCACCTCAGCATGAGTGACAGCTCATGAAAGCTGGAAACTGGAGCACACTGGACAACCTTCAGTCAGCTCAACAGGTTGGAGAGTGTCTTTCCAGGTAACTCAGTTGGTCTGAGCCTTTGCCAGTCAACTTGGCTGATCTCTACTACGGTTAGGTAGCTCTCCTAGACAGCTTGGCTGGTCTGAAAGTGTCTCTCAGCAGTCCTCACTGCTCATCTATGGTTGAAGAAGGAGGGGGCCTAGCAAATCTGGTGAGTTTCGGTGACTTCCCGGCACTTTATGCTACCAGTCTCCAGGAAATGGGCACACTGGACAGTGCGTTCATCTGCACGGAGATGAGATTTCATTCACTCTATCGTGTTCATGCTCAGAAAGAACAAAGCCAGTATCATTATTTAGTGCCTCGGTTACATGTAGGCCAGTACATGGCATGAGCGTGATTTTTGTGGGCAATGAACACAAAACAAACCCTGCAGATGGGAACAATAGGCAGCAGGTATTTGGCTCGACTGACAGAAATGTCCGCAAGTGTAGTCTGATCCAGGGGAGGCCTTCTCCATCCCTCTGTGTATTAGGTCGGCGGCTAGGTCATCCTTCCCCTAAAGTGGGAAGATGACATAAAAAAAACCATCCATGCTTCTTCACCCTCACTCCCGGAGAAAGAATGGCACCAAAGGAAGTCCAGGAGCACCTCTGACCGAGCAGCCATTGTTAATGAAGGGACAGCAGCAGTAGCGCCAATTGAAAGTCACCGAGCACTTAGTGTGCGCCAGCCTTTTCTAAGAACTGCTGGCTGCATTCATTCCCAGTCCTCCTATGAAGAGTGACGGTATGTGAGGAGAGACAGGAATTAGGCGAACCGCTCAATGGTCCACTGACAGATCAAAGGATAAGAAAAATGTGGTATGAACATCCAGTGGAATAACTCCGTGACCTCGAACAAGAAGGAAAATTTTCCATATGAGACAAGGTAGACAGATAAGCTACACACAGAAAGACAAATACTTCATGGCTGCACATCCATGACGTATCTAAAACTATAGAATCTGGCATGGGATGGAGGTGGCTTGGGGTTAAAAGAGGAGCAAGAGGCGTTACAAATGAATAAACATGAAGTTTTAGTCAAGCAAGATAAACTATCTCTAGAGAGCTATCTTATAATACTAAGCAATGATAATGCACCATAAAAAAATTAAAAAAAAAAACAAACATAGAAATGGTGAATTTTATGTCAAGGGTTGTCACAGTAAAAATTAAAAGCAATAAAAGAAAAAAAACTAGCAAAAAACAAAGAGCAATAGCACTACCCTGATACACTAATTCAATCCAGGCCAATTCCTGAATCTGAAGGGGAGGTAGATTTCCCATCCCTTCTGAACGTATGTGATGGACGGGTACACAAGAGGCAGAATGGATATTAGGAAAACAGCTGTCGTGTGGACCACAGCCTGAAGCTGCTCCAGTTTTCCTTGATGATGTGGTGTGATGCAGGCAAAATCACACCATCCAAGGCATGCTCTTCCTTCAGTGCCATTGTTATCTCTGTCCCAAAGGTCTCTCTATGTACCCCTTGCTGTCCTGGAACTCACTATGTAGACCAGGCTGGCCTTGAACTCATAGAGATCTGCCTGCCTCTGCCTCCTCTGCTGAGATTAATGTGTAAGCCACCATGCCCAGCTCCAAAAGTTGAATGTCACATTAACTCTTTGTACAGATTACCAATGCAAACGAACATGGGAGGCACACTTGCTTTGGAAAATTACCAAACGTTTCCCCAGCCTTCCTCCTGTACATAACAGTCATGTCCTTGGTCAAATTACCCAGACGACTTTGGGCCTACTGTAGCTTCCTCAACATTTGTAGCAAGGGCTTAAAACGACTCTGGATTGTCCTCAGAGTGTCCTGTGCTAAGGGCTTGATTGACAGCTGGAGGTACTAGTAGCAAGTACTGGAAAGCAGGTATGTCATTGTCATTGGGTGTGTGTCCTTTAAAGACTCTTGGAAGCCTCCTTCTTACTTCTGCTTTCCAGACTTAAGTCCTAACCCTAACAGTGTGAGGTGAGCAGTATTCCCCTCAGGTACCCCTAACCAGGAGGTACTCTCTCACCACACGCCAGCAGGGCCAAGTGACCACGCACTGAAACTTCTGAGATGGCAAGCCAAAAGAAAAAATGTTTCCTTTTCAGCTGATTGTCACAGCAACGGAACACTAACATACCATGTCACTTGTTCTGGCTCAGGGGTGGGGGTGGGGTGGGGATCGCTCATCTCTGTTACCCTTGATTCATAGCAAGGGTTGCATTCCACGTGCACCCCTTTTCAACCCACCCCCAGTTGTGATTCCCTGTATGGATTAAATGAACTGACTGGACATTTTCCAATCCCCAACTTCACTCCAATTAGACTTACGATGGCCACAGAACTCAGAAATGCATACATTGGGATTTATGCCATTCTTAGAGATCAGGTGTTAATCTCACTGGCTCTCGTGGATTTGAAATAACTGGCAATTTACCAGTTGAATGCTAAATATCTTACAGTAATTCAATGCTGATTTTTAATATTTAACAGTAGTATTCAATGTTTGCTATCTTGGTACTACTTAAGAAAATATTTGACAGTGTTTATCAAAAATTAAAAATTAGGGCTGAGGAGGTTGCTTAGTGGTATACTGCTTGCCTAGTATGTGCAAACCCCGGGCTCCATCCTCGGCACTGAAAAGAAAGGGTTAAAAGATATTTGCATTTTTCATAGCAATGTGACTCCATAGGAGTTACTCAAAAAACAGGAGAGAAACATCATGGCCACGGACATTCTCTCACGGACCAGCTTAGAATCACATACACGTAAATAATATACATCTCAGCATGGCTAAGACAATTCTCGTAAAAACTCCCCAGGGAAATATTATGTAACTATTAGTAGTTCCTTTTGTTTGGAACACTTTCCCACCCCCTCTGCCTAGCGTCTCTGCCAGCTCACTCCCACTTAGCCTTCAAAACTCAGGGTACCCACCCCTGCACTTGGACGCCCCTCTTCCCCTGCTTATGTAACTCCTGGGTACACCTCTTGTCAAGAGATTTATAACCTGCTGCATGGTAACCCATTGATTTGGCTTGCCAATCTCCTCTCTGGATTGCACTCATTAAGACAGAGGTATCATGCAACAAGTTCAAAATCATGGAGAGGGTGCAGGAATCAATTATTCCTAATACATACAAGCTTGGCTTCAGCCATCTAGGAGTTGCGATCACCCCCTGCTCTCCACCCTGTTCACTTGTCACCCCCCTTCCCTGTGTCCTCGTATAGAAAAGGGGAAATGTGCATTGAAATGAGTGTTTTCTGGGGTTGGTGGGTGAGACATTAGAAATGGGGACTGTGAGTTATTCCTGCAAAACTCCAGGAACCGTTAACTTCCTTTGCATTTTCTTTCGAAGTTTGTTTGCCGGAATGTTGGAGTTGCCCCAGGTACACACTGAGACTGCAAAGGATCCTTGAGATTATTTCCACTTCAAGGTGACCCAGGTTCCCTCTTTCCTTGCAGAATGTCTTGAAGATGGAGAACAGTGGCCTCAGTCTGGGCTCCTAGGCCAGTTTCCTCCCCCATTCAATTGCTTCTCTGCTTCTATCCACCTCGCGCAGCATCGGCTTCTGCCCGCCCGACTCCCGACCAAGCGCTCTGAAGGAAGGAGAACCCACAAATCCTCGCGCGGCCGGCCCGCCCCTGCCCGCGCCCGCCCGCGCCCGGCCCCATCACGTTGGCTGCCGAGCGCACCCGGCTGCGCCTTGGCGGGGAGGCGCCGAGGGTAGCTAAGGGGAGCGGGTCACGTGAGAGGAGGAGCCTGACCTACTTTCAGTGGCCGGAGGCGCATGCGTCCTGGGCTTCTGCTCTCCGGGCGGGCGGCTCACGTGGAATCGCACGTGCCCGGGGCATCCAGGCCAGGGCTGCACAGTCCTGGGGTAGCAACTGCAGGCGGAGCGAGTGCGGACCGCGGAGTGCACGGGCACTGCTGTGGTCACCGTGGACCTGAAGTTTGGAAAGGACTTTTAGGAGTTTCATTTGCCCTTTGAAATCCGTAATTCGGAATTGATCCTGTGCATTGAGGTCCCTAGGAGAAGGATCATAGCACCCCTGCCAAGGCAAGAGGGTGAAATAACTTCAGTGCCCGACAGCGTCATGGGCTCCGTTTGTGGAAAAGAGAAAGATAGGGCTGGACCACGCTTGAAAAGAGCAGTGACTGTGAAATAGCTCTGTAGACATCCAGGCAGAGAAATCTTGAAGATACATTATGTGCTTTTAATCTTTTTTAAGGAGTAGGCTGGCAGCAGTTAGTTTAAACTGTAGCGGAGGACAGACTGGCCTCAAATTAGTGGCAATCCTCCTGCCTCAACCTCCTGAGAGCTAGGGTAACAGACCCCTCGCTCTATTATGCGACTTGGCTTTAGAAACACACCTATCAACAGTGTGTAAGATGTTAGCATTTGAGCGAAAGATTACATGCACACCCACCCCCACCCCATCTACCCCACCCACCCCTCCACTAAGGCACTAACTGGAAAGGTAGAGAAAGATTTGGGAGGCTGGGGACACAGGCTTACTACCTTACTAACTCTACCGGCGCTGGAGTAAAATTTAATTTTGTACCTTATAGGACTAACTTGTTTTTAGAGTTAAAAACAAATAAATAAAAAACCAGAACAATTTAACATTGTGTGGGGCGCCTGATTTGGGGTATGTAAATCATTTCCTTTTCTTTTACAGTATCTGTTACATTGCCAGCTCTACTCGGCCTGCCTCTGAATGTCTAAAGTATTCTGATAATTTGCATGGAAAGTTTTGAGCTTGTCAGATGAACCACATAAGTCAAGTCCTGCCTGTTGAGGAAAGGGATATTGCCCAGGGATTCCCAGAGGTAAATATTTGCATAATAAAGCAGTTTTACACCTGTCATTGGCTTTCAACGCTCCTGGTTGCTCTGAGCTGTTAGTGAGGATGTTATTATTTTTGTAGTTATGCTGTGGGTAGCTAACAGAGACTCCCATACTGGCTGGGATTGGCTGCAAGGAGCAGAAAATAACCAAAGCAAGAGCTCTGATGAGACAGCTGTCTAACTGAAATATGTAGTAAGACCGCCTTTCTGGGTATTTTGAGTTACCAGCTAAACAATGCATAGTACTTAAGGGTATTTTTTGCTTTTTTTTTTTTTTTTTCACCTGTCAGAGCTTTCTGTGGCTTCAGCCATGACACCTCATTTTCTACCACATTTCTTCCCAGAGACATCAAGCAAACATCCTCGTGCTCATTGGCCTGTGCTAGGGCCAGTGTGCACAGGCATTTGAACCCTTCCTAGAACTCAGGCTTAGGGACTGTGCTGACTCATTTGGGTTAATGTACTGGCCTCTGAACTTTGGGGGAGCAAGAGAAAACAGACCACAGGTAGGAGTGCTGGGCAGACAGCCATTGTGTCCCTCACAGCACCACTGCTATTCCAGGCGAGGTGGGATGGACTGAGTGACAGCCCTGTCTTCCTGCACATTTGCACCCAGCATTCTTCCCTGAGCTGTACACTTTTCCAGTTTAGCATAAGAACAGAAGAACTTCTTTGCTACTGAAAACAGCACCCGAGAAAGGAGAAATCAGCATTGCTGATTTGGCAGAATTCTATAAAAGGAAGTCTGCAGACACCACGGTGGAGACGCCGTTTCTTTATCTACCCGTACAGTAAGCAGTCAGTGCCTACTATATGTAGAGGCACCAGCGCTTTTGGAAAACAAAAGATCAGAACAAAACAAACAAAGAGACCAACAAAAAAAGCCCAAAAGACATCCATGACTAAATCCCAGAAGCCAAAGGGAATGTAATGAAGCAGACGGTGATTGACAACTATTAAAGCAGTCCTAGACACCAAGCAGCTAAGAGCCTCTGTAGAGGCTAATGCAGTGTGGTCGGTGTTCAGTTGCATAGGCAGAGAGTGATTGAAGAAGATAGCAAGTGGGAGACGGTCATGAAGGATTGCTCGGATCCAAACAATCAGGAGAAAAATGGCTGTGTATATGGCTGGACACTGTGAGCACTGTAGACTGTTAAAGTTAAGAGACCAGAGTTCATGACATGGGGAGAGTGTGCCAGAGGAGTGAGAGGTGATGAGAGAAAGGTGAGGAGCCAGGGTACCCAGGTCCTACTCTCCTGTGGATATAGCTGCATTGTAAGCACTTAAAAGACACTGGCTTCCGTCTTCCCAACCGCTCATGCAGTTACACCACAGAACCGGCAGGCGCTTTCATATGTGCCCACAAATTACCCCCAAGAGTATCTGTCATGCTTGTCCTTTCCCGGATCTGGTCCCTGTCCTAGCCTACACAAAACAAGATGAAACAGGCCTCACTACCACTTAGCTAGCTGTTTGGGAAGGAGAGGGAAGACCTAAGAATGTTTGCTGCGTGCTGAGCCCTAGCTGCGCACATACCCAGCACACCCACAGCCATCAGGTCCTCACTGAAGTATATTCCAACATTTAACAACTATCAACTCAAGTCCAAGGTGTGCTCAGCGCAGGACCAGCACCAAGGAGAGGGAAGCGATGCAGCTAAGGTGCAAAACTGGATTGGCATTTATCCTGAGGTCACAAGAGGGTGGTTATACAGAAAGGCCATGCTGCTGTCTTTGTCTTGTGGACCACAAAGGCCAGTAATAGTAACCTGAAAATGTCTCTTAGAAACTCCAAGACCACAGTGCACTGAGGGCATCCTGAGACCAGATGGCAGGAGACACAGACTCTTTTCTTCATATGTTTTCTCTGTCTTTCAGAAGTCTTTCTATCCATTGTTTTATCCTGTGGTATAAGCCTTGCTTTAGGCTGAGTTGTCAATGGATGTGTGGATGTGTGGATTTATGTAGATGATCTGGAAATCTGTATACTCATCCGATAATTAAGCACACATGCATAAGGCTGTGAGAGGCTAGGTCAGGGTTTGCCAGTTGTTGGCCTCTAGCCAAGATCAAATCTTGTAGAGAAGCTGGTTATGAGAGTTCATCTTTATTGTCCTCGTGAGTGGATTTGGAATCGCCTAGGAGACACACATATGGGTGTGTCTGTGAGGGTGTTTCCACAGAAGTTTAACTGAGGAGACAAGACCACCCTCCACCCCCACACACCATGTGTTCTGTATTGCCCCATAGACTAGGATTCCAGACTGGATAGAAATGGAGAAAGGGAGGGAAGAAGAAAGAGAGTGGGAGGAAGAGGGAGAAGAAGAGGGGAAGGGAGACAGAGACTTGAGCATCGTCGTTCATCTTTGCTTCCTGGCTGGGGACACTGTGATGAGCTACCTCATGCTCCTGGCACCATTCTTTTCCTCTCATGATGGACTGTGTCCCTTCAAGCCCAAATAAACCATTCTCTCCTTAAGTTGCTTTGGTGAGGTGTGGTGTCACAGCAGTGAGAGAAGGGAGTTAATACTGTACTCTCTGGGTCACAGGGGTATAGACAAATAAGAACAATAAGGAACTGTAAATTCTTTTCCAAGAGGATGCTTTTCTTTGAAGAATGCATGGATGTTTCTGTCACAGTCAACATCCTACAGTCAAGCAACATATGGTACCTGAGTTAGGTCTTCAGAGGTGACACCTCCCCCCCCCCCCAATTTTACAAGACCTTGTGTTAAACAGCTGGGGTAAAGAAAGAAATGATATATTAGTCCTGGATACAAAAGAAAAAAGAAAAAAAAAACCTTCAGAGGCTGTTAGGGAGCAGGCTTGCAAGTATAAAATTGCCCAAATCCTAAGAGATGACCACCTAAGGATTGAACTCACTTTCACCAAGGGGTAGAAGGACAGGCAAGATCCCTATTTTGGGAACTGAGAGATCAGTTTCAGGCATTACAAAGTTCCCCATTCCATAAGGCCTGGAGATTAAAAGGTACTGGGTGGGGTTGACCATGCTGGCATAAGGCGGCAACTATTACGACGGGAGGTCCTCTTTTTCCCTCTTGATGTTCAATGTTATTTGAAAACGCCCGATGACTGGTAGATTGCCATGAGAGGGCACTAGAGTGTCCAGGTGATGGCACATGGCCAACAGGATGTCAGGGATCAAAGTGAGAGTGAAGCATGTCTTCCCGGGTAGGACAGGGTATCGCTAAGATGTATTGCTGAGGAATGGCCGTAGTGTTAGGAGCTTCACACAACGCATAAGTAGGAGTCCAGTTTTCCTTTCTCTACACTTCCTGTGAGACAAAGAAAAGCCAAACCAAACCCTCAGATACGATTTAGGACTAATAGTCCCCCCACCTCTGTGTGTGTGTGTGTGTGTGTGTGTGTGTGTGTGTGTGTGTGTGTGCGCGCGCGCGCGCGTGCGCGCGCGCGCGTGTGCATGCGTGCGTGCACTCCCACACAGTGGTCAGAGGAGGGCATCAGGTGTCCTGCCCTGTCACACTCTCAGCTTTATGTCCTTGAGGCAGGGTCTCTCACTGAACCTGGAGCTAGGCCAGCAGGCAGCAAGCCCCAGAGATCCTCCTGTCCCCATCCCACCATTTCTGAGGTGTGGGGCTTACAGAGGTGTAAAACTTAAAACTTCTTTTGAGATTGATTTATCTTTGTTTTTTTGTGTATGGGTATTTTGCCTGCATGCTTGTCTGTGTGCCAGTGCCTGCAAGGGCAAGAAGAGGGCATCAGATCTCCCTGGAACTAGAAGTATAGATGATTGTTAGCTGCCATGTGGGTGCTGGACTTCGAAGCTAGGTCCTCTGCAAGAGCAGTCCATGCTCTTAACCAATGAGCCATCTCTCCAGCCCCCACACTTGACTCTTTATATGGATGATAGGGATCCAAACTCAGGCACTTACGGTTATGCATGTGTAGCAAAAGCTCTCGCCCACAGAGCCGTTTCCTCAGCCCATTGGGAAAATTCTTTTGGCATTCCCTGTAAGGGTTAGCTCCCTGCTTTGTTGACACACTAGCCATGCTGCAGCTTGTTCTCAGATACAAAGTTACGGATGTGTATCAGTCAGAATGGATCAGGGTAAATCACAGTAACAAAGAAACTCAAATCCTAGTGGTTTGAAAGAGTAAAGATTTATCTCTTGTTCACTACAGGTTGGTGCTCCATCTCATCTTTGTTGTTGGTTGGGGACTGAGACAGAAGGCACAGCCATTATCTGGTTTCCTTGGCAGAGTGAAAATTGAGCTCAAAGGACCCGCAACAGCATGAAACACTCCAGCTTGGAGGTGACTCTTCAATTCTTTGGCTAGAACTGATCATGTGGCCCCATTCAACCAGAGTGGGTAAGTGCACTTGTGTCTGATTCCAGGAGGAAGAAGGACCTGGAATTCTGGTGAGCATCTTTTAACTGTGTACCTGTTGCCTCAAGGTGGCTCAACAAAGTCCGACTTCCATGGGCAAGCTGAAATACTAGAAATGATATTGACGGTAGGAATAATAATATATTGTATTCACTGGACACAACTTACCAGAATGGAGCTACACACTTGTCTAAGCACTTTCCCTGTGACCTCGGAGACAGAGCGGATAACAGAAAAGGTTGCCGTATGGTAGAGTGGAGTACAGACTTGGAGCCAAGTAGATTTTATTATTAGCAGAAAATTAACTTATTTTATAAACCAGGTTTAAGAATTGGTATGTATTGCTGGGCAGTGGTGGCGCACGTCTCTAATCCCAGCAGTCAGGAGGCAGAGCCAGATGGATCTTTGTGAGTTTGAGGCCAGCCTGGGCTACAGAGTGAGTTCCAGGAAAGGCACAAAGCTACACAGAGAAACCCTGTCTCGGAAAAAAAAAAAAAGAATTTGTATGTATACATCCATGTTCACTGCCTAAAGACTGGGTTTGGCATATAAGAAGACAATGGAGGTGTTCATTCAAGGATACTAAGACATTTGTAGGACCTTGTTTTCTGTCCTGTGCTGTCCACAGTGATATTAGTTACTCTGTCAATTCATGCACAGCATGTTATCTCTGGCTTTCTTCATCCTGAGCAGCCACAAAGTCTCAAGGGAAACATCAATGATGCCTCCTGCATCCACATTGACTCAGGGGTGATCCTCAGGGAACAATACTGGAGGGTGATGTGCTGGGTAGAATTCCATCAAAGCGACAGATGGAAAAGGTGTGTGTGTGTGTGTGTGTGTGTGTGTGTGTGTGTGTGTGTGTGTGTGTCTGTGGTGGAGGGAGAGGAAGAAGAGAGAGAGAGAGAGGGAGCGTTCTGTGTTTTTCTCTTGATGTCTCTATACCTTACCCAGAACTCACTTGAGAACCTCTCTTCTAGGGCCATTTTTACAGCCTCTGCCAGAAATCACTTACCAAATATTTTGAGCAACTGATGGTGATTTGGGAAAATGTTTCATGAATTGAATATAAAAATTGTGAAGCAACATTAGCTCACATCTCTGAGTGTACTGTGTGACAAACTCCATGTTAGCTATTCTCCATACATTATGCTCTGCCATCCTCAACAGAACCCCAGCAGCAGCAAGGATAAGGTCCTTAAGCAGGACTGTGCTGGGCATTCAAGAAGCAACAAGAGGGCCATGGTGGCTGCTGCCCACAGAACAAAGAGGAGAGGTAGTGAAGAAGGAGATTGTGGTGGGTGGGGCTGGTGCCCATCAGGTCAGGTTCTTTAATCGGCTGAAGGATAGGGTTTAAATGAAGAGGGGTGTTGGGAGGGTGCTGAACAGAAGAGCAGCATGATGCGGTGTCCAGATTGGATAAGCTTTGCTCGTGGCTGGGTTGACAGTAGACTGTAGAGGGGAGGTCAGGGCTGTTAAAGGGAGGTCACACAGTTGACTATTGCAACCATGCACGGGAAAGCCAACAATGCTGAGTCTAGAGCATGGTTATCAACTACACAAGTCTCCCCCCTTGTGAAATATCTGGCAATGTCTAGGGATGGCTTGGTTTTTCACACCTTAGGGGAAAGGGAGATTGGTATGTGTTCCTAGTGGGTAGACAGATATGAGAGATGCCACCTCAGAGTGTACCCCTGCCTCCTCTTTACAAAGAATTATCGGGCCTGAATGTCACTAGAGCTGAGGCAGAGAAACTGGTATAGGGTGGTAACTGGTAGTAATAGGGAGGGACGACCAGTTTCTGAATCTGTTTTAAAGGTAGGACCAGTGGGATCTCTCAATAGACTGCAGATGGGCTGTGAGAAGCAGAAAAAGGGCCAAGGGTGGCTGTCAGTTTGTCACAGGAGCAGTGAAGAGTGAGGTTTCTGAGATGGGGAGGAGCAGATCATGGGAGTAAAGCCAGGAACTCAGCTTTGGTCCTGTTAAACCTCATCAGGGCTTTGCCCCCATCCCTAGGGGTCTCCTCCCACATTGCTAGTGAAAAAAATGCATAGCTAATCGAAAGCAGGGAGCCAGCCCCACGCCCAGTCATTTATAGTTAACTCTGCGTTGCATTGTCTGCACCTCCTGCAGCTTTGCTGCCTTGCTTGTCGGTCGTATTAGTGCCTTTACTTAATGGGTTTCATTCCGACATTTTCATACCTGTGTATCGCTGTTCTTTGCTCACACAGCCCCATCGCGCCCCCTGGGCTCTCTCTTCCCCTTCTGACTTAGTCCTCTTCCTGACCCCAGACGCTTTTCTGTTGTGTATGTTGTCTTAGAGTGGGACCGGAACAGGATCCCCATCCTGAATCACCACAGAAACCCTTTACACAACTCTAAGGGCTGCTGAAACCCTTACCGCCAGGTAAGCAGCCCTAAGAGGAACAGGGAGAGCCCAGGACTGGACAGGTTATGTTACTGTTGTATTATTATGTTATGACGTTACAGTATATTATGCTAGTCTATGTTACATTACATGTTATTTTAGTTTTTGAATTTTATTTATTTTAAGTACATGAGTGTGTTTTGCCTGCATGTATATGCACCACAGGTGTGTCTGGTGCCTATGGAGGTCAGAAAAGGGAGTTAAATCCCCTGGAACTGGAGTGACAGATGATTGTGAGCCACGCAGGTGGGTGCGGGGAGCCAAACCCTGGTCCTCTGCAAGAGCAGCATGGCTCTTAACCACTGAGCTGATGCTCCTGACTCATGATGTGTTATTTTTAAAGAGAAGGAAGGAAGAGGAAATGGTGATAGCTTGAATCTGTGATAAAGGAAAAGGAAAGAAAAGAAAAGCCAAAGACTCCTTCTACCCAAAAGAAGGGACAGAGCAGGGTCAGTGAAGAACAGACACTTGGGTGGGCTTGAGTGGCTCTTGACAGTGTCTCAACAAAGTCCAGCTGCCATGGGGGGCAAAGTAGGAGAGTGCCAGTGAAGTCATTGGAAAGACACAAGCTTCATGGCCAAGACAGCAGCATCAAGAATCTGTACATCTTCTACCATTTGTTCGCTCACATTCACTGAGTGCTCACCATGGACTACATCACCACATCAGCTGTCTGAGATGCAGAGAAGGAAGAGTTACTGTGCCCGCCTCCTGCTGTCTGACTGCACGGTGATGTAGATACATGGACCACTAGTTTAGATGCAAAGCCAGATGGAATTTAAGCCTTTCGTTAGAGGAGGCATGGGGAGCAGCTCATCCCTCTTGAGCATCATCAACTATACAGGAGAAATGCTAACTTTGTGTGGGAGCCTTGTGGCTTTACCCAGCAGGTCCTCATAGAGAGGATGATTAGGATCACAGGTCTGAGGTGCAGGTGTCTGAGATGGTCTGCACTTGGCTGTGCTGGGGGAGGAGGTCTTTTGCTCCACCCCTTGGCATCTGTATAAATACCCTGGGGCAGAGACAGTCAGGGCCCGTTGGAAGGTTCTAGGCCCTCTCAAGGTTATCCTTTATTTTCTATCTGTTTATCTCCAAAATCTAAATCCTTCTATCTAATATTTCCTGCTGCTCACACTCAAGAAAACTCTGGGGAGCTGTGGGGTTGGTGGGTAAATGCCCCGCAACTTTGATCTAGACACAGTGCTGAAAAGTGAGAATTCAGAGATGAGCAAAACAGAGTCTCTGTCTTTGAGCAGCTCCACAACCCAAAAGCCCTGAGAATGTCTGGGTGTGGCAGATCTGTGTACAGAAAGATAGCTGTGTCCCTGGGTAGAGTTCCCATCCTCCCCAGGATGCTTTGCTTCCCCCTCAACCCCTCTCCTTGTTGGGACATCACTGATGTTTACCTTGTGAGATTAGTAACTCTGCTTAGAACTGCTTAGAGGCTGTCCATTCAATGGCCTTCAACTTGGTTCCAGGGGTTCCCAGGGACTATAGAGGCAGCTGCAGGTGCAAAAATATAAAGAAAGGGTGGATCGCATTCTCTTAAACTTCAACCAGGGCAGCAGGTTTTCACTTATTTAATCGGTCTTCATTTTCATACAAGATTGCATTAAATGGTGCATTATAAAGCTGGAAATGGTTTGGGGAGCCCCAATTCTACCTTTGTAGGGAAGAATTCCAGGTGAGAAGTTGTTTCTGAGGATATCACACTCAGAAAGTTAAGACAGAGCCTGGGTTCTGTACCTATGGCCACTTAATTTCTGGCTGTGCCCAGCCACCTCATTGCAGTGGTGCCCGTCAGAGGGCCTCTAGCTTCGCCTTGAAGCCAAGGGATCAGGGTCATGTCATGGGTTCACTGAGCAGGGAAAGGAAGAGCTGTGGGGAGCCATTGTTTATGGATTCTGCTTAGAACCACTCTTTGCCTGCAGGTCGAGGTGGTGCTGGGCGAGCGTGAAGAACAAGGGTATGTGCTGGTAAGAATCTTGCATCACTCCAGAAGCACCGGGAAGTCCAAGCAAGAGCTGGAAGGTGGTAAAATAGGAAGCTTGTGAAGTGTTCTAGAAGGAAGAGAAACAAGAGGTTTCTTCTTTGGCACCATGAACTCATGTAGGTTTTCTGATAAGGACTCATTTCCAAATTCTCTGAGGGAGAAACAGAGGAACCAGACGTTGTGACCTAAAGAAGCCTAGAGCAGTGTGAGGTGCACGTTTATAACTGTGATACGGAGAGAGCAATGAGAATTAAGAGGGCAGGGACCATGCCACAGACTCTGGTGAAGAGGCATTCACTGGTGCTTCCTCCACAGGAGGCTCTGAGGGGCCACTGAGGCCAGACAAAACCTGACAAGGGGGTTCAGTGGGAATTGGGACAGGGAGATCCTCATTAACTCTGAAAGGTAGGGGTGAGAGTACTTAGGTATAGCTTTCAAATATAACACTAAATCCCATTCCTTCTGGAAGGTGAGGTGGAGTCTTCATGGCATTCCTGTACTTTGAAAACAAAATGGGCCATAGTACCATAGCTTCCAGAGAGCTGTGAGATTTGAATGAAAATGACCCCTACACTCTGGTATTTGAATGCTGAGTCACCAGGGAACTGAGCTGTTTGGGAAGGACTGGGAGGTGTGGCCTTGTTAGAGGAGGTACATCAATGGGGGCGGGCTTCGAGGTTGAAAGGCTCTTGTCAGCTCCAGTCTCACTCTCTCTGACTGGTGCCTGTGAATCCGATGCAGCTCTCAGCTACTTCTCCAGCAGCATGTCTGCCTGCCTGCTGCCACACTCCCCAGCATGATGATAATGGACTAACCAGCTGAATCCGTAAGCAAGCTCCCGATGAAACGTTTTCTTCTATAGGTGGCCTTAGTTAGGGTGTCTCTTCACAGTAATAGAACAGTAACTAAGATGGTGGCTCCTAAGGAGTTGGGTTTGCTGTCTGAGGGAAAGAAATCACTTACAGACAGAGACAGTGGAGGGTTTCCAAGTAATATAACATCTCACCTCTTCCTCTCCCTCCCAGCAGAAGAAGCTGAGGACAATGATAAGGGAAGGGACCACAATATGCCTTGGTGGATGCTATGTGGATGACATTCATTGGGACTTCTTTTCTGGATTTGCTTGGAAAACAGCCCGACATCCTAAGGAACTACCGTCCTTCCAGATGCTATTTATTATCCTTTTGGCCCTTCTCCAAGTTAGTCACATGACATCACTCAAAAAGTGGTGAGAAGATGAAGCATTGTCAACCCCAGGCACCCCCGAACCCTTCTGGAGAGATGGTAAAGAGGTGGGGTAGTGGGGAGGAGGTATTTAGAGCTGTCCTCGACTGATATGGTGGCTGGATTCTGATACAATCAGTGCTTAGAAAAATCACGTCAGGATTAGAGAAAACTTGGAGGTAGTGAAACCTTATTCTCCAGACCACTCACCTTGGCAAAATACAGTTCTAAGTGCATCAGTGTTCACTATGATGTGTAGACACTGGATCTGGCTAATTTCGCTGTGTGATTTTTTTTTTATTTACAAGTTCTTTATAACAAAGTTCAAATTATTTAAAAAAAAAGCTCTACTGTGCATTCTTCAATGGTCTAGAAGTAGAACAATACTTTCATGGTCACAGCATCTTAATATATTATAGAGCACAAAAGGTAGCAACGAAGTATTGCATTTTCCACCACTGTGACAGAACACCGGAGATAAACAACGTTAAATAAAAGGGCTGGCTGTGGGTGTGCGTGCCTGGAATCCAAAACTCAGCAGGCAGGAGAATCATCCTGAGTTTGGGGCCAGCCTGGGCTACATTTGGTCTCAAAAAAGGAAAGTTATATGTTGCTTTGTGGCTTTGGGGATTTCAGTCCCTGGTTATGTGACTCTGTTGCCTTTGGGCCTACAGACAGAAAATTACGGCCAGAAGCACATGGCAGAGGAATTTGCCTGTCTCATAGTGGTCAGGAAGCACATGTGAGGCAGGAACAAATGGAGGTGGGTGTGGGGTGGGGCTGGAAATCCCAATTCCCCCTCCAAGGACACCTAACTTCCTCCCACTGGGCCCTATACTGTGAAAGGTCCCAATATTTTCAAATATTGCCATACTTTAGCAAACTGGCCTTTAGCATAAGGGCCTTTGGAGGAGGATGGCAGTGATAACAAGTAGGAGTCAACATTTATTCTGTAAATATATATGTGTATGTGGGATGAATATACATGTACATTTGAACTTACCTGTCTTCTCCAAATTTTAAGTACTGAACATGCTTTTGTATATATATACAAAATGGAGATGTGGTCTGGTCTTCACAGAGTAGGTGGAGAAAATCAACAAAGTCAACAGCTGCTTGTGAGGCAGGAAAATAATGAAGGCCTGCCTCCTAAAGTTCCACCATCCCAAACGGTGCCCCAACAACAACAAAGCCTTTAGCATAAGGACCTCTGGAAAGTATTTCAGTTCTAAACTATCACAAGATGGTTTGGATCTGCACACAGTGCAGGCTGCCCTGGTGTGTTTTTTATGCTTAGATCCAGTTTATGCTTACTTCTAGCCAAGTGAGAACCTGCATTTTCTTATTTGAAAAGATTGACCAATTTATCAAGTCTTATGTCCTTGAGCTATATCTACAGTCAGAGCATGCATGGTGTGGCTCCCAGAGACTAGGCTCAGGCATGAGGGTGCATAAAGCCAGAGAAGTCAAAACAGCATCAAGAGGGTCGGTCACATTGGTGGAGGGGTACCTATCATAGCCAGGGACAGCAGACACTCTTTCGGCAGGCACTGAGGCACAGAACTGTGCAAAGCACAAGTTATCTGGTGGCACTGGCCACTGAGGCTCAAGATTTGGCTAAGAAAGGTGCCGGGGACTGAATTTTCTGTATCATTGCTTATGTGGCATGGAAATGGTTTGGTTAATTTAGAAGAATTCAGCTGGATCACATATGTGGTTGATCTGTGGACCCCAAGTACGTGCCTTGATATTTATCTGCATTAAATTCAGTCTTGCTATATTCAGTCCATTGTTACAGCTCAAATGACATTTACTGGGCGCATGATTCTGTCACCCATGTGTTCTTGTTCCTATCTCTATGGCCCAAATTTGATCAGTGTGTATTCCAGGCATTCATATAATCTGCAGAGGTCCATCACCAAAGACCCTTGCTGTACCTTCCATAACGGTTCTTCAATCCTATGTCAGTTTAACCACCTTTTTCTTTCTTGTTTGTAAGAAAATTCTTTAGTATAGATCAGTCCTGGGCTCCATCAGTTAATAACCTTGACCCAGCATGAGGTGAATTTCACAAGCCTCATTTAATAACCCTAACCCCTAAAACGTGAGGTGAATTTGACAAGACTTATTTCTTAGCGGATGATATCTCACCTTGGCATTTTCTCCTATGTAAGGTAATCCCAAGGGCTCTGAGGGTTTTTTCCTGACTCCAGCAACGAGGATAATGAATTGCAATATGTGGCAATAAGCTAAATCCATCTCCATATACGTGTCCAGATTTTGATTTGCAAATTTCTGTTCATTCCCAAATATTTCTTAAGGCCATGCAGTCACACTGCCTACAGATTCCAGCTGTCTGGCTACCCAAGCACTGGACTTTTCCACTAAACTTGGCTCAGAATCTGTCACTTAGGTTTGTTCTCCTAGAAATTCTTGGGTTAATCTCTGAGAATCCAAAGTCCAGGAAAACCAATGCATAGAAATCATAGACTCCTTCAAAAAAATTATCAGCACATTTTGAGAAAATAGTGTTCCTTGAGATTCTGCTTGTCGACTGGCAGTGCTCAGGCTGCTGAAGTACAGTGGCAAACACGTGAAGTCCTACATCTCCCAGAGCTTCCATTAGTGAGAACAATCATACAAACGGGAAGACAGGTCAAAATAACATGTCAGGGTTGTGGAGGGAGCTCAGTCGATAAAGTGCTCCCCTTGCAAGCATAAGGACCTTGGTTTGGTCCTTGAACCCTTGCTGGACATGGTGTGTGTGTGTGTGTGTGTGTGTGTGTGTGTGTGTGCACACTTACAGTCCCCTGTTGGACATGGTGTGTGTGTGTGTGTGTGTGTGTGTGTGTGTGTGTGTGTGTGTGTGTGTGTATTTATAGTCCCCTGCTGGACATGGTATGTATGTGCACACTTAGAGTCCCCTGTTGGAGATGGTGTATTTATGCACATTTACAGTCCCCTGCTGAACATGGTGTGTGTGTGTCTGTGTCTATGTCTGTGTGTGTGTCTGTGTGCGCACTTATAGTCCCAGTGCTCCAGAGACAGAGACAGAGCAATCCCTGGGCTAAACTGGTCAGCCAGCCTAGCCTACTTGGAGAGAGGCCAATCAAAAAGCAAACAAACAAAGAAAAAACAGTATATGCTATTTGAGAAATGATATCTATTCCATAAGTATATGAATGCACATGCATGCACATACAAACACACCCCTACACATACACACACATCTTCATACGTCCACAAACAGTAATATAATTTCAAATAGTTGCAAATGCCATACAGAATAATTTGGGGTGGGACACAGATTTAATTGGCATGATGTAAGATGTAATAGCTGGAAGGGTTAATAATCATGTCACCATATTCATTTCTAATATGGATTTTCTTATCTGTAAGGAGATTAGTCTTTACTCTAGGACATGAAGGTAGAAAATTAAGTAGAAGAAAAGTTAATAATCTGTATGATGAGAAAAGGATGCAATAGGTTACTGGTCTGTCTTATTACATTTGAAACTGCTAAATAGATATGTCAGAATAGAAAAAAAATGAAAGTCAAAACATTATATAAGTGGTTCAGCAAGAAAAATATCTCCAAATGATAAGATAAAAGGTCAATTACTGAATCTACTATTAAAAAGAAACTACTTGTTTTAAATAGGATAAGTAAAAAAAACTTTTTTGTCTGAGTTTATCAAATGTTACTGGACTGGACATTGTTAATGTATATAATAGAGTTTTTGTCTGAATTTGTCAAATGTTAATGGACTGGACATTGTTAATATGTATAATGGAGTTTTTGTCTGAATCTGTCAAATGTTAATGGACTAGATATCATTAATGTAATTCTTGACTGTATATATTGTATATACTTATTAGATAGTTTTTCTTGTATTAGTTATAAGCTTTTTTTAATTTTAGGCAAAAAAGGGGAAATGTGGTATTGTGTTCCCCAAAATATTGTGTACCATAATAAACTTATCTGGGGGCCTGAAACCTTAACCAGCTAAAAGTTTCTAGTTTCTAGTCTTCATGCCTTATATATCTTTCCTTTCTACCATCACTCCCTGGGATTAAAGGCTTGCTTTCTGGGATAAAGGCATGAGTCACCATGCCTGGCTGTTTCCAGTGTGGCTTTAAACTCACAGAGATCCAGATGGATCTCTGCCTCCCAAGTGATAGGATTAAAGGTATGTGTGCCACCATTTTCTGGCCTCTATATCTAGTGGCTGTTCTGTTCTCTGACCCCAGATAAGTTTATTAGGGTACACAATATTTTGGGGAACACAATACCACCACATCCAAACTGAGATTATATCTTAGATAAGATCTGACCCAGCTCGTCTCTCTCTCTCTTACCTCCCAATCCCAAATTGTGTAAGGACAAGATGCATGTACAGTGCTGGGCTGTTCTTATCACCCCACTACCACTCTGTATGGCTGTTAAGCCACCCTACATTTGGAATGTCCTTTAAAGACATAGAGGGTCTACTATCTGCTCACTCGAATTAGCATGTATCCCACTCACACACACTGTGTACAGTGCTCACTGGCTACTATGGTATTTTTAAAGTCAGTGAATGAAATAATAGCTGAATTGGGTTAAGTTCACTTTTCTCACACATGCACTACACTCAAGGAACATTGGTCTAGAGCAGACCCAGAACAGTCAGCACAAAATTTGGAACTAGTCTACATATTTTACATGGATGCACGTCTTTCAAGTCTTATAACAATAAAAGAGAAAAAATAGGCATCTTAGTTAGGTGAAGAGACACCATGACCATGAAAGCTCTTATAAAGGAAAATATTTCACAGGGATGGCTCACTTACAGTTTCAGAGGTTCAGTCCATTATCACCATGATGGGGAGCATGGCAATATGCAGGCGGCATGGTGCTCAAGCTGAGAGTCCTTACATCTTGACTCAGAGGCAACAGGAAGTTGACTGCCACACTGGGAGGTATCCTGAATATATGAAAATTCAAAGCCAGCCCCCCAGTGACACACTTCCTTCAACAAGGCCACTCCTAATAGTGCCAGTCCCTTTGGGGGTAATTTTCTTTCAGGCCACCACATTAGGTAAAATGATTAAATGTTGTGTTAAATTAATTCCTAAAGGAGAGGTGGTTCTGGGTTGGTAATGGGACTTTGCACCATGTAGTCACTCAAATACTCAGGATGTTGGAGGTTCTGTTACATCCCTCAGTAGACGGATAAAGAAGATGGAAGATTATGTAGAGCAAGATTGTATGTACAGTCTTGGAAGAGTCATATACTACTTCAGCTCATACCTCCTTGCACAGAAATCAATCTCATGATCATTCCTCAAATTACAGGGAAGACTGGGAAATGTAGTCTGTCCACAAGGTGTTCAGGTCAAAGAGACAAAAAAATAACCATTATTATTGTCTCATTTTTTTTTTCAGATGAAGAAGCAAAGCTCAGAGAATTTAGCTACTTAAGACAGTAGCTAATTACTAAGTGAGTCGAGGCTCTGGTGTTCAAACTGAGTTGGTGTGAGTATCCTAAAGACAGTCCTAGCCAAGTGCTATGTGCTCTGTTTATTACATGAGGGCTCTAGAGAGTATCCCATGGGCAGTATTGAGTGCATAATGCCAAATTTGGTTGTTCTGAGGTATTGAGAGCCGCTGGTAGCACAAGTCCATAGAGTATACAGCAGTGACTACTAGAGTTCACAAGGCCAACCTATCAGAACTAAGGATTCTGTTAGGGGAAACCATCATGCAAGACATTATGGAATTACTGCCTTTTGAATGAACTGGCTGTCTCTTGTAAACTTGTGCAATAACAGCTATGATTCTCCCCATTTACCATGCATTTCCATGTAATGTATACATGTAATCTCATGGTTACATCTCAATCTTATGGGCACACATAGTTGTGGATAGTCTAGAAGATGGTTTCTTATTTAACTGTACAATTTTTATGAATAGAAACATACTAAAATATGCTTCATAACTAGGTCTATTTTTCCATGTGGACTGTAGACACTTAGAGGTCTTGCTCTCTATCCTTAGCCACTGACAAGGCAAATATTGGCCAGACAAAATGTCCTCGTAAAACTTTCACAGAGTGGAATTGCAGGTGCCTGGCCTTGTTAGATCAAAACCCTTCAGAAGAATTATAGTGAACCAGAAGTGATAGTGCAGGTGTCTGGCCTTGGTTTATCTCAGTCCTTCTAGAGATCAATAGCACCTATGTTACTTTAAGCTTCCTCCACCAGCCCCTCCCCACTCCTCCCCACTCTGATTCAAATAACAATTAACACTTTGTATTTACTTCTACACCAGTTTTTAATGCAAGATTTTAGGCTCAGTAGACTAATTATATATAGGTCCTGGGATTCAGGTGATTAACAGAAAAAGGCTGTTAACTGACTAACCATGTCTGGATATTATTAATCACATAAATAGCACACGTGTTCTTTGCCTTTTCCTTAAATCTCTCATTGGTTTAATTTCTTCCCTTGTAACCCTTGTGGCTATCCCTTTAAGAGATAGCCAGAACTTTTTACAACCCACAGCTGTTGTCAATCACCAATTAAGCTGACCAAGTCTTGCCAAGTGTGACTCTTATCACAATACTTCTCCCTGAGAGTTTACTTTGTAGTTTTTATTAACAAGTTGTTAATGAATGGATATATATGTGCTTGTGGAAACAAAGGAGAGGAAGAAGATGGAAAGAACTAGATAGATGTGAGAGAACAGCAGGAAGGACTGAGAGCAGGAGGGACTGAGAGGAGCTAAGAGAGCAGAAAAGAAACTGTAGATAGAATTGACTTAGAAGAATAAAGTGAACGGACTAACGAACTCAGTGTGCTTAGATTCATTGAATATCCCTCAGATTAGAATCCTCAGCTGGTTGTTAGACTCTTCCATGGACCCTGGGAGTAAACAATGTAGGCTGGACCTATTATTGTTTACATTACTGGTATCCATTTCTCTATACTCTAGCTAAACAACTCTCTTCTGTTGTGATGTATGGCTTTAGGTTGGTGATTATCTATGAGACCAGGATCAAGTTTTCATTTGCTTTGTTCAGGAACATTTTCCATATTGTATTCTTCCATCGATTCTGCGTTCACACTCTCAAAACCCTGGGGTCCATTCCACTCACTGCTTCTCTCACATAGACAATTTTGCCCTTTGTCAATGAAATCACTGCAGAAAACTGGGATAGTCTTTGACATCTATTTCACGCCTGGGCATTCAAGACAGTCAAGTTAGCACTCTGTGTTGTTCCTGCCAGTAGGCTCTGTCATAGTTTATAACAATCTGAAGTCCCAGGATCACACTGATCTGTATGTCTCTGTTTAGTCAGATTTACTGACCTCTTGAGTACATGCCTATCATGGGAGTAGGCAGGTCAAAGACAGTTCACAGGACTACACAATGATAAAGGTTTATAGCTGTTCAGGCTCTATCCTGTCTACATAGCAACACCACTCTTACCCTGACTCTAGTTCATTCTGCAAACGTTCTCACCTCGCTATAACATCTACATCTTACAATATGTAAAAGGAATTTCACAATAAACAGAAAGACCAAACCTTCTTACTGTTGACTCCAAGGATCTCGTTTTGTTGTGGGAAGATCATGATGTGCTCCGTTGGGAGTAACTGGAAATAACTGGTCCCTGTTTTCACAGTTAAGCCTGAAATTCCAGCCTCCTTATCCCAGAGAATGATGCCCAGAATGCACAATGAATAGAATGTGCATTTATGGCTAAGAGTAAAGTACAGCCTCAACTACCTAACGACAAAATTCCTGAAGACAAAAAGGAACTTTGGTAGTCTCTGCCATACAGGATTTTAGGGCAGAATAAAATAATTATCCTAAAGAGCTTGGAATGATGACATGCATCTCTAATCCCAGCACTCAAGAAGTTAAGGCAGGAGGATTGTACATTGTAGCCCCCCCCCCCCGGACTAAATAACATGCTCTTGTTTCAGGGGGCTGGGGAAATCTATCCTGAAAGGGAAAGGGTAAGGAAGTGAGTGAGATACCTGACCTCCTTAATCTGGAGAACCCCTAGCATTAGGACAAGTTTTCCTATTTTCAAAGTTCACTAAATAATAAATACATTTTTAGGATAAGCAGAAACATCTTGTCATATCATTGCTTTCTGAAATCATCCATGGTTTCTTCACTCTTCAGCCCTGAGAAAAGTGAGCAAAGCATATAAAATGTATCTCCAGCAGTTCCTCCAACAGCTGTCACTCCAACAGTTCCTTGCCTACAATTTTTTAATACTGTGAATATTCAGGTCTTGGGTTTAAATATTCTTCCTTATCTTTTCACATGTAATCAACATAGTTCTGTCTTACCGGGACAAATACAACTCTATTTTCAATTACATACACAATCTCTCTTGGGGACAGCAGTAAGGAATGGATGGAGTACTGGCTTCTATAACCTGGTGATGAAAAAACCTTGGAGAAAGGTGTAGAAAAAGGGAAGTGCCTGAATTCATTTCAGTGTGGAGAGGTGGGACGGCCCTGAGACGCTAAGCATGCTGAACAGGTATGAATGCCAGCCCAGGAAGTGCCACCCCAGGGTTTTCTGTACTTGACCAGCTTGTTTGAATGGTGCTCAGCACAAAAGAGGGGTAATACCAACAACAGATAATGCACTCCACCAAGTCCACAGCTGCCACCAATGTCTTGCTCCCCAGTGTCCCAGATAAAAGCCTAGTGCCAGGCATGTGGTAGTTGATAGCTGAGTGCGTTTTGGATACCTGCTGCATGTCCACACGAAAACAACAGCCAGGCAACTCTTGTGGCTGCTTGCCAAAACATTGTTAGGGAGGAAAACGTCCCTCTTCTTGTTGACAATAGATCAAGCCAGGGGCTAGCCAGGAAGTTAGGAATGTAGCAGTGAGACGAAGAAAAGTCTCTGATGGCAGTAGCCATCACAGAGCAGACTGAGGTCACAACAGGACAGAATGGCAGTCGAGCAGCATGAAACCAGTACATGACTCTCAGCTTTCCCAGGATCTATCAGGGAGAGGAGGGGGGCAGGAGGGTTTAAAAACTGGTAATTTAAGCCAGGCAGTGGTGGTGCACACCTTTAATCCCAGCACTCAGGAAGCAGAGGCAGGTGGATCTCTCTGAGTTCAAGGCCAGCCTGGCCTACAGAGCAAGTTCCAGGACAGCCAGGACTACACAGAGAAACCCTGTCTTGAAGAAGAAGAAAAAAAAAGCCAATAATTCCACTGGAGGAAGAATATCAAACCTCTGTGATTATTGCCTGCACCTGAGTGGGAACAAGACCTCTCTCATCTCACTCTCTCCTACTTTCCATGTTAATGAGACTTGGGAGAAGTGAGGACAAGTTGGTGATTTTAAAGAGAAACTTCTAGCCCGGAAGTGTCACTCACTGGGATAACTCTTGTCTGGCATATATTCTCTTTTGAACTTAAGCCTGATTCTGCCTCTTAGAGGAAGAGGCCCAGATAAGTAATTTCTTTCCTATCTGTTGTTTCTTCAAATGGAAGGGGGGTGGGGGATAGGAATGAATTCCATTTTCCTTCCATGATTGATCAGAGACTATGTCCCTCTACTTATAATTGTCCTTTGAGACCTTTGTTTAAGTCATATGTTAAAAATGTTCCTCACCTTGTGGAGGCTCATAGGGGTTTTAATTACATAATTCACAATGATTGATGAATGGGGGTGGGACCTTGTGTTCCCCAGTTAACTTTCTAGACAATTCCAAAGTCATTTCAAGCTAGAGGCATATTAATCTGCCTTTGTTATAAAGTTAAAATACATTCTCTGTCTGATATGGGGGAGCCAGGGGGATAGAATTTCTCCACTGTCATTTCTCATTACCAGATTTATGAAATTAAAATGTCAGACAAACAGGTAATTCCTTTTGGGTTTGACTGCCCTTATTTCTACTCTTTATTTCTGGGGATACATCTGATGTAGGAGGGCAAGGGTCTGGAGGAAACATCTCCTGGCTGACCTCCGTCACTGTCTAGCTACTCTAAGGACCTTTTGGTGACTGATGGAGATGTGTGTCTGGTGTAGATGGTCTCTTTCACCAGATATAGGCTCAGGAAGCTAGAGCTTCCAGCTTCCTCCTTACTGGTTCTGAGTAGAACGGAAGTGGGCATACATGGGGTGACTTGCGTCAAATGACGGGAAATCTGAAGTGTACCTATTACGGACAAGCACTGGATTGAGTAGACTTTTTATTTTTTATTATTTTCTATAATATATATTATTATCAGGAAGACTAAAGAGTCCAGATAGTTGTTAAATTGAGCTACCAAACGTTTGCAAAATTATGTTTTTTGTGTCTATGAATTTTGTGGCCAGATAATTACTGCCTATTACTTATGTTATAGTTTCTCAGTGCCGAAACAGAAAATAAACTAACTACTCAATAACTCCTGGTTTCACTTAAGCTCCTTGCTTAGCAGAGGCTATTTGCCTTGTTTTTGTTTGTGGTGTTAGAGATTGAATTCAGGGACTCCTGCATGCCAGGCAGGCAAGCAAACACTCTACCACTGAGTTAACTGCGGTTTACAATGAGGTCTCCGGCTGACATGGATGGTGTGATTATAACTCATAGACACAGAAAGCAAGTTGATAACATTAAGGAACCATCCATAGGCTGACTGGTTTGATAACTACCACTATCTGTACTCTCTTTGATTAATTAGACGAATTCCAGTTTTCCAATAGGCTTAATTCCCTTTATAGCTTATTTATTATTATATAAACATTATAATTTAAAGAAATCTTTGCTGGAATACTGAACCTCAGTTTTTGAAGAGAGCAGAAAACAGCTTATCCTGTTTTCTCTCTGCTTCCACATCTTCATTTAGGAGGGCACACTCTTTCCTGCCCTTTTGGGTGAATTCTGAGGCAGACACTATGATGCTTCAGGCCTCTTTCAGATCATTAAAAAATCTTTGGGTCACATTAGACATCTAAACATTCTCAGCCTAGTCTAACGTCTGAACCTTGATTGAACTGAAAATACCATCATCTGCTGGAGGTTTTGTCTCTCTGCTCTTTAGAGCCCAAAGGCAGGGGACATGGTAGAGAGGAAGTAGGGGCTGTCAGGGGACAGGGAATGTCCTATTGCATTTGTAATGTTCATCATTCTGTCTGGTTCAGATGTTTAAAGCCTGTTGGAGTGCTCTGAGGGTGCTCTGTGGAGATCCTGGTTCTGAGGACAGGATGAACTCTTTAAATAGTTAGCCAAACTCTTCCCTCAGTGCCTGAGTGTCACGTCACCCACCTCCAGCCTCCTTGGTCAAATTCTGTACTGCTAGATGGCCCAGCTAATCAGAGAATTCTCACTTGGCCCCGGGAGAAACTGCTATTGGTGAGACATAGTTCCTTCTTAATCGCAGCCAAGAATTCTCATCTTCAGTTCTTCATTCTCAAGTACATGAGATATGGATTAGATTCCATACAGCTGGGTCTTCACCTCCAGGGTACACTTTTGAAGTTCTTGAAGTTTCCAGGTAAAGCCACTCCTTGTGTGTAGACAACAGCATCCTGTCCCTTTCTCCATGGTGTATGTAGAAGGTGAGGCAGGCTGTGGTGGGATGCAGTGTGAGGACTGATATCTCCTCTGAAAAGCCTCTGATGTCCAAACTCCCTTCCACCCAGTCATAACCTTCCTGGGAGTCACAGTGACAAGCTCCCTGGATGTGGGGAGCGTCTCCCAGCAAGAGCTCCAAAGGGTTCAGAATGACCATCACTCTGAATGTAAAAACCCCAACGCTGAGAGTTTAAAGAGATATCTGGTGTCAAAATTATATATTCGAGCAGCGTCTCCTCCTCACAAAATGGTAAAAGTGGGCATCATCTCTGCAGACAATGGAAGGAACTCTCAAATTATTGATGATTTATGGCTAGCCCAGGATGGGACATTATTTAGATACAGAACATTGGTTTTTCACAGAATATATTCAGTGGCAAAAAGCAAAGATAACAATATAAGATTAGGTGGAAAGAGCAAAATATAAATTTATGCATTGTATATGATATCAATTTTATAATATGCATGCATATTTGTGGGATTCTATGTTTATATCTTCATAAAATTATTAGAAAGACACATACCTGGTTTCCATCTATGATTATTTTTAGTGGACAAAGTCTGCCCATCAGGAATCAACGTCTTCATCTTTCTAATTCTGCCATCTGACGAAAACATACATTGGTAGCAAGTGGGACCCAATCTTATTTTGAGGTATTTTTTTTTTCTCTTCTAAGCTGTATCAAGAGCGATGCTACTGGCCTTTGAGATGGCAACGTGCCAGCCGCAAATCAGGATTTTAATGAATTCCCTCCTTCGGAAGCCTAATTTAAGCCCAATTTAAAATGAACAAAACAAACATATTACCCCATAAAGGGGAATGAGAGCTCCTTTGTTGTCCTGGCTTTGAATCTTGGATCTCTTTAGAACAAGAAAAATAGAGCAACAACAAAAAAAATGAGCTTAATAAGCTCGATTCCTCTTCTGTTCAGGCTTCTCTCATTAAGGCTGAATGCCATAAAATGACATTTTAAAATGTAGGCTTAGTAATTATGTCTTTGGTTGAGTTTCTTCACCTGAAAGTTGGGAAGGGGGACGATTCCAGATCAGTTGTTCTCAACCTGTGGGTCGCAACCCCTCTTGGGGGTGGTTGAGCTACACTTCCACAGGGGTCGCTTAAGGCCATCAGAAGAGACAGATATTTACATTGTAATTCATGAAAGTAGCAAAATTGACAGTTTATGAAGTAGCAATGAAAATAATTTTATGGTTGGGGGCCACCATGACATCATTAAGAAGGTTGAGGACCACTGTTCTAGATACAAAAGGTAGGCATGCTTGGTAGATATTTTATTCTTAATCATTTTTATCTCACCTCTTTCCCCCAACTAAAGACACAGACAGACACAAACATGCACACACACACACACACACACACACACACACACACACACACACATACACACACCCCACTTTCCTTCTTTCTGTATGTATACGAACACATTCCCCACTAGCCTGTCTTCTATATGCTCTGAATCCCACAGAATAATGAATTTATGACTGGCCCCAAGAGAGGAAACTCCTCAGAAGAGGTGAGCAAATGGTAAGTAAATGGAAGCCACATCAGGAGGCTACATCTATCTTTCAACAGGATGTGACCAACAGAACCACAATGATAAGGTGTCCATAGGGTCAATATCAGACAAGAAACGATACCAACAGCTTGATCGTGGGACAGTGGCCGCTCGCTCCACTCAGGACAGATGAGATGCTGTTCAAAAACAGTGATCAGACTCTGAAGATGTGTGGCTTCCACACAGTTTCCCAATTTTTCACCATCAGAGTAGCTATTCTCTCTCATATGTGACAGATGGATAAAGAAAGGTGGGTACCACTTGCCCAGGCAGTTTGCTTACGTCTTTAATATGACTTCCCAGCGTGGGCCCTGCCAGCATGGGCAGGATGAGGTGAGCCTTAGTTTATCTGAGCTGAACATGGAGTCTCTGCTGCCTTCCAATAGCCTTTGGCACAACCCTCCTGCCAAGGGTCTGATCTCCTCTCTGCTCTCTTCTCTTCCCAGACAGATGAGTAGTCTGTGTTCCAAGGTCATTCTGTCTTCCATTTATCTTCAGTCTCCTTATACATTCACTGTTTGTCTGTAGGAGTTGAAAACAAGTGGGATCATTTCTTTCAAAACCTCACACCCTTCCTTGTGTCTTTTCTTCCTTATTCCTATCGGTGGCTCTCTAGCCCTCTCCTTTCATAAGACTTGAAATTTCCAACTTTCAATAATTGCATTCATTTATTCAAATATGCTTTCTCTTTCCTGGGTCTGCTTTATTTCCAGGATTCTTATCATTAACAGTGTAAAAAATAGTTGATTATTCAAAGATCTCCATACAGGACACCGAGATGTGTCCTATCTCTGCTCTTCCCCTCCTCCATCTATCCTTTTCCCCCTCCAACCCTTCTTCCATCCGAGTGAACCATAAAATCATCTTTGCTCCCCCAAAGTCGGGAGGTTTCTGAGGGACTTCCACTTACACACTCAGAAGTGTCCTGGTTTAGCTGGTAAGTTGTGGAGTCAATAGATACAGCCGTATGTGTAATATCTAGTAGAAATCGACACAGACTCTGTCAGCTGCTCCAGAAGCAATGGGGCAGCTCACAGTCCATAATCAAACCAACAGCCCTGAGTGCTCATTACCCATAATCTAGCTAAGTGGTGCAAAGGATGAGAAAACACTGCCGAATTGTCATGGATTCTTGAGAGGCATGTGACACTGGTTTCTAAGCTCAGCGCAGATTAGAATGTTCGCCAAACTGGGCAAATAATTTGTCCCCTTATTATGACAAAGGTGCAACCATAGAGCTGTGGGTACCATCAAAATGGATAGTATTAGTAAAACAGGCAAGCCTGGTATTTTGAAACTTATAAATGGCTGATGTCATCAATGTAACCAAAGCCCAGCTCACAGACATTCCTCTGAAATCTTTTGCACGATGGGACCCTGTTGTAGTCATCAACCAGGATGAGATGAAAGGAAAGATGAATGAGAGAACACTTCTCTGCCACCCCCAATGCTGGCCCCCAAACTATATGATTAGGCTGGTGCTGGGAAGAGGGGAGAGATTTAAACTAAAAGTGAAATAGAAGTTTAATTTGAACTAACTAGTTCTTAATACTCATGGGTGATCCAAGAACAAAGTACCTGTAGAGGAAGTAGTACATGAGTAGTAAGGGATGACTTGGAAGCACATACAGCTTGGTTACTGAGCTCAGCTTATCCAGCAACACACACATGCACACAGACATTTTTCCTTTATGTAGACTGTATTTTTCCTTTATGTGTACATTTGCACATGAACGTATATGTGGTATTCATGTGTGGCATGTGCACAAGAATAATGTATGTGTACAAAAGCCAGACAAAGAACTTGGGTGTCCTACTCTGTCACACTCCACCTAATTCCTTTGAGACAGGTTTTTTCACCGGACCTGGAACTAGTCTGGTGGCCAGCAAGCCCTAGTGATCTGCCTTGCTATTTTGCTCTCCACAGTGTTCAGGTTATCAGTGTGTGCAGTTGTAGATGGGTGCTGGGGGTCTAAGCCCAAGTTTTATGCTTGCACAGCAGGCATTCTTATTTTCGGAATGATCTACCTTAAAATTTCTTATTATTTGCTTATTTTTAAGAACAAGTGAAAATAATATAAAGTAATACTTATAAATATGTCTTGTATTTTAATAGATACATAATGTTATTTAATATATGTACAAATAGCTAATCATTTTACTTAGGGACTATAAGGTAATTTATAATTTTATACTAATAGAAATGATACCTTAATACATCTTTTTATCCAAGTACTAATATTTTTAACAGAAACTCCTATAAGATAGTATACTTATTTTAAGTTTGTCAAATTTATTTCTGTAAAACTTGTATCAATTTATCTTTCCCGTAAGTGTGTATAAGAACTTCTATATCTCTTCATACCTTTGTCAAGATCTTAAATAAATGTTTGTTCTTCTTGAAGGTTAAAAAATTTCTGGTTGGGCTGGAGAGATGGCTTAGGTTAAGAGCCTTGGCTACTTTTCCAGAGTATCTGGGTTTGATTGCTGACACCCACACGGCAACTCACAATCATCTGAATGCCTTCTTCTGACCTCTGCAGGCATCAGGCATGCATGTGGTGGACAGACAGACATGCAGAAGAAACACCTAGACACATAAAATAATTTAAAAAATTAAAGCAAGGGGAGAAGCAACAATTAACATAAAAACTTGATTGTTACATTACTTTTCAGATCTCTTATTGTCACGAAGTTGAGCATTGGAGTGGATTTATTACCTATTTTCCCTTTCACATACTGTTCACCTGTTCTACTTTTCGATTGGACAATGTGTTTTACTTTTCCTTGCCTTGTATAAGTGTTCTCTCTCCATCTTTGCCTCTCTCTATAGCTGGTAAATGTGTGTGTTGTGTATCTTTCCAATCTGTTGCTTGTTTATTGATTAATACTGCTTAGAGTATTTACTTAAGATTTTTCTATTTTTTTTAGTCTGCATACAAATTAGTGGCTTCATTATTACATTTCACACACTACATCATTATCCTTTTTTTTTCAGGTCCCCAAACATCCTCCATTCCCATTTCCTCTCTTCTTTTTGGTCTGCTTCCTGGCTCCAAAGAGTCCTCTTTTGTGTCACACACAGTAAGCCTAGGTTCTGACTATGAGAGGGAACACAATTGTCTTCTTTCCCTTCCATTAACCCACCCTGCTTTTTCCTTCTTTAGAACTCTTGCTTCCCCACTGTAGACCCTTTTTCCTTTAATACTATATAATATACAGTATTATATATATATATATATATACACACACACACACACATATATATAGATATAGATATAATCTAGTTTTCACATATGAGAAAAGTCATGCTATAGTTATCTTTTTAATATTCTTTTTGTTAATTTTTTACTTAGCATACAACTTAATAATGGGCTTCTGGTGACATTTTCACTTATATATCTATAATTCTACTGTGCTCATACATGCTGCTCCACCTCCTTCTCTTTCTCTTCTGTCTCCTCTCATTAGTTCTTTCCCCTTCTCCACATGGTGTCCCTTCTGAACTTATGTCATATATATATATATATATATATGTATTATATATATATATATACTAAATACACATTAATGTATAGTTACATAAAGATTTCTCCTATGAGAGGAAATGTATGATGTTTTGTTTTCTCCCTCATTACTCTCCGTTGTTCATTCTTCTTCCTTTTGACTCCTTCTTTCCTCTCAAAGGCCCTATTTTCATGTCACATATACATGTATGTCAATTTTTATATTAAAAAGGAGATTCCACGTGTAAGAGAAAACATGACAATGTTTGTCTTTCTGGATATGCATTTATGCGAATGACATGATTTGATTCTTCTTGAGGATAGACTATGACTCCATCATGCATGTATACTAGGCCTTATATATCCATTTATCCTTTGATGAGCTTCTAGGCTGGTTTTATATCCTGGCTTTTGTACTGCTCATAGTGTCATTTGGTCTCTAAAGGTTTCACTTAGTGTAGATTGTTGATCGAATCTTAGGTGGGCTTTTAATAAAAAAACAAAACAAAACAAAAAACCAGAGCCAGATACCAGGGTGAAAGCTGAAAGATCAGAGAAGCAGAACAGCCAGCCACTAGTTCTTACCTCTACGTAATCCTCAGCCTAACAAGTGTGAGTTCCTGTTTCCTCATGCCTTATATATGTTTCTCCGCCTAGACATCACTTCCTGAGATAAAGGCAAGTCTGTTTCCCAGTACTGGGATTAAAGTTGTGTGCCACCACTGCCTGGCTCTGTTTCCAGTGTGGCCTTGAACTCACAGAAATCCAGATGGATCTCTGCCTCCCGAGTGATAGGATTAAGGGTGTGTGCTACCATTGCCTGACCTCTATGTCTAATCTAGTTGCTGGCTCTGTCCTCTGATCCTCAGGCAAGCTTTATTAGGGTACACAATATATCACCACAGTGGATGAGTTGGTTATTTGGTTTTCTTGTGTACTTTGCTGGGGATAAACCCCAGAGCTTTGCCTGTGCTGGCCAAGTGCTCTATCAGTGAGCTGCATCCCCAACCCTTGTCCTTTGCTTTCACAATGTGTGCAGACCTCTAGGAGTTTATTATCTTAATATGACTGAAGGTTTAGATCCTGAATTCATCTGACATTCATTTTGTCTTGTGTGCAATATTTCTTTTATATATAACATGTAACAAGTATACATGACCAAAATTTCTTGATTTTTTCCTATATATATGGATCTATTTTTTCATTCTTTCTAAACTTTTTAACATTTTACTTAATTCATGAGTAAATTTGGATGTAATTTGAAATTTTAATGGCATATAACATTTTAATTAAAAGAGGACATTAGTATTTATATATCTAGTAACAAACTGATGGACTTATGAGTTTAAATGGTCCTGTCATAAAATTTTGTAATGAGTCAACCAGTACAAATTGCTTACTCTTTGCTTCATTTAATATTCATTAAATATCTCTTAAATAAAAATCTAAATTATTGTAGTTTATTAGGATTTTTACAGTTCTATTAATGCCATTATGCAGATTCAGAGCAAACTCAGTATTTACTTGCGTGAAATTGCTATAAAATGTTCCTAAAACTATAGAGAACAATGTGGAGACATACTTCTTTCCTTGCTATTATTCATCTCTCACAAAACATGAAGTGTGCTTTGAACCCTTGCCTTCTCTGCTTTTCTTGTATCCATTGTCCTGAATCAAGCGATTGTTACCTTCAGCACAAATAATTTCAGTTGTTTCCTTTATTATCCTTGTCTTCAGGGTTCCCCCTAATAAAATATTTCATATGATCTTGAGGGCAGAGAGACTGAAGCTGCTAGGTCTGTGGCAGTAGGAGTGGGAGGCTATTTGTTCACACCTCTGTGGATAAGAAAGATAAGAAAGAACCCAGGCTAGGACTGGGGTGAGAGCTAGCCCACATGAGGCTTCCACTCCAGGAACCTACTTTCTCCAGTTATGCCTCATCTCCTGAAGATTCTAGATCCTCCCAAAACAGTCCCACCAGCTGGGAACCATTTTTTTTTAAGAGAAAGATTTTAATGATGAGTAAAATACAATGCTATGAGTGTTATGTGAAACTTACAAAAAGATTTCCAGACTCATAGTGAAGCTCAATAAAATAAATCCTGATCATCAACTCACGTCTCTTAATTATAGAACAACTGTGATTTCACTCTTCCCTGTAGCTTGGATAGTGTGTGACAGAAAACCAAATATAGAATAAAATTTCTGAAAATAATACAGCATAGGGAAGGAAAAGAAGATAAAAATAATCAAAGTGCATGTGAAAATGGGATATGAATTACAACAATTTATTATTTCAATGAAAATTCCAATTCCAACAGATTAGAGGTAATTTAAATTTATTGTTTGGTTGATATAAAGAACAGTGTAATGTTTGATTGTGGCAATATACTATTATGAAAATATCTCATATTCTAAATGACTGGAACACATTTTTAAATGCATGAGTTATGGAGGATATTTTGCATTCAAACCATAACAATATTCCTGGAAGTTAGAGGCCCAGGGATGTGGGCTGTTAGTTAAGGAAAGCCATGGGCAATGAATGAAGCCAATCCACAAACATAGCTCTATGGTCTTCAGACAGAAAGGCCAAAGGCACAAGTTGTCTAACCCCTTTGGGGCTCACACCATGCCACTGATGCCCTGGGTTCCAGATCTGTACCTTCAGGATTGAATGTTTATTCTGCTGAGTTTTCTTCATGTTTTGGTCCAATGCTTCCTTGATAGTTTCCTATTCTTCCCTTTTGGGATTAGAATGTATGCTGCACACCATTGTGTTCTGATGCTTAGAGAATAAGTCTCTGAAGAGACTTTGGACTTTAACTTTGAGCAATCTTGCGACCGTTGAGACTTTGAAGACCTCTTCACTTTTCATTATGAGATTGATGTGAGCGGGAAGAGTGTTGTGGTTGAATATATTGCTGCCATTTTTAAAACAGAGTCTTCCTATATAGCCCGAGTTAGCCTCAAATTTATAATCTTGTTGCCAAGTTCATTCAAATACTGGGATTACTATTGTCTGCCACCATCCTTGACTTTGCATGTGTGGTTTGTATAGGAAATATTCCATGAGACACTTCAAAGATAAATCTCTCTCTTTCTTTCTCCCTTTCTCCCTCCCTCCCTTTTTCTCTTTCTGTGTGTATACATGTGATACACATGTGTGTGTGTGTGTGTGTGTGTGTGTGTGTGTGTGTGTTTGTGTGTAACTGTAATGGCATTAGAGGGCTACCAAAGACAAGTGCTTGAGAAAAGATCCATAGAAAAGGAAGTTCATAGAGTTGAGCACAGTTGATGTCACTTTTATTTCTATGGGGGAGATAACGTTGAAACTCGAGGTTCAAGCCCAACGAAGAGGACTGGCCCTGGTAAATAAATACTCTGAGGCTTTCTTTTCAGATCCTCACAGAACTACAAGTTGAAAGTAGGTATAGAAAAAAGTAGAGTAATCATAGCTCTTGGAAAGTCCAATGCCCAGTTATAAAGACTAAAGAGGATCAGGGTTATATTCTGTTATAACTGGTGTCTCAAGTAAAATCAAATTTTTAAAAAATGTTTTCAAGACAGGCTTTCTCTGTGTATGGCAAAGCAAATTTTTATAGCATCAAGTTAGATATAATTTTTCAAACACAGTATTTAGACTTCAACAAAACAAAGTAAAACAAACAAAAACAGGTAGACAAAACGATGAGGCTTAACCAAACACCACAATGCACATACACACACACATGAACACACATGTATGTATGTATGTATGTATGTATGTATGTATGCATGTATGGATATCAGACCACAGATGTAAACTCCAAGGTTCTTGGAGTTTTTAAGACTTGAATTTTATAATTAATATGTTGAGAAAGTTAGATGACAAAATAGAGAATTTCAGTGGAGGATTGGAGTCAATGAAAAAGAATAAACAACAACAACAAAAAAACCCCACATTGAACTAACCAAATACAGGAACTGAAATTAAGCTAAATCGTTTCATAACAAAATAGCCATAGCTAAAGAGGAAACCAGAAGACTGAAAGATCAGAAGAAAATACCCAGAACAATACAAGAAGATTAAGAGCATGGGCAGGCAGGTGTGGTAGAACTGGCTAGTGTGCATGTAGCCAGAGTCTTGAAAAGAAGGGGAAGAGAAATGTGGATAAGAGGCATTCTGGAGAGACAGTGGCTAAGATTTTCCACACATGATTTCAGAAAATGAAGCCCTATTTTCAAGTAGTGCTACAGGCTTTTATAATATGTATCAAAAAATCTATCTCTATATACAACAGAGTAAAAGTACTAAAGAGACAGAGGAGGGGAGGGAGAAAGAAAGACATAAAGGGGTTCCTTCCAAATGCATCCCAAAGTCTGCTGCCATATTGCAAGTAGAAACAGGAGAGGCTGGAAGATGACAGAACATCACCCAGAGCCTCCCATATACACTCTAGCAGCTTTTCCTTGAATACCTGTCATTAGGTACAAGAAAGGTGGTTCCATTTGGACCTATGTATAATTGACAGAAATTCATTCTTATTCTATATTATATAATAGTATATTAAGATGTGTCTGTGTGTCTGGTTTTAATATCTACTGGTTCCATTTTTTTTCCTCATGAGAACCTCATGGAAAATGGAGCTAATTTTTCTGTATGTGAAAGGTCATTTTCAATGATTTTGAGTTTGAAAACATCATTCAAGGTTGACTTCAGTCCTCTATGACCCACCTGTTCTCCAAACACTCAATGGCTGTTATCATCAGTTACTTTCCTAAGTGATGTGAATATAGTAACGGTGACATATTCATTTTCTGTGACAAGCTCTTCACGAAAGGGATAAGAAAGGTATTGCTGTTGACTTAGTGCTGTGTGCTGATGGGAGTTATGGAGAGTAAGACACTGGAGTATACAGCAAGGTCATCCAACTCAATCAGGAAGAGGACCGAGCTCTTAAAGGAGTAAAAAGTGGGACCAGACCAAGAATCAACTGTGTTTTCTTTCTTTTTTTTTTTTTTTAAATATTTATTATTTATTGGTATGGGTATTTTCCCTGCATGTATGTATGTGTACCATGTGTATGCAGTGCCTGTGGAGGTCAGAACTCTCTGGAACTGGAGTTGCACTTATAAGCTGCCACGCTGGGAATTGAACCCAGGTCCTTTGGAAGAGCAGCCATTGCTCTTAACTGCTGGGCCATCTCTCCAGCCCTATGTTTTCTTTGGAAGGAAAAGCAGAACAAGTGTTCTAAGCTTTAAAACAGACTCCTCGTGCAAGAGGAGAAAGAATTAAAGAGTGCATCATCTGGTCAGTCTACCTTATTCTCAACTACAGTAGCCAAACTTCTTCCCACAGCCCAGTACAGCTTCCAATGCCTGGAGAATGACAGTATCCAGCTGAGGTAGCACAATGACAGGGTGGAGCTTTCTCCCTAACACATTCCAGAGATGATTATTGGATGGCCTTCCTTGCCTGAGTGCCCATGTCCCTGTAGATGTGCTGGAAGAATGTACTTCCAACACTAAATAGCTTGGAAGTCTGTACACACTCCCAAATGTATTATGGGTAGGAAAGGATCAAGAATTTCTGCCTCCAATGGAATCACACATGGCAGTGAAGTGACAGGCCCATGGTGGATAAAATATTCATTGGAAAGAAATCAGATCTGTTACACCCTTTCTGTCCCTTTCTAGTTAGTGCTATTTGCAATTCCATTCTCAAGACTTTTTTTCTGCTTACCATGGTGAGAAAGTGGGATTCGGCATGTGCGTTTCTGATTGATTTTCACCACTTACCAGCATCTGTATCATTCCAAAGAAATCACTTTGATTTCTTTTTCTACAAAATTACGTGCAATGTCAACAACATTGGCTAGATTATTGAGAAATTAAATGAGATCATCAATACATACCCTCTTACTACAGGGCACAGAACCTATGAAAGGCAGATTTCTCTTGTTCTTCTTAGACTCTCTGGCATCTACGTTATCATGCTTGTGGGTGGGAATGCATGCACACACACACACACACATATGTATATTCTCTGAGATCAGGAGAGCCTGTGGGTGACTGAAAAGGGCTAAGTTGGTGGGAGAAGAATAGAAATTTGAGTTATGATGAAGAAGAGAGTGTAGGGTGAGGTAGAGGGAGCTTTAGATTTTGAGCTGATTCTGGCACCATTTCACGTGTGTGTGTGTGTGTGTGTGTGTGTGTGTGTATGTGTGTGTGTATATGTGTGTGTGTGTGTGTGCGCGTGCGCGCGTGTCTGTCCCGCAAATCTGTTTCTCTCTCTCTCTCTCTCTCTCTCTCTCTCTCTCTCTCTCTCTCTCTCTCTCTCTCTCTTCGGAGCTGAGGACCAAACCCAGAGCTCTACCACTGAGCTAAATCCTCAACCCCTCGTTTCTATTAATTATATTGAACAAGTTAAAAGTAAAATGTTCTTGCTACTACAAACAACGCTGAAGAATGAAGGACAGGAAAAGAATTTCACGATGCAATTGCAACCCCAACCTTTACGTAAATCAGTTGCCATTTAGGCTAATTACCCTGCAACAGAGTGAGGACTTCAAACGTCATGATGAGCTATGCTTCAGACGAGTTTCCTGCAAGTTGCATTGATAGCAACAGTTATCTGGATTCACACTGGCTCAGCCTTGTTGCACTTGCCGCCCGGCTCTCCATGTGAACATTTGACAGTGACAGAAAACTGCTGAGGAGGCAAATGCAGAGGGAGCAGATGTCCAAAGGAGACTTATCTCGCTCTCCCCGTCTTTGCTGTGAACGTTTCCTCCTGGGTGACCTTGGCAGTTACTTCTTGATTGCCTTTCTTCCCTGGAATATGTTCAAATTTCCTAGGCATGCTGAGAGGAGAATTGAAAGCTGATGGGAATGAGAAATGCTGTAATTACCGAGTATCTTAATATTGAGAAAGGAATTAGATCTTTAAATTTATTTTCATTAATAACAAAGGCAGTAGTAGCCGCCTCTTTCACTCTCCCTCCTCTCCCCTTCTCTCCCATCTTCTTCCTCTGTCTTTTTTCTCCTCTTTCTTAATTTTAACCTTTATTGCATGAAAATAAACAACCAAACAATAATTTAGAATAGATATTTTTTGTTTATATATAGAATGATACATTCACCATGCAAAAAAGACATGGAAGCCTAAGTGATTGGAAAATTTGCTCTTGCGATTATCACTTTAAATACCAGCGTGGCTGTGGAGAGGATGGTTGGTTCTGCAGCCCTGGCTTATGTGCTGCCATGGAAACATCTGGGCTGCAGTGTTAACGGCGGGCGAAGCTTGTCAGAAAAATCAACTCTGGCACGGGGATGTGACAGTGAATGGAAAATAATTTTGACCATGGGGGAACTTCCATTAAGCAAAGCATATGTAAAACTGTCTCTGGAGGCAGAAGAAAATACAGATGTGTCTCGTTCCTGCAACTGTCCTTATTAAGATGGATAGAGCAGTACTCCAGAGAGAGAGAGAGAAAAAGAGAGAGAGGGAGAGAGGAGGGAGGATGGAGAGGGAGGGAGAGAGGGAGCTTTGTTACTTCTCTTCACGGTCATTTTTAAGTAATTGTTTTGTTTTTAATGTATGCATCACATTTGTTAATTGTTAAAAATGAACTCTGGAAACACATTTTCTTTTGCAAGCTGAATTAGCTGCACATTCAATCAAATTTGAAAAAAAATGTATTATTTCTCCTTTAGGGCAGATTCCTCCAAAAAAAATCATCTCCAGACTTTGGCAGGAGGTAGTTGACTTCAAGACAGGGAGAATTATGGGACAAGGAGGAAGACTGGTAGGAAGAACCAGGACATTAGAACCTACATCAGAGTCCTTTTGCTCCTTAGCAACTGGTGATCTTAGGCCACCTAGAAGAAATAACAACTCTGTGTTTTGTGTTCATTTTCCCCTTTAAAAGGGGGAAGGCTGTAGGGTAAAAGCCCAAGCAAATGCTTTGTGAGTTACCGTGTGGCTGTGATTGCCCTGTTGGAAGTGTGTGCTCCCTTTTCCTAAGGAAGAGAGAACAAGACCTACCTGCTCCACCACAAAACACGGTGTGGCCACACCCCGAATTGAGGGAGCCTTCCATAAGTTACCTCTTTTCATAGATGTCTAAAGGGAAGGCACTGTGCTAAGAATGAGCCTGTGATGAATCCCAGGAAATTAATTAAGCTCTAATTACCTTTAATGATAGACAAAATCGAAAGTATGGAAGACAGAATCCCACACCCTGGTAAGGGCTACAGAGAAAAGGATGTCGGCTCACTGAAAGAGAGGGTTTGAAATAGGTTAGTGTGTCTGGGTGTGGGAGCCAATGGAAGAAAGGTGCATGCGGCTTGAGAGGAGGGCCAGGCAGTGCTGGGCTCAAGCAGTGTTGTTCCGAGTGAAATAGGAAACCTTCAAAAGATTTAAAACTGTTGAGGCACATCCATCATATTCCTGGGCTAGGCCTCCGAGTCTTTTGTGAGTTCAAATCCTAGTTATTTTTGGAGTTCCTTAACACACCCCTTTAAAATTCACTCTGGCTCTCATCACTAAGGGACATCAATGGGTTGGGCCGAACTCAGTTTGACTGTCACCTTGGAAGTTTCCATTGGAGACAGGAGATGGCTTTTTTTTTTTTTTTTTTTTTTTTTTTTTTTGGTCAAGGAGTCTCTCCAGCTTCCATTTGTAGTAGATGGCAAGCTTACAATATTGGTGGCTTTTAGAATTGAGGAACAAGAAAAAAACAGACCAAAGCTTTTTATCAGGAAAGCAAGCATAATGAATGGAAAATCTGAACTTCACTGCATGTGGGGAAAAGACATTGTTGGAGGATTTTGATAATTCTCGGTAATTTTTTTTTCTAAAACACTCAAGAGTTTACAGAATAATGTTTTCAGCAAGAAAATGTATAAAACTCTGTTCTATTATGCTTTCTGTTTTAAAATTTCCTTCTGGGCAGAGTCCTGTCACAGAGGGGAAAAAAAGCTAATTGGACATTTGATTCATCTGGACAGCTGTGAATGGAATTTTTGCTAACCAGCAGCAGATGCCGATCCAAAACAGCACAGCAAATGGCCATTGGCATGGATAGGATGTTAGCTGTATGCACCATGCTCAGATCCACAAATGTCTCCAAGTCTCTCTCTTTATTTTCCTTGAAATTTTTTTAATTAAATATGTCTATAAATTAATCTTAGTTGTATTAAAGGGGCATGTCTAGTCCTCCCTCTGGCATGGAAAGACCATGTCTCAGTTTTTACAGCGCTCCAGAGAGGCCATGGGTAGAGCCTGGTTGAGGAATGCTTGCTTTCCAGTTGGAAACATGGGGCAGATGCTGGCATTAGCAACACTACCTCCATGTACTTCTTGTGCTGGATGGAACATGATCCACACTGGTCTTTGAACAATATTTTTTAGTTTATTTAGGAATGGATTTTTTTTTCCAAGACAGGGTTTCTCTGTGTAGCCCTGGTTGTCCTGGAACTCTCTAGACCAGGCTGGTCTCAGCTCACAAAGATCCACTTGCCTCTGCCTCCCAAGTGCTGGGATAAATGGCGTGTGCCATAGATGCCTCTGGAGACAATTCACCTCAAAGCAGGAATTCTGGGTGCTGGGAAGATGGGCTTTCCATTTTGTTTTTATGTTGGATGAATTTGTGAATCAATTTTGTGTTAAAGATTGGTTTGTTTTAAGCAATTGCAGCAAATCATGAGTGACCTCTGAAATCACCTATGCAATTATAATATATAAAGAAAATATACAGGATCTATCTCTAGTGACTTCCCCCCTCACCTCATTTCAAAGTCTTGATGATTTTGTAGCCTTGGTTGAGTCTGTCTTGTCAAAACTGAGACTGTGGTATGTATCTAAGCATTACTATTAGTTCAATGTGGCATGGATGAGCAGCCATGACCCACTCAAATCAACAGATATTTCCTCTCCAGGGTTTGGCATCTCCAATCCTGTTTTGCCTTCTCCCTCAATGCTCTTCTATGGTGGTATTTTATTTGTACTGAAATGTGATTTTATTTGTATGTTAATAAGTAAAGTTGCCTGGGTGTCAGAGCTAATAGCAAGCCATAGCAGAGCTGGGCGGTGGTGGCACATGCCTTTAATCCCAGCACTTGGTAGGCAGAGCTAGGTAGATCTCTGTGTGTTCAAGGATACAGCCAACAGACAGTGATGAGGCAGTCATGTGGTTGGTTTTACAACCAATGAGAAGGCAGAACAGAAAGTCTATAAAAAGACAAACAGACAGAAAGTAGGTCTCTTTCGAGAGGTCTCTTGGCTGAAGAGGCTAGCTGCAGCAGGAGGGTAAGGCTCTTAGCTCTGATCTCTTGGCTTTCTTCTTTGCATTGGTTCTGTGTTTCTTATTTAATAAGACGGTTGGTTACATCTACACTCTTCCCTGTCTAAGCCTGGAATTTTGAAAGCAATCAAGATGGCTTCCCTATTGTACCTTGGTAAAAGCCATACACTTGCATTGAATTGTGGAGGCCATCCTTTCTTCCCCCCTTGGGCTTTGTGAGGCCAAACACTTGCTGTCAGTTGCTGTCCTTTTGAAGGGAACCACATTTTCCTGTATCCACTTGAATCTCTACAGTGGTTCCCTGAAAGCAGAGTTTCTGAAGAAGATCCCAGAACAGATCCCAAACCTTGTTTGCCATTCTAATCACACACTGTTCACTTTTGAAAAACCAAGTCTTTGCTCCCCACTCCTGAAAAGATTTTTATTTAGTTGGTTGGGCTGAGGTGTTTAATTGCTTTAATAGTTTCCTAGGTGACTTACCAGCCAAACTTAAGCTCCAACTGGGCCCTAAGCATCCGTTTCACTCTCCACAAGTCTGAAGATCTGGATTATTATATTACGGATTCAATAAAAAGAATTTGATTTTCATTCAAGTGCTGGCTGGGTTTGTCAGAAACACACTGGAATGTATGCGTGTTCTTCATCATAACATTGTTACGGCTTGGCTGTTTATGCTATTCTGAACCAGTTGATTTGTCTAACATCTGTGGGTTTTGACTTCAAGCCTCAAGGAATGGTTGTCAAATCTATTTTAGCACCAGGTGGAGCTATTCTGTTTTGGGGTTAGGGGAGGCTGTTCTTGTAATACCCATTTATCCATCCTTTATTCATTCATTCAGCAGTTACGGAGTACTTCCTATGTACTAGAACTGGTGGCAGATGCTCGGGAGGTATGCATTTTTAAGGAGTTTACAGTCTAGTTGTTGGAAGATGGGTAAACAGATAGTCATGGCATAGTATAAAAATGAGGGCTGGCAGCATGTCTCTGTAGGTGCTTGCCACCAAGTCTGATGATCTGAGTTCAAACCCTGGGACCCCTATACTAGTCAAAGAGAACCAACTCCTTCAAGTTGTCCTCTGACTTCCTCTTGCATGCCATGTTCATGTCATTCATGAGCTATGCATGCACACACACACACACAGAGAGAGAGAGAGAGAGAGAGAGAGAGAGAGAGAGCACTCTTAGCAAAAGATAGAAAGCTATGAGAATTCTCAATGGCACTCTGTGTAAACTGAATTTAATCTGAAGTGGCCTGGAGCATGAGGTGTGTAGGTGGGTGGTTGTAATACTAGGCAATGTCTAGATAAAGGAAGGACAGACTTATCCATTTAAATAAACATGCTTAATAAATTTTATGTGGTCCAGGAGCCTACATAAGGAAAGGAAGACTCCCAAGAAGATGCACCTGAGTGTATTTTATAAATTACACTTTAGATTTAGTAAAGGATGGATTGTTTTGGACAAATATAAAAGAAAGACGTGATCTGATGGCAACAAATTGGGGAAAGTTAGTCTGGCCTGTTTATTCCAATTCTCCTTTGTATTCTTTCATTCCTTCCCCTTCAGAACCAAGGACGCTCCTTACCTCTGAGTGAAGAAAAGGTACTTCCTACATGAGGGTCAGGGTTTCCTCTGAGGAAGGTTATAAACATCCTTCCTGTGTTTTAAGATTGATTCAGAGAAGGGAAGGGTGAAAGTCATGGAGACTTCCTGCACTGCTGTCTTCCAACATGCCAAGGTGCTCAAGGTATTTTGGGGTCCTGCGTTTTGAAACCCACCAAAATCCTGTTGTTTTAGTCCCTGGTGTCTCGATCTTGTCCCAAACTGACTTGAGTCTCATTCCTGGGAAGGTGATCCTGAAACACTAAGCCTGTGGAGCACATAGAAGTACCTAATGAATAGGTGTTGACTGGCTGGCAACCTGTGAGGTTAATTCTGTTTGTTGCATAGGAAGGCTGCATGGTGCCTCTGTCTTTGCTTAAGAAGGCAAAGCATAATGAAGAAAGCAAAATGTGAAAAATCTTTGGGTGGCATAAATGAAGTATGCATTTCTGTGCCCTGGGTTCCTGGCATATAACTTCTAAAACTCTTGGATCTCCAGAGTGACAGGAATGTCTTCTACATGCTAATAAGAAGATTAGTGCCTGTAGTTCCTAGCCTGGAATGGGGAGAGGTTGATGGTTAATTTCAGCCATGACGGTTAATGTTTACCCATTCATGTCTGTGTGAGAAATCCTCCATTAAACTCTCTAAACAATTGTGTTTGGGGAGCCTCTGGTTGGTAAACACATCAACACTGACAGACAGGTGTCCTCAGAGGGCATGGGAGCTCTGTGCGCTGCTGTTCTGTTCTTCACTTCCATTCAGCCACGACTAGGATGTTTTCTTTATAATTATCTAATAATAGCCAATAAGAGCCAGTAAAACACTGATTTCTTTAGTTCTAAGAACTTTTCTAGCAAATTTTTGAATCTGAAGAGATCATGAGAACTCATACTTGGTAACCAGTTAGTCAGGTTCATGGAAGGCCCAGGGCTTGGTACTGGTAAAGGAAGTTGGGGGAACCTTGGGGACCAAGCACTGAGACTGGGGGGTCTGTTCTGACTCAGGGTAATTAGTGCTAGGATTATGCTGAGTTGTTGGCTGTAGAGTCATTGTCCAGAGAATCCAAGACTTTGTTGTTATGCTGGAGAAGGCTTCAACTTGTCATTGTAAAGTCAAAGACAGAGTTTTCTGGCCAAACAGGGGCAGTGACAGAAAATTACAGACCGAGACTCCTTGAGGGAACATAAGAAGCCAAAGCCAGGGAAAGAGCCATGATAGATGCACTGTGACAGGGAACGTCCAGGCTCCAGAAACATCAAAGGGATACAGATAGGTGCTGCCTGAGAAAAAGGCATTGAAGGCAATGATTTGGTATTTTGAAAAATATGAAGGATCATCCACTGTCATAATCATTTGAAATGATTTCCCCTGGGAATTAGGCAAAGATTGCCTCTGACTATGAAGACCATTCTTTTCCTGGGAACACTGACATCCCAGAGTCACCTGGAAAAGCAGAATTTCCTATCTTAGCACAGTCTCATGTATCCCATTCTGCATTTTGATTCACAGGTGTCTCATATGCCCCTGATAGTTTGAGAAATCCTGCCCCTGTGCATTAGGAGACTGTTAGGGTGAAAACTGGAATACAGGTCCCAACATTTCACCATGCTTCAGCCAGATGACTATAGAAATAACCTACCCTCCCCCCAACACAAGCCTTATCCTCCTCTCCATGCAATGGGGGTGAAAGATCTGCAAACCTTGTTTTTAGGACTTGTTGGGAAGAAGCAATGAAATTTCTATGCAAAGGTACATTGAAGGAAGGCAGAGAGTTGGCTCAGTGGGTAAGAGCATCTGTTGTGCAAGCACAAAGACTTGAGTTCAAATCCCCTGCATCCATTTTTTTTCCCAGAAAACAAAAAAGCCAAATATGGCCATATGTGCCTGTAAACCAGTATGAGGGGTAGAAACAGGGAGACCCCAGGAACTTCTTGGTCAGCCAACTTAGTCAAAATATCTAGCTTCAGGTTTAGTGAAAGACTGGTCTCTGCAGGACACCTGACATCTTCCTTTGGCATCCATGAGCGCGTGCGCGCGCACACACACACACACACACACACACACACACGCACACGCACACGCACACGCACACGCACACGCACACGCACACAGAGATATATATACATATACCAGACCCTCATAATCCCCCACCAGAAACCCAAAGGCACGTACAAATATATTTTAAAAACTGGCAAAGGCCATGGATCCAAAGGAATGTCCATTGCTTAATTCATGATGTTGCCGAGGAGACATTGACCTTTCCCTAGGCTATTGCTTATGGACTGTTGGGGACCGATTCCGGACAGTGGTGTCCTTACTTTATCAAACCTTACAAAGGCAGGAAGTTCCTGGCCTAACCTCGGGCTGTACAACTTCCTGGAGTACCTGCTAATCAGCCAGCTGCAGGGGCCTGGGACCAAAGTGACCTCACCCTCTCTTAGGAATTTCCCATTCTTCTCTCAGTGCTTCCCCTGTTCCCCCTCCCTGCCTGAAGCCCTGTTTATAAGCCTCAACACCCAGTCAATAAACGAAGACCTCGACGCAACTCAGAATGTCTCTGTCTTCCTTTACGCGCCTGGTCTCCTTTCTCTCTCGCCCCCATTGATCTTTCAGGAGGTGCCTCCTCGGGTCTCATCAAATAACCTGGCCCGCGGGACCGGGCAATGGACTTAAATTGACTGCTGTATTCTTTCTAGTTCTGAGTAAATCTCACCATGGGTGAAGATGCGAGTGTGTCAGCAGACGAAGCCTTTATTTTTGAACACGTTAATTTCTTTATCAGCTCTATTTCTTTTCTGAGGGCGTCACTGTATTACATTAATGCTTCGAGTTGTTAACAATACCAGCTGGCACTGTGAGTATCACTTCTGTTCACAGTGTAAAAGTTCGGGGGATAGCATGAAAATTGTCACCTAAACTGCAATGTTGGACTACCTCCTGGGTGTGCTTGCCAGCTCCCTTTGGGGATAAAAACCTCCATTTCCTCATCATATTTCTATGGTCTTTTATTTATAATACTATTTGACATCAGTACAATTTATTTCATTACTTTTCTATGGATTTTGAGGCCTTGGCCCGACAGTAACATTATGTTTTCTTTCTTATCTGTTTTTTGAGAGTTTGGTGTATATTAAGAATATAAGAATCACCTGTGAGAGAAATTAAAGAAAAATCTGCCTTCTTATCCTTGCTTTTCATCCATTCTCAGTGTCAATGAACCCTTGCCTGATAAGACCACCTTCACAGGGCAGGAAAGATGCTGTATACCTATAGGCTCCCCTGGAGACCTTTCAAAATGTTACCCACACATGCATGTGCATTTTTTTTTCTGTTTTGAACTTGTAGTTCAGGCTGGTCTCCAACTCACTCCATAGCTGAGGGTGACCTAGAACTTCTGATCTTCTTGCCTCTGCTTCCTGAGGTTGGGGTCACAGGCATGGACCAGCCAACATGCCAGGTTTTCTGTAGTGTTGATGGCTGAACTTAGGGCTTCCTGAATGCTAGGCAAGTACTGGACCACGTCAGCTGAGCCACATCCCTAGCCCCTGTGTGTGTGCAGATTTAATGAATGTCTTGATAAGTAGCTTGTGACCCTTCTGAGGGTATAGAGAGTATTCTGTTTTTCTTCATATCCTCAAGACTCAGGACAGCACTCATCATAAAACAGATGCTTAATAACTATTTGTGGATAAAGCCAGTGACTTGAACGAGGTCTGTGGTGTCTTTGAGGATTCTTGCCTCTGTGGTTCCATTCAAAAACCAGTTTATCTTATCAACACTAACACTTCTCCTGTTCGAAGTCTGGTCAATTTCTTCCAGTTTTAGTAAGTTTCTCTCTTTCAGTCAGTTTTCTGTCATTGTGACAAAATACACGAGGCAATCAGCACACAGGATAAAAGGTTTCCTTGGGCTCGTGTTCTCGAGATTTCATTTCATGGTTGGCTGGCTCTGTTGATTTTGGACAAATGTTACGGCAGTGGAACAAGCAGTTGAGAAGGCTGCTCACTTACAGTGGCCAGGAAACAATGATAGGAAGATGAAGGGCTTGGGGCTTCCAGCATCACTTTCAAGGTCATGTCCCCAATGACTTCCCACTAGGTCACATCGACTAATTGTCTCACCCCTTCCTACCTCATAACACCAGATGACCAAGAATTTAACACATGAGCCTGGCGGGGGGGGGGGGGGGGAGGATTTAAGACCCAAATCATAACACACTGCCAGTTTTTCCTCTATTGATCTACTGCCCAGAGGAAAGGAGAGTAACAACTGTGTCCCTACCTTTCATAATACATGAGAAGTGTTCTTTCTCCACTTTCCTGTACAAGAAAATGACATGTGACCAGGGTCAAACAGCCCCTAAGGTACAGGGGAGGATCCCCAGCTCAGTTTGCAGCCACTCCTCCCAATATGTGCACATGGAAGAGATCATAGGTCCTCTCTGGCATCTGTTCCTTGTGGAGAATCTTGTCTGAATAGGGCCCTGGGACGGCCCAAAGCCAGAGAGAAGTGACAGTCATCATTAAACCTCCTGTACTGATTTATCTTCAATAATAATCATCTTGTAAGCTACCCTCCATTCTCTCTCTCTAACCCATCTCTTTCTAATGGGGACACGTAATTTGACCCTGGACTGAAAAACTTCCTGTACTCTCAGATCCAGGGCAGTGATGCTTCTCCTGGGTGCTTGCAGATGGGGAGGTTGATCCTTTTATCTATCTGTTGGGACTGCGGTGAGACTCAAGAGTAAGCTCTGATGTAAATGCATTTGGATTTTCAAAAAAAAAAAAATCTATCTTTTCCTCTCCCAGATAAATTGTCTTTGGCTTTTTTATACACACAGGTTGTTCAGGGCACATATTTCATGAAACTTCAAAAGGAAATACGGTCATCACTGTAATTACTGTTTGTAGACAGCTTGATGACCTCTATTAAAAGTGTATTCATCATAATATATTTTCACTTAGTCTATTAGTTAGCGCTTTCCTGGATATTTTGAGGCTCACTCTCAGATTGTTTACCAAGTATCTGTTGGATAGCTACCTGGATTCAGGCTCCCAGCTGAGTAATAAAAAACAAAACAAAACAAAACAAAAATAAAAAACAAATCAAACAAACAAACAAACAAAAAATGCACGGGGAAGAAATGGAGTGTGGCTTGTAAAGGATTCACTCCTGTGGATTGTGCTGGTGTCTACCCACGGAACTTGAAGACATACTCTCAGAGGAGACAGGCTTTGAGAGTCTGGATAGATGAGAAGGATGAGTAGGTCTGAGAGCAGATAGCTCCTGAGTAAATATGAAAAATGGGTAAGGTCAAGAACGGACATAAAAGTAATCTGTGGTCCAATGAGTTCTGACCAACCACTCCTCTTTAATGCCTTTAAAGGAAAAAGAGAGGATTCTTTTCAGAAAGAAAGCAAAGGAATGTCTGAAAACACTCGAGATGATGGTTTCACTCCAGGCACATTGTAACAGCTTTTTCCTGTCATTATGTGGTCGTTTTTGGTGGAAAATGTCTCTGTATTCCAATTGCTAGGAAAGAGCCATAGAGCTGAGCAAAGAAAAAACCCTTTGTGGGTCCTTTCAAGGCAGGAGTGGGCACAGTGTTTTTGACTGGACCAATAAGATCACGCGGTAAGTGCGCATGTAATAGTGGCTGTGCTGAAGGGCCATTCTATTTACGGCAGAGCCCTTCCCAGCCAAGCCACAGGGGACTGTAGAGTGGAAGTTTTGTGTCTTTCCAGTCCCCATGCATCTCTGTTCGAGGAGGAGAGAAGCAACTTCAGACAGCTGGAGCATGGACTGAAGTGACAGTGGGGATTCTGGTTTAGACGTGATGCATGGCTTTGAATTGTTGGCTCACTATATGACTTATTCTCTGCATCCTTTACCCAGACAACATCTAATCTAAGCCCTCCTTTCTGATGAAGATAACATAACACAGATACATCAAGTAACATACACCACGTTACATAACAGCTCAGACTCAGCTCTCTGTTAATCCAGCCATGCTTCTATCTGGCCTGAACAACATGAGCTATCATTGATTATTGTTTACCGGATGCTCATGGTGGGTTAAATGTCTTCATCACAGAGGCAACATCCAGCCGTGGTTTTAATGCTGAGTTGCTTGGTCTCACAGTTACATAAGCTCAAAGCCTCAGTTTCCACACCTGTCCAGGGGGCGATGATAACCATACCCATCACAGACGTCAGAAAGATGAAACGAGATAATGATGGTGGAGCTCAGCCCAGCATCTGGCACACTTAATACTGAGGCTGCTCTGATTTAATCTTTCTGGGCTGTTATGTCATAGTCAGCATCTTTAAATCTTAGGTTTGGCTGCTATAAACATGATAGGAAAGGTTGATTTCCTCTTCGGTGTTTTCTCTCTAAATCCCTCTAAATCCTTGATTGACAGTTCTGGAAGGCGGGGAGTTATTTTTCTTGTGCTGTCTGTCCTTGTCTGATACTCCTGCCCCCTCCTTCAGGTTCTTGACAGCTTCCTCTGGAGGGAATTCCATGTGTTCTCATTAGAGCCTCATCCCTAGGGAGGCGGCTTTGTCAATGGTATGACCTGTATTTCCTCAATCCTTTCCTGGAAGGACAAGGGGCCAGCTCTTGGATCGTCAGTCTCTGAGACCAGCCAGGTGTGTACTGGCTCACAAGATCTGTGACTTGTTATGATTTCTGACAGTTTCCATAGAGCTCTGGAATTATTTAAAAAAAAAGAAAAGAAAAGAAAAAAAACAACAATACAGCAAGCAGTATCTTCAGAGAGCATGCAGGAAGTGCACCTCAGCACGCATTTGGCTGTGCATAATTCTTAGCAGCTCAAGTCTCTTTGACTCCCTCCGAAGCCTGGCCACCTCTCATGGAAGAAGTCGTCTCCTCAGCAAGATCTCTGCCTATGCATGCTTGTGTCTAGTCCCTTTCTGTACACCATCCTCTCGGGGAGTGAGTGTGCTGCCTGCTTTTGTGAGCAGCCAATTGGAGGGCAAATTCATCACTCCCTAAGCATCAGTGATAGCAATGCACTCCTGAGGGAGGCAGAGGCTTCACTGGAGGTCTGTAACCAATTTTCAAAGCACTCAATCTGCATAAGGCGATTCCAGACATCAGTGTATTCATCCTGTGCCTCACAAGAATCCTTTTTCGGTCTCTTTTGATGTGATGAATATGCTCTTTTTATTTTGGGTCAATTTTGAAGTTTCCTGACCTTTTTTTGACATATGTAAAAATGAGCATGTGAATCTGAGGGAAGAAAAATGAAGAAAGAAAAGGAGAGGGGAATTTGGGGAGATGGTCCTGTGGGTAACATGCTTGGTGCAGAAGCATGAGGACCCGGGTTCAGATCCCCAGTGCTCAGGTCACAGCTAGGCTGTGTGTCTGTAATCCCGGCATTGGGGACTGGGAAGGTGAATCCCATCTGTCCAGCCCATCCAGCAGTAACAGTGAACTAAAAAAAAAAAAAAAAAAAAAAAAAAGGCAGCAAAGCCACTGAAGAAGACATTCTGATATCAACTTACTGTTTCCACTTGTGCCTTTATGGGTGAGCATCCCCTACCTCCACACACCAAAAGATAAAAAGAGAAATAAAAATGGTGGCATTTGGGCATGTACAACAGATTCTTAAGATATCCATGGACTGACAGAAGGCAACAGGAGATTGTGAATTACTCTCAAAGTTTGTATCCAAGAACATGCACTCCCCCACAAATAAAGTCAGTTCACCATTTTCTTCCTCTTCCCTAAGTTGGGAATTCATTATTTAGCCCTAAATCCATCACTTTGTACCACTCTGGTATTCCTTTGATCTAAATATCTTGAATCCTTTAAAATTGAGGTATTGTGTATTTTCTCCACTTAGTAAGGGTGTATTTTTCCTTACACACTCCTTCCTTCACAGACCTACATGCTTTGACTTATTAAAGTTACTCGAGTCTCTCCTAATATGATTCATTTTGAAAAGTCTTAGTATGCAGTGAAACTATTAATTCTTGAAAACTCATTTCCTGTATTTATTTTAGCTTGAACTGCAGCTAGAGGTTTTGTTTCCACACATTCCTTTATTGTGAAAGTTTACTCATGGTGTCCACTATAAAAAGTCACTTTTCCCTAACTACTTCAGTTCTTTTTTGGCGGACATTAATTCATTGTTGTTTAAATCATGAGCAATTGTTTGAAGAAGCATGTAGATAAATGGTATCACTAAAATCTCAATTTATAGCAAATGTCTGGAGAGATGGACCAGGGTGGATGTCTTACCTGAATGTACTTCCTCACCTCACGTCCCTAAAGAAACTTGGTGCAGTCCTGTCAAGGAGATTTGATGCTTCCCACAGGCCTTCCCATTCCAGCACTCTCCTTCTATGGAGAGGTATGGACACCATCTTTCAGTCTTTCCCAATTAGTACCTATTTAAGAAGAGACTGCTCTTCTTTCATCGAGGCAGGGAATAGAGTGTGGAGGACTTATTAGCTACCAGGCACAGTTAGGTACTTTTCTTAACTTTGACACTAACTTGGTTCCATTGGCTTCATGAGACCATGGGAGAAGGACCCTGAACAGAGAGATGAGTATTTGGCTCAAGGTAACATGGCTAATACCTGGTAGTGCTGCATTTGGAGCTCAGTTCTTTCAACCTCATCATTGAACACAGACAGAAAAATCTGAGTACCCTAGTAAAAGAGATACAAGTTGGAGTCAAGGAAAATATGGAACATTGTGGTGTGTGTGTGTGATCTTCTTGCCTTTATATCTGAGTTAATTTTCTCTTGTTATGTAGTTTGATGTGGAGTCTCTAACATGTCCATGCCAAGGATATGTGATCTTAGCTGAATCTATGATTTTTTTTCTAACAGGCCTAGCCTAATGGACTAGCAAGAAGCTGTTTGTTTGGCATTTATTTAGTTATATTAAAATACTACTTATTATTTATTTTATGTATGGGGCATTTTGCATACATATATGTTTATGTGCCATGTGTGTGCAATGACAACTGAGTACAGAAAAGAACATTGTTTTAGCTGGGACTGGAGTTCCAGATGGTTGTGAGTTGCCATGTATATGCTGGGAATCAAACCCAGGTTCTCTGAAAGAGCAGCCAGTGCTCTTAACCACCAATCCACCTCTACCCATATGTATTTACTTTTTGATGTAGGGATCAGCATGTGGCCTCCCCCTATCTGAATTAACATTTAACTTTTCCCAAGAGTTTTGAGAAAATTGTCTCCCTGGTATAACTGCTGCTGTGAATTGCTGGAAGATGACACATCGGAGAATATTTGGGCAGCACAAGTTGGCCTTGATAGGGAAAAAGCAAAAAGACAAAAAGTTGGGTGGGAAGGGAAGACGGTGTGGATCTTGGAATAGTTAGGAGAAGGAGACTGAATACGATCAAAACTCAGTGCACAAAATTCCCACAGAACTAATCAAATTTTTTTTGTAGAGGCAGAAAAATCAGTTTTGCCTTTGGTTTCGTTACCATTATACTGATGGTTGATCTAGGTTTTGAGACAATGTGAAAAATGCTTTACAGAATGCCAAGTCTACAGTAACAGTGACATGGTTAACAAAGTGCCCTGTGGTGGAATGGTTAACTTTATGTGTCAAGCTGGTTTGGCTTTAGGGTGCTCACACATCTCATTAAACCCATATTGTGCTGTGTGTGTGTGTGTGGGGGGGAGTTTCTGGGTACGAGTAACACCGAATGGGTAGAATTGGTTAAAGGGACTGCCCTTCCAAGTCACAAAGGCCTGATCTACTGAAGCCTGGATAGAAGGCAAGGTGGGATTGGAAAGAGCTCTTTCTTACTGCACAGTTGTTTTTTAGTTGAGACATTCTTCCTCTGCTGCTCTTTGACTTAGCTTTTCTATTCTTTGGCTTTCAGATTCCAGATACTAGACCTACCTCAGCAGCTCTCCGGGGTCCCCAGCTTGAAGATAAAGTATCTACAGGATCCTCAGTCCCCATAATCACATGTCTTATTTAGGGTTACTGTTGCTGCGATGAAACACCATGACCAAAGCAGCTTGGGGAAGAAAGGGTTTATTTGGCTTGTGCTTCCACATCATAGTTCATCATTGAAGGAAGTCTGGAAAAGAATTCAAACAGGGCAGGAACCTGGAGGCAGGAGCTGATGAAGAGGCCATGGAGGGGTGCTGCTTACTGGCTTGCTTCCCATGGCTTGCTCAGCCTGCTTTCTCATAGAACCCAGGACCGCCAGCCCAAGGATGGCACCACTTATAGTGGGCTAGGCTCTCCCTTACCAAGCTCTAATTAAGGAAATGTGCTCTAGGCTTGTCTACAGCCTGATCTTAAGGAGGCATCTTCTCATATGAGGCTTCTTCCTCTCTGATGACTCTAGCCTGTATCAAATTGACATAAAACTAGCCAGTACACCATACAAGCCAATTCTTACAATAAATCTTTGTAAGTATTTTCTATGTATTGTCTACCTTTTATTTATGTATCTGCTCATGTATATATGTATCTATCTGCTTGCCTGTCTATCTTCATATTTATTCATATATTTATATCTTCATCGTTACTATCTGTCTGCCTGTCTGTCTGTCTTCTATCTATCTAGCTTATCAGCCTACTCCCTCTCTACATATACACTCTTCTTTCTTTCTTTTCCCTTTTCTTTTGGTTCTCTGGAGAACTCTGAATAATGTAGCAAGCAATTAATATATAGCAAGCACTAAACCAATGTGCTGCACGTAATCTACTTAATGCAACCCTCTGCCATCTTAAGATGTTATTTGCTTCCTGCCAATGAGGCTTAGAGCACTTATGTAACTTTGCCAAGCACATATGGCTTTCATGAGGGATAGTCAGTTACATACCCACAAATCACATGGCTTTGTGTAGGTCAACAAATTTGTCATTTGAACTGATCTGTTAAATGGGGATGGTAATGCTCCCCTGAAGGACTGTTGGGTTTAAATGATAGGTGTAAAGTACTTGGAACAGGATTGTATGTATGGTAAGGGACTCAGAAACACTAGATTTTTATCACTTGATTTCCTATTTGTGTTAACAAAATTCAGAGGTTGTACAGCTTGTGGGCTAGATCTGATTCCTCTAACTTAATATATCACTAGCAACTAAATTCGATCATTTGTTCATCTCCATTAAGCTCTAGTGATATTTCATGTTATCCTAGGGGGAGATGTGATTACTGTGACATTTAAAATTCTGCACAACCCAGGGAGAGGGAGAAGGCACACTTTTTCAAGCAAGAGGAAATCCTGATTAGACTATCATCACCAAGTCTGGTCGATACACTCTAGAGAGCCAGGCAGCTGCAAAGGTCACAGAAGGTGCCCTGTTTCCCAAAAGGTGTTTGCTATTTACTTTTTCTCAAGCATGTTTCTTCTGCTCTGATAACCGTTGTCATCTTCCATTACAATAAAAGCTGTCAGAGAGATTTCACAGGCATATGGCATTAATTTAGTTATCCCCTCTGTGGTCATAAGAGGGTTTGCAAAAATGAATACAAAACAAAACAAATCTCTGCTCAGCTGTGCATCAGTTCGTATTATGGGACGGCGATCATGCACCACACAGACAGGGTTCCGTTTGGAAAGCAACGGGATGAACACATTCCTCTCGGGGTACTGGCTCCTGTGCGCTTCATTCTCCATTTTCTCTCTATGCTTTGGGAAATAGGTCAGAGGATTATACAGATTTCCATGGAAAACATAAGTGTCAGCCACGTTTGCTTTTCATTGCAACATTAGATGGAATTATGACTGTGTCCTGTAGCTGCCAAAGCCTGTTCATGTCCATGCACAGCTTCAGTAGTCCATTGGGGCCAACAACGCAGACTTGACTATTCTCATGCAGGTAAAGAAAGGCTGAGATGCTTGGCCGAAGCACCACGGCCAGAGAACAGTCTGTAAAATCTCCGTGCACTCTTCTCGCTTGCCCATTGGTCCTCCATACCTGTGAGAAAAGAACAAGGGGCTCCAGAGGTAGCTCAGTTAGTAATTTGTTGGCCATGTAAGTGTGAGGACATGAGTTCAGATCCTCAGCACCTGCGTTAAAAGCTTATTGTGGCTGTGCACATATACAGATCTAGAGTTGTAGGGGATGAGGTAGATGGATTCCCCAGGTTCACTGGCCAGCTAGTCTATCCAATTGGTAGGTGCTGGATTTAGTGAGAGACAGTGTCTCAAAAAATGAGGTTGAAGGTGACAGAGGATGACATCTGACATCAACCTTTGGCTTACACACGCATGCACACATGTACATGCACACACATAAACATATACACACAAATATGAACACACACACACACACACACACACACACACACACACACACGTATTTTATTATGCCATTACCCAGTCTGTTAGTAAGAGTTCTCTTGAGAAATAGAACCAGTTCTATATCTATAACTACAGAGATAGAAATAGACATAGACAGGTGAGCTATAGCTAAAAATAGGTATGTATTAGGTAGTAAGCTAAATATTTAGGAAGCTAGATGATAGGTAGATAGATAGAGATAGTTGATATATATATGATATATATCATATATATATGATAGATAGATGGACAGATAGATAGACACAAGGGGATGGCTCAGATGATTTTGGAGACTGAGTTCTCCCACAATAGGTTGTCTACAAACCAGAGATCCAGAAAAGCCAGAGTGTAATTCAGTCCAAGTCAACAGTCCTAAGAATCAGGAAGCCAATGGTGAGACGCTGAGGCTGAGGCCAGAAGCCTGAGAATCTTGGCATGGAATGGACCTGGTGGGACGCTTCACCTGAGGCTGAAGTCTTAAGAACTGGACTCCTGATGTCTAAGAACAGAAGATAAGTGTGCCAGCTCAAGAAGAGGCAAAACATCATCATCATCATCATCATCATCATTATCATCATCATCTTCCTTCTCTCCCCTTTGTTACTGGACTTGGACATTCAGCATATACAATGACGCCCACCACATGGGCGAAGGTAAACATCCTTTATTTAGTCTACTAATTTGAATGCTAACCTTCTAGAACCACCTTCACAGACATATCCAGAAATATGTTTCACCTGTTCTGTGAATGTTTCTCAGTGCAGGAAAAGTGACACATAAAGCCATTGGTGGTTTTATGTCTTTATGACTTTCCCTGCTTTCCCCATATTTTTAGGGTAGTGCCCAAGCTTCTCCAGAGTTTCAAGGCCATCTGAGGTATGACCTCTGGGCCCTTCCCTCAGCTTACTTCAAGGCATTCTCAATGTCTGTGTCCCCCCCTATACCTGAAAGCTGTGTTCTGGCTATCCTAACCCACACAGTATCACACTCTCACTATTCTGCCATTACTCCAAAGCATCCTGTTGCGGTCCATTCTTCCATCTGCATAAGGTTCACAAATGAGTTCCCTCTCTAGTTTAGATATGATCTCCTCTGGGAATTCCTTCTGATTTCTGCTTTCTGGTTAGATGCCTTCACTGTGTTCATCTAGCACATTGTACTCCCCTGCTGGGTCCACCTACTTGTCTTAGGCTGTGCCATAAACTCTCAAAAGATGAGAACTATGTACATCTCATCCACAAGCAGCACCAGTGTTCCTAAAAGATGTGCAGTAATTATGCACTAATGAGTGACTAGATGGTTGGCTCATTTATACTTAGGTTCCCAGCCAATGTCTCTGGCTTACAAACCAGAAATGACTGGATTATTACTTATCCTGGCTGTTATCTGTCTGCACCTTCAGTTCCATATCTCCATGCCTTCGAATGAGGCAGAGCCCTGAGGACCACCTCCCGTGGAATTTCCTGCTGTGTGTTTTTGGGAAACATCCAAAGAAGACAGGATAGGAAAAGAAAGGGAGAAGTCTCAGAGTATCTGCTCCTTCTGTCTGCCCCTTGCTTTGATGCTCTGAGTCTGGCAGGAAGCCTTCAGCTCTGCAGTTCAGTGTTCAGTGTCTTCCAGTGATGTGTGCATCCATACCCTTCAGTCCTCAAAGCGGAAATGGCTTCTACCTCCATTACAGTTATTAATAGTTGAGCAGAGCACCCATCCCTTGTTTGTTCCCTGAACCACCACCAACCTACCTAGGAGTCGTGTCTTCGTTCAGACCGTCTGGGGTGGATTCTATTTCCTGCTTGGGTTTCTGGTACATGTAAAATTATGATTTCCAAGTTCTCTGGGATGGCTTCTGACAACTTTAGATATTTGAAAGTCAATCTCAAGAGATCCCCAGATTGCTGCTTTATTATACAGACGCAGACGTGAATTTCCAGAAAGCTTGCTATAAAATTTCTACTCCCTGCTAAGTTTCAGCATTTCTGCTATGAGCAGCTGTCCTTAGATCTCAGAAATCACACTCTTCCACACTGGTGTGGTATCTATACACCTATATGATTCAGCAGGGTAGATAATCCCTCCCTATCCTTTGAAATTACTTCTTGGTGATTTCAAAATGTTCCTGGGTTCATTTGACTTGTCACTTGACTACCCTAGTGGTTCACTGGTGGAGGTCACATCCACACTCAGAAATCCTAGCACTTAACTATGTTGGAAGTAGACTTTGATATGGAAGTTGCAGATGTCATGTGTCTTAGCACCAGTATTTCTCTTTAAGGATGTATTTTACTATTTTGTGTGTGTGTGTGTGTGTGCGTGTGCGTGTGCGTGTGTGTGTGTGTGTGTGTGTGTGTGTATGTGTGTATGTGTGTGTGTGTGTGTATGTGTGTGTGTGTGTATGTGTGTGTGTGTGTGTGTGTGTGTGTGTGTTGTGAGTGCAGGTGCCTGCAGAGACCAGACGATGTCATCAGATCCCTGGAGCTGGAGGCTGTGCTTCACAGTGCACGTTTGGAGATGAGAGAAGGACCAGCTCACACCATAGGAACTACCAGTACATACCCATGGAAAAGACTAAGCTAAAAAGTACCGACAATACCAAGTGCTTACAAGGACATGGGGCAACTGGAACTTGCCTATACTACCAATGGGAATGAAAATGGTCATAGCCATTCTAGAACACAGCTTGGAAGTTTCTTGAAAAGCTAGATGGGCAGCAAACTCACCTACAATCTCTAGGTGTCATGAATATGATACACTCAAAAACCCCCGAAACTTTACAGATGTGTCTAAGGTATAGGCTTTAAAGAAGGTGAAATTATGCTGGATTATCAGGGTCTGGCTGGGTCAGAGTGTGATGGTGCAGTGATGGAAGCAAGGTCAGAGAAGATAAAGAGTCAGAGAGAGAGAGATGATGTGAGGACAACTTGCCTGGCTATCACTAGCTGTGGCTGTGAAGGAGAGGAGCCATCGGCCAACTTCTGCACCCACGGGGAGCTGAGGTCTGCCAATAACCTGAACAGAACCCTCCAAAGCCTTCTGTAAGGAACACAGCCCTGCTGATACTTTGGATTTCTCCCAGCACTGTTTTCTGACCTGCAAAACTGTAAGATAATAAATCTGCACTGTCTAACTCACTAGGCTTGTGATAATTTGCAACGGCAGAAATAGAAAACGATTACAGCACGTGATCGAGTAATTCTTCAGGGGTATTTCACCTAGAGATATAAACATTTATGTTCATGCAAAAAAAAAAAAACCCTCAGTAGACTTTTTTACAAAAGTATCTTTCTACAACCACACACACACAGAGACACACACACATACACACACATACAAACACACACACACACACACACACACACACACACACACACACACACTGGAAACAACCTAATGGACTTCAGTAGGTAAATTACTAACCAAACTATGATGCACTTACACAATAGGAAAATGTATGGATCTACATGGTAGCTAGAGGAGTCTCTTTTTCTAGAAATCGCAGGGAATGGGTGTGGAGCAAGGGAGGGAGCTCTTTAGATGTTAACATTTGTCTTTATCTTGACTATGGTGATGGTCAAATGTATCTATGCATGTGTTAAAATTCACCTGAAAGTATGCGTCTGTCAGAAGTCCGTTTCTCTTCATGGTACCTGAAAATAATAAACTCACATTCATAACAACCTAACAACAAAACAGCTAAACAATTTTCCATTGCTGATACTTTTTGGGAAATTCCAGCCCCAGGGAAGAAACTATCACCTTAGTTGGGGAAGAAACAGTTATTTCTCTTTGTGTTTTCAACGCCCCTCCCCCTTTCTAGTGGGAGCTCCTGGGGAACTTCTGGAGACTTACAAAAGTGTTTTCTCGGCCCTGGAAAATGAGAAGTTTGCTTAGCAAGCACTACTGGTTTTTTTCTAGCAGGAAACTAGGACTCATCCCCTTCTAGCTACAGGAGTCCTTCCTGCCTTGGCCTGCCTGAAGCTGGAACCTACACTCTGAAAATCTGAACAATTAGTCTCTCAAGTAAGGCCTTCAAAGACATGTAACTTATATGAACTTCAGTTTTTCGTGTGTGAAATAAAATCTTTGCCCTCTCTCACCAGGCCATCAGAGCATATGAATTTTAATTTTTAAATTCTATATCAATGTGAGCTGCAAGTATTATTATGAACATGAAAATCAGACTTAGTGGCAGTCTTAAAATTTGGAGAAGAGAGAATGTTATCAAAGAAAGGTATGTAATGAGAGAGAGACACATACATACAATGAGAAAGAATAGTATATATCCATGCATATATGCACATAATCTATACATAAACATATACTACGTGTGGTATGTACATTCTATTTCCTTCAGATGTTACTCATATTAAATGCTTTTTCCACTTAAATAAGTAATTCATGCATTTAATTGGGGACCAGATTTTCTTCTGTTGTGGAATTATCAAACAAAAACCTAAAGCTGGCACTAAATTAAATGCATGGAATCTCTCTCGGGATGACAAGGCTGCTCACTATAAACCAATAGATCTGACTATAAATATCCTTTCGTTTGTTATTGTACAGAAACTCCATGCCTGGACTGTCCATATTCCAAGGAAACATTATTGTCCACTCAATTTGTGATTTTTTTCCTTGTTGAAAAAAAAATGCTGATGAAAGGTGAATTTCTCCACTGTGCACTAAAACAGTCAGGAAATCCAGTGAGGCTAGTTATATATGGGATGATCTCTACAATTTCAGGTAACTATGGCGATACGCGGCTCCTCTGAGCCAAACCAATTCTTCAGGAAGGTGACTAATTAACTCACAAGAACACAGGTTTGCCTGCACTTGCCTTGAAAAGCACCAACCTTTTCTTTTGGTTTTAGGGTTTATCATCTTCCCTTGCACACCGAAGTCAATCTACTGTGACTTTTCAAAACCTTGGGCACATCAACACTGTCTGAGTACGTGCTTTAAAACCCGTCACGGCAACCAAGCTGTGAGTTCTATGGCCACACACTTCCTTCTTTGTTGAAATCCATTATATTCCCAACCTTAGTGGAACTAGTTAGTACAGACATGCAGCTCATTTTTTCTTTTATTCAATTTGTCTCTTCCTGCCAGAGCAGGAAACAGTTCAAAGAGGTTTTGAAAGTTATAAATAACCAACCCTTTTACTTTATTCTGTAAGTATTTATCGAGTTTTATCTAGTGTGAGATAAAACAACTATATATGGACTTTGATTTAAAGATCCAGCATGTAGCAGGTGAGACACATATTCTGTGTTGGCTAAATTAATTGCAAATTCAGTGAGATAGACTTTTCTTGTTGTTTGTTTTTCAAGACAGGGCTTCTTTGTGTAGGCTTGGCTGTCCTGGAACTCGCTCGCAGACCAGGCTGGACTTGAACTGAGAGATCTGCCTGCCTCTGCCTCCAAATTGCTGGGATGAAAGGCATGTGCGACCACCACGCGGCATGATAGAGACATTTTTAAACAAAAGCAGACCGTAATGGAGGACAGTGGCAGGATTTTAAAATATAGTGCCTCCAAATTAACTTACTTAACTGCCAGAGTTTTGGGTAAAAGTGCCAATAACACTTATTTGGTCCAAAGTTGCTTCACTGAGAAGACGTATGGATAGGGTGGAAGAAGCTCATCCAGACCCAGTGTCTTCGGCTCCTGCAATCCTTTTGGGTTCATGGAAAATCAGTCAGGAGGGAGTTTGCCAAAAGCGCCCAGATCTTCAAGTGCCCAGGCACACCATGCTATTTTTTCCAAGAAGACAGTGAGAAGCACTTTTTTCTTCTGCTCCTTAAGAGACATCAATGGGGTTTCTTTGTTCCTTGAAAGTTTGCATAGGGGATGAGGTCCAGCTGTCCCTCTCTGAGTCCCTCACAGCCAGTGAGGTGGAATATTTCCTAGCTACAAACAGGAAAGCCTATCTTCATCGCCCAGTGCTCTCAGATCTGCATTGGAATGCATATCATGTCCATCTTCCCAGCTAGCTACGATATTGGCACTCTTTAAAGGATCATACTTTTGTCTATTTTCTTTCATGGCATCTTTTCTTGAGGCAAGGAATGTTAATAGGACTAGTTGTTTAAAAACGTGATGAAGGGGGAAAATAAGTGAAAAAAGCTTTGGTTAATTTCAGTTTTATGAGCTTTGCATAAAATGCAACTTACTGGAGGGCTACAGTCACATGTGTCTTGCATTGCGCCCCTAATACTCAACAGTGTGTGGTAGGCGGAGTTTTAGTGAATAAAAAAACACAAAGGGAGAGGAGCTACACTGGAAACGATGTCTTAGTTAGGGGTGGTACATTATACAGACTATTTAGCAAACACATGTGGAACATCTACTATGGGGCAGGCACCATGTTGCATTCTGAAGGCCAGTAAGATAGGCTAAGTTCCTGCTCCCACAGAGCTTGCTCCATCATTATCCTCATTTCTAAGGAAGACAACAAAACAACATCATAACAAAAGGATGAATACCATGAGTTGAAGAAACAGGGTGGGGAGGCAGAGAGGAATTTGGTGACCAGTGAATAGGAACAAGGGAGGTATTTCATTCATAAAGATTTTTTTATTTTAATTATGTCTATGTATGGCTCTGTCATGTGAGTGAAGATACTGGCAGAGGCCAGAGGAATCCAGTCTCTCTGGAGCTGGGGTTATAGGTGGTTTGTGAGCTGCCCAGTGTGGAGCTGGGAACCCAACTCCAACCCTGTTAGAACAGTTATGGGCTTTTAACTGCTGAAGCCATGTCTCTTTCCCCAGGGGTGGTTCTGACACAGCTACAGATCCGATTGTCCAGCCTGCCCTGGGAGACTAAAAATCACACTTAGAATTAGTAAAAGCCATCTGAGGTTGAAGGTGACAGGCAGATGAAGGGGCTGTGGGGATGACTCACTCAGTAAAGAGGAAGCAAGAGGACCTCAGTTCAGTCTCCCAGAATCCATGTGGAAAAGGCCCTGCATGCTTGTAATCCCAGTGCTGGAGACACACAGGCAGGAGGATCCCTGCGACTTAGTGGCCTCCAACCTAGCCAAATCTACAAGTTCCAGGTTTGGTGGGAGACTAATGTGTCAAAAAAAAAAAAAAAAAAAAAAAAAAGGGAAGGGGAGGGTGATTGAGGAAGACACTCGACATCCATCTCTGGCCTCCACATGCTCATGTACACACACACACACACACACACACACACACACACACCATATGGGGGGTGGGGAGGGAAAGGGAATAAAGGAAATCTGGCACTGCATTTAGTATTTATAAAGGCATTTTACTGATACAATGATATTATATGTGAACAGCTATGGCTAAAACATCTCGGGTATAACATTTCTAAAGTTATGTTCCACAGGCATATTCTGTTTAATTCTTTACATTCCACAAGCATATTCTGTGCTTTTCATCATCTTGAAAATTATACACAAGACTGTGAAAGCTGTATTAATGTTTGTTCAGTTCTTTCTGTGTAAGTATCGTAAAAATGTCAAGTGTGTTGACCCTTCACAAAGTTATATTTTGCTTACCATAGAGAAATGTCCCATTTCTCCCTAGAAAAAGGATATTATTTTCTGATTGTGCAAGCACTTTATGAGTGCGCTATTTGACTCTCTATTTTGACAGCTGCCTTTCATTTGTTATTGGAGAGCCTCTTCCAGCATGTTCCTTCTTACCCTTTTCTAGCCAAGGTGGGGAGGGGGTCAACATTTTCCAGAATTATTCAAATTTAAGCGTTTCTTAGGAAACAAATTCCTAACTTCTTATTCTATACAGAAAGACAAATCAGGTAGTGTGTATTGTGTTGTGTGTGCGTGTGTGTGTGTGCGTGTGTGTGTGTGTGTGTGTGTGTGCAGAAATATCAGGACACTGAGCTCTTTGATTTGGGAATCTGTGCTACCCGGAATGATCAGAACACCTTGGATGGCCAGGCATCCAGTAGGTGCTTAGTTGATGCGTGCTGAGTTGAAGTGTCGGGGCATGAGGAAGTATTGCCATTGTTCCACAGATGGAGACGTGGAGGCTCTTGTATTGTATGCATAAGAGTGTGTTCTCTATGCTAATGAAGAAGCGATTCCCCATCATCATTCTATATACAGTAGAAAACAATGAGAACAGTGATGTGTTTGAAACGCTGACTTCTTCACTGACAGACTCTCCTATACACAGAAGCCGGTCTCTGATGCTAAAACACTGAACCCTAATGATTAAAACACTCACACTTTAGACAGGGAAGGAGAGGCTCTTCTTCAGGTGACCCAGCCTTGACTGCACTCTGTCACAGTGGCTGACTGACAAGTCTCCACACTATAGACAGCAGCACTTGAGTCAAGGATGTTTGAAGAAAGGGTTTTAACAAATATTCAAATGCTCACTGTGACGCTGTTACAGGAAGGAACTTAAAACAGCCTAAGCTTTCATTAATAAGTTGCTGAACACACAGACAATAAGCGTTCTGAGGCGGTAGCTTATGCAGACATTTGGAACACAATGGAAGTGCCCATATTGCTATAAAAAGATGACCATAATATACTAACTCAAAGGTGAACTTTTAAGGGGGGCATGCTTGCCCTTGAGTGAAAATAGTCACTGAAACATTGGTGATGGCAGATTCCAGAAAGCGAGATGGGCTATTTATTTAACTCAATTTATTTCCACAGTACTTTCATTTTTCTTGAAAGGAAAATAATTTTTAAAATTCAGAAGTTTAAAAGTAACTGTAATTCTGACTTTCAAAATCATTTTATTTCTAAAACAGCCCAAGAAACGATTAGCTGGTGCCCTACTTTGCCCCAGTGCCCAGACTGCTGGTCACATTGCTGGAAGCTAATGAGCATTCTGAGGGAACAAAGGAGTGAGGATGGCCAGGCCTTCCTTTGTCACTCTAGGAAAGCGAGACTGGAGCACCACTGATGGCCAATGCCACTAAAGCATGCACTGGGAGGGATGCCATCATATTGTTCCTATGGCCCAGAATCTGAGGGGCTGAGTCAGTGGAGAAGCATGTCCGATAGATGACCCCAGTGATAGGGCTAATTTAAGTTATAGAATATCAACTTCCCGAAAAGTACCTCAGGGTTCTATCCGCATCAGAAAAGCATTCCTGCTGAGCCCTCCGGAGTTCTCCCAGGATCCGTCTCTGATTGAGACTAAAGAGGGAGGAGTCTCAATGAGTGTTCATCTGACTCAGCTAACTGGAGGCTGAGCCTCCTTAGCTACGTTCCCATGAGAAGCTCAGATGCACCAGAACCTGTGGAGTGCTTTTTGCTCCTGGGGACTTCTTCTCTGATGAAAGAGGAAGTCCCTCATGATTGGGTGCTGGAGCCTTGCGGAGCTGACTAAATCCAATTGCTCTGCTTGCTGGTTTGAAGAAGCCCTGCAATCAAAGACTTGCTCTGAGGTCCAGTATCAACACGTAGGCATGCTGGGACCCTTGGGCAGTGGCCACTTCTCTCTCAACCTGGGCTTCTGTACAAAGTGGGGATCTACGGTTCTCCACTTACAGGTGGCTTTAAGAAGTATCTTGGTGCTGAAATCCCAGTGCTTGGGAGGCTGAGGCAGGGGGATCCACAGGAAGAAGCTACCTCAAAATAACCTCGCCAAAGAAGACAGTTCATTGTACACTGCAATGTAGGGTGCTCCGCAAATAGCACTATGAGTTTTGTAGATTTTGATTATGTATTGACAGATACAGGGAGGGAATCGGTACAAGCAGCAGAGAGGTGGTGAGTGCCACACATACATGAGCACATAAGGACTCGAGACTGCATGCTTCAGGGTCCCATCTTAGCTTTCCTTATAAACAAAAGAAGCAGCTCTCCAATGGGGTAGGGGGTCTCCTGAAAGGAGCCTGCCTTTCACAGCATAGGCACTCTCTTATAAAAGTGTGTGAGTGCCCATTCACCTCTCAGAGACTACAGGGAACAGCTCCCTCTGGGACTGCTCTCAGACCTATCCCCTCTGAAGCTTCCTAGTATCCAGACAGCAATGAGGACAGGGGGTACATTTGCTCCAGCCATTCTGTCTTTCTCAGAGTTAGTAACTCCTTGTCAGTCTGTATTTGACTGACTTTATGTTTGTCCTCAAGACATAAAGTAGGAATCCTAAGTGTATTCAACTTAAATCCTAAATCTTGAATGTATTCAGAGAGGTATGAGTGAGCACAATGCCCATACGTATTCTCCATATACATTCCAAATACCAGGTAAAACTCAGTAGAAAACGTAGGAGCCAGTGCCTGATGCTGACACAGGAGCTAACTCAGTGTAGGAACTCGGTGACTCATTTAGAAAGTGCCTTTATGTGAAGACTCTTACACCGTGTTCTCGGGAGCGCTAAGCTTGCCTAAGCAATGCTGGGCTGCTTTCCTTGGCTCCAGGTCTTCAATCTGTTGCAAGCAGCCTGGCAGTATTTTAAAAGATACCTTTATTTCTATCAGCTCTCCTTAGATGCTCCTACTGGCAATGGTACCCGAGCATGGCAAGCCATGGGACAAAGCTGCTGAAAGGTCACAGAGCAGTTGGTGAGCAGTTGGGGTGATGAGGGGTGGGCCCACGGAAGGAGAAGAGTGGGGTTATGAAGAGGCCATGATTGGCTCTGAGGTGTCCTCTGGATTGCTGTGGAATGCACAGCTGTGGACCCAGCTGCATCAACAGAATGAAGGTGCTCTGTTGGACTGCACCCTCCCTCTGTGAGGACAGTAGGGAGCAGGGCAAAGGGGACTGGACATGGGATCAGAAGATGAGGTGTTAGTCTGAGCCCTGGGACAGGACACTCTGTCTCTCTGAACAACTGTTTCTCCAGCTGAAGACATGAATGAAAATTGTCAATAGGTCAGCCCTATAACCATGCTCTTTGGTTTAAATAAAATGAGGTTTGAAAGCATTTTATAAATGACAGAAGTCTCCTAATGATGCAAGTTAGATTGTGTCCTATGAGATATCGGTTAAACAAAAAGTTGCATTTAGCAGCTAATGGGGCAGCTGTATAGCACTCCCCACCCCAGGCTTTCTCAGATCACGCTCCTAAACTGTGATTAGAGAGGGGGGATTATCAGAAAAGAAGTAGTTTCCTATGTTCATATAAGTTTTCAAGATAAAGTTTTTGTATAAAAACCATTGCAGCTAATACCAAACAATGAACTACATACTAAGTTATATAGACCTAATTATATATGAAAAGTTATATGCATAGAAAATCTAAGTATATATGACTTCAACAAATGCACCTACATTATTTTCAAAGAACTAGTGTAGTGGCAGCTGATCTTTAACGTGTACACAGAAATAGCACAGTTTCAACTTGACACCCCGCCCAGGAGAATGTGCTGGATTCCTGTTTCTCATGGTGTGGTGTCTTGTGTCTGGTTGTGCACACGGACTGAAAAGCCGGAAGACTTGGAAGTGCCGTTTCCCATGGAAGGCCATCAGCTTTTCTGATCTGTTAGCTCTCTGGGACAGTCCTCTTCGTTCTCCTCTGAGCAGGACAGGTTCAGGACACTCATCATGGGATGGATCCAGGATGTGGTCTGTGTCACATGACTTGAGAAGAACAAGGAGCGCAGATTAGAATGTGAAAGACTGTCTTTCTACCCAGGCAAACAAGTACTGATCCGGGGACACTACTTCTACCCAGGTGCCAGCCCTGGGGACAGGAAGCAGTTAGAACTGGATCCTGGAGATGTTTTAAGGGTCTTTTGTAACCATGAATGCAGATGAATATTATCACCTCAAACTCCCTTTTCCTCACCCGATGTTGTCTGTGAGCATGTCCTATGGCTGTCTAGCTGTGAGCAACATCTCTGGAGTCTGTCTCCTCTGTTCCTTTTCCAATGTAATAGTCTGGTACACTGAAAGAGCCTCTGTTTCGGTTCTATTTCCTTCCTAATTCATTCTCCACTCCAGCCCAGAGACCTTTCTAAACGACAAAGCATACACTGTCACTTACCGGTGAAACACTAGGTTCTAACCGATTCTGGGTCAAACACATTCTACAGTATGATTCTGGGCCACATTTCTCCTCTCTAGGGAGTTAGCCCACACTAACTCCAAAGAAGCAAATTCTCCTCAAGATCCTCCCATCTGAACCCACAGTCTTCGCTCTATTTTTCCTATATTATAAATGCATGTCTATTGTCCGCCTCCCTACTGCTCAGAAAGCTCCCTGATGGGCAGGAACTGTTTTTATCTCTGCATTTGTGGTGCCTGATGCACTCTCAGAACAAATGACTAGCGTCCTGAAGAGCACTGTGGGAAGAAGGGACAGAAGCAGAGTTGGGGAAGGGGCACTAGGGTAGGAGGTACATTTAGGGTGTGGCACAACACCACCAACCACACTCCCATCCAGTGGATGTATGTCTCAGATTTCATACCCTAACTTAGCTTCCAGCTGAATGATCCTTCCACGTCCACTACCGTTTGCCCAGCCCCTTGGAGTGGTGGGGTGGGGTTGCAGATACATTAATAAATTTATCTCTCCATAAGAGTAGATTACTAATAGTTTCACCATGGGGTAAAGGACTTCAAGTAGTTTAAGAGTCAATGTGGAGGTGACAAGGCCCAGGTTTCTTCAGTTTCCAGAGTTTGAGTGTGCTGGTATAGAGGGAGTACAGTGAGGGATAACTAATACTAAAGATCAATGAAAAACTCACATGGAAACCTATTATTGTAGATGTTTCCTAGAATACATTCATATATAAAAGGTGTTTAGATTGTGTTATCTTATCACTGGGGGATAATGCCAATCTTGTACATAATAGACTTTCAAATAAAAAGCCCAGTGTCAGGTACCGGTGACTTACTTTTGAGTTTTTGGTAAGTGGGGTTCCATAGCTCCCCAAGCCCCAAACATTATAGGCTGGAGCTATTGCTCTTGTTTTCCCTCCAGAACTTGACAGTAAGACCCTACTGCTGAAGACACTACATACTTGAGTCATAGGACATGGAGAAATCAAGCTGGTACCAACCCGGAAGCTTCTTCCCTAACTGGCTAGCTTTCGTAGTGCTGGAAGGTTTGATGCATGCTGCCAGGAGAGAAGAGTCATCAACAGTCTTACTCAGCCACGAACTCTGTGGACTACAATGGCAGGTCTGCCAAGATACACACGTTGGTGACACCAATGTTACAGGAGTGACCAATCACTTTCTGATTGGATTTAAAGCTCGTTCCCTAAGATGGAACTCATGCCTGGTACCGCCTATGGGGCTAAAAACTCATGGCTGTCTGGGTCACAGGCTTTAGAGAAGAACCTTCTACAATTATTCTGCTAAATGGACATAGTAATAAACTGCCCCCTAAAGTCTTATCTTCATACCCATGTATCAGCACATCTCTCAACCCTCATCAGGTGATGAACACAGAAATCCACAACAGCCTGACATGCAGACAATAAGAGTCTGTGGAGTGCTCAGTGCTCAGCTCTAAATGGGACGTCACCCCCCACTTGACAGGGTGCAGGGATCATTGGGGAAGAGAGGACAGAAAGAGTCACAGGCAGTGAATGTCTGCAGTGGAAAAGTACTGGCTGGATATGACAGAGCTGTTATACTCATGAACTCACAGCAGCTGTGACAGCATGCACAGGACCTGCACAAGATCAGGCCAGCCGAAATCCCTGCCTGACAGGGAGAAGTACATGAAGTCCCTCCTAGCCGAGGAGCTCCTGGCACCTGATGGCTGTGGGGAAGGGCAGAGTCAGTTTTTTTATTTTTCCAGGGATTTGGCTCCTGAGAGGCTACGCACACTCCAATGGACTGTCCTACATGCATCTACAGATAGTGCTAAGTAGACTTAGTGAGCTTGGGGGGGGGGGGATAAAAAAGAGCACATGAAGTTGGGAGAGAAAAGTCATAGGGGTGGGTGAGGGAGGAATGGGAGGAAGGAAATGGGGAACGGATTTGATCAAAGCACCCTGTAGGCCTGCCTGAAATTATCAAACAATAAATAAAACCTTAAAAAAGGAATCATTATTCTCTCAGCAGTAATTCATATTACCACTCTCTTTAAAATGGTTTAAAGGGATTTCTCATGAAGGCTCACCTTACTAGAGCATCAGCTTAGCCCAGACTCATTTCATTTCAAGGGCTTTTTGTGGCCTAAACTGAAAGCACTGGTAAAGAAACATTAAGGAGTGTAACCAAGAGGGCTGGAGCACCCCTGCAAGGAGAGACGAACAGAGTGCATGTTTAAAAGGAGTGTGCTGGGGAACACTGCTTTGTGGATTTGGCAGTCTCAGTATCTCGAGACTCAATGTTTACCAGCACAGACAGTTACAATGTATTGGTGCAGTTCAGAGAGTGTCATTTAAATTCTTTTAAATACTTCTTCCCTTATAATGTTACCTGAATGGGGAGAGCAGGAATAAGAAAACCAAGAATAATTATCCGCAGGATAAGTTCAGGTACATGCTTTGCTATTTGACATTTTACAAGTGATATTCTCATCCTTGAAACATTAACTATGTAACCATATAGACCTTGGTAAGTTGGTAATGTAGAGTAAATGAAAGCAAGATGTTTAAGAAAAGATATAGTTACTAACTGTCTGCAACTGATATTAGAAAGTTCTACCTGAAATCTGTTCTTGTTAATAACCTCCATTAACACTTTTTTAAAAATAAATTTATTCATTTATTTTATGCCCTGACTTCAGTTTCCCCTCTGTGCTCCCCGCTCCACCAGATCCACAAATCCACTCCTCCTCTGTTACTGTTCAGCAAAGGGCAGGCCTCCCATGGGTGTCAACAAAGCATGGCATATCAACTGGAGGTAGGACTAATCTCCTCCCCTCATATTAAGGTTTGGTAAGGCAACCCAGTATGAGGAATAGGTTCCCAAAAGCCTGCTGAAGCATCAGGGACAGGCCCTGCTCCCACTGCTAGGAGTCTCACAAGTGGACCAAGCTACACAACTGTCACACATATGCAGAGGGCCTAGGTCAGTCCCATTTAGTCTCCTTAGGTGTCAGTCCAGTGTCTGTGAGCTCCTATGAGCCCAGGTTAGTTGTCTTTGTGGGTTCCCTTGTGTGGCTCGTATAATCCTTCCTCCCTCTCCTCAACAGGATTCCCAGAGCTGGGCCCAGTGCTTGGCTGTGAATCTCTGCATGTGCTTCCATCAGTTACTGGATGAAGGCTCTCTGATGACACTTGGGGTAGTCACCAATCTGATCACAGGAGATGGCCTGTTTAGGCTACCTATCCACTATTGCTAGGAGTCTTAGCTGGGGTCATCCTTGTAGATGGAATTTGAAAAAAATCATCCTGAGTGAGGTAACCCAGACCCAGAAAGACAAACATGGTATGTACTCACTCATAAGTGGTTATTATCTATAAAGTAAAGGAGAACCATGCCACAATCCACAGCCCCAGAGAAGCTAGGTAATAAGGAGGGCCCAAAGAAAGACACATGGATTTCCCTGGGAAGGGGAAATAGAAGAAATCTCCTGGGTAAACTGGGGGTGGGTGGGAATGGGAACATGAGGGAACAGGTTGGGGGAGGATTAGAGGAGGAGAGTAATGAAAGAGATGTCTGATGAGGGGTATTTCAGGGTCAGGTAGGAACTTGGTGCAAGGGAAACTCCCAAGAATCATCAAGACTTTAATGCAAAATATGACCTCACTCAAAGGTCACACTGTAACATATTTTACATACTGTAATTTATATTTGTTTGACTAATCTTATGTTTATAATATACTTTTCTGCAAAGATAGATGCCTAAGATAATAGCTTGATTTCATTGGTAAAGAAATACACACACACACACACACACACACACACACACACACACACACACCAGCATCACCACCACCACCAAACCCCACCTGCACACACATCTCTAAATACCAAACATGTAATACCTGTAACTGTTTACTGGAAAAATAAAACCAAGGCAACAAAGAAAGGCTTTTGGTGCCTCAAAGTCTACAATTGGATCTTTGGAAACAAAATAGTACAAAATGATCAGAACCCATGAGACAGAACTTCTGAGGCCCAGGTGGCGTGTGTAAAGGGCCTGACAAAGAGCACACATTCAAGAAATGATCACAGCTAGTTCTATTGACAATTAGAGCTTTTTGATTAGTGCAGGAACACCTTGGAATTCCGCCGACAGTGCTGGAGTGGGGCCAGTCTTGAGTCTACCGTTCAATTTTATGTCTTCGTGGGCACTGTGGCTAATGCTCTTTGACATAATCAGTATGATGAGATAATCCTAGATTTACTGGCTTGGAGAACATTCTAGTATTAGAAATACTCCCCCCCCCCTGATTTGTGTGTTTGGCAATCCAACTAAGGATGGAGAATAAATCAGTCCAGCTGACTACTCTGTTTAATTAATAAAGACCTCACGGTTCATAAAGGGAGATTTTGCTGTTCAGAATGAAAAATTTAGCGGGCTGGTAAATAAATGAAGCTGACTATGAGACACAAAGAAGTCCTCATCTGAACACGCAGTACCCCTGGCAAATGTTTCTGCAGAGACACTGCATCTGACCTGATTTGGGGAGTCATCAACAGTCATTCAGATGTATTTGAAAATCTGAAAGGCCATTTGTTTTGAGCGGTTGCCAGATCTGTTGTTGGGAATCAATAGCTTTGGAGCAGTAGGTTGCCAGTGCTGCGTGTTTTTAAAAGTAATATTAGTAAATTGAAAGACATATTGTAGAGTTTATTTTAAAAAAGCCCAAGAGAACATGCTCTATTTTATTGGCAAAGAAATGTTAAGTGAATTATTTAAATCCCATTATAATTACCCTCCTTATGTTTCTTACCTCTTAGCTAGAGGATCAAATGTGTTCTTTCAAAAAGAAAAGCAAATTTATTTCTTTCAAAATAAAAATTAAGGACAGTCTCTAGAAAAAAGTGACTTAAACACAAAAAGTACAAAAGCTTTACAGAAATCTGTTCTTAACTGTGATGGTGAAAGATGTCCCCTTGTTCATTCTCCATTGGGTACAGGGCTCTGTGTCACTGTGAGATAAGACTTGCCTGGATTATTTTATCATGCCTAAGACAAAGTTGCAGGATAATGAACCAAAGGTAATACATTTCCAATATAACTTTAGGGGGAATACATATATATTATATGTATATAATCAGAAAGTAAAAATAGGCAAGACTTCTTAATATAATTTGTTTTAGGACCCAGTAATGTTGACGTACTGGAGAAATTTCTAAGTGGCCACAAAGTGCAAGTATTAATGATAGCAAAAGAGTTATATTTAAAAGAATATTTGCTTTAAAGGGAATAAATTAGAATTTTATTTTTATTCTGTGTTTATGATACTTCTATGCAATATATAACAGATATCCAACATTAAGATTCAATTAATGAAAACATCTTTAGGTCTTAGATATAAAATTGTTTACAAGATTCTAAAGATGTGTATGTGTGTGTGTGTGTGTGTGTGTGTAATATTAGAAAATTCGCTGTTACTAGACTACTAAAAGATGAATACTGAAAGAAAATTCCTGGCAAAAACTCGTTTTAATAATGATGAAAGAAAGAAAGAAAGAAAGAAAGAAAGAAAGAAAGAAAGAAAGAAAGAAAGAAAGAAAAAAGCTCAGTCGGTCCATGAGCTTTAAATATTGCTGATGCCACCTTTGCAAGTGTGACCAGGTGGGTGAACCAATCGGAGGAAATGAATCTGAGAAGGAGGCAGAGTTTACTCCTGGTCATAGGGCTGGCACACAGCAGAGCCAGCGCCCAGATCCAACTAATGGCTTCTGAGAATTTAACCATTATGTTCAACCCCTCTGTATCCAGGCTAGTTTCCATAACAATATGTGAAGAGACTCTGAGATGGATTAAGTGACCTCCAGAAAGGGGCTCTTCAGCTTTGCAAAATGAAATTAATTAAAGGATTAATTCAATGATCATAGATTATATATGTAAAGCTATTATGTCTTTTAAAAATTCTTTCCTATGAAATTCATGAAAAATGTTATGCGAGCAAATGAGAAAATAAAAAGCCTGTGTGAAGCTCGACTCAGAGGCTTTGTGCTTTCCAAGCAGTAATACTCTGTTGTCATGTATCTTATCTGTGCCCACTAGGCTGCTGGCTTCAACAGGGCAGGGCTATGCCCGTCTTTCCCGTCTCTTCATAGCTGTATCCACGTACCATGAGTGGCGTCAACGTATGCTTGAGGCATGCATCACTATAAACCTCTCTGATTACTACTGTAGTCACACCATGGAGGATAAACACACAACTGGTAGACTAGCTTATTTATAATTGAAGATCAGGTAATTCTCAAATGTGATAATGATGTGGATTTCCCCTAAGTGGTTTATGTGTGTTTATAGAAATTGAGCATTATCAGGGAAATTAGAGTTATCCAAATAAAACCAACATCACCAAATAATTAGCATTTTCTCCTTACCAATAGTCTCATTCCAATCGACTTGCAAGATCTATTCATTAATTTGGGGGCAAGGATTAAAATTGTATGGTAATTTAAATAATTTGGGCTAGAGTTTATTTTCTAAAAGCCAGTGGTCTAAATAAACTTATTAGAATCTCAGACTTTAAGATTTAATTGTTTGGAATTTGGCATTAAAAAAAAAAAAGGAATTAGAACTGGATATGGAGGCACATGCATGCTACCCCAGCTCGAAGGAACCAGTCAGGAACCAGTTGGAGGCCAGCAAGAGCTACATAGCAAGACTGTCTCAAACAAACAAAACGGGGGCTGGAGAGACCGCTCAGCAGTGGAGAGCACTTCCTGCTCTTCCAGAGGACCACAACTCAGTTCTCAGCAACCATGGCAGGCAGCTCACAACTGGTGCAACTCTAGCTTCTGGGGATCTGACACCTTCCTCCAGCCTCAAGGGCACCTGCACTCATGTGGCACAGATTCACACACACACACACACACACACACACACACACACACACACACACTAAACATAAATAAGTAAATAAATAAGGAAGCATTAGAACATTAAAAGGAAAGCAAAAGCTTAAAACACACACACACACACACAAAAGATTTAATTGTTCATTGTAAATGAATACAACCCTTAGTTAAAAAAAATCTTGTTTTCCTACTAGAATACAAAATGTTACAATGTTACCAAAGATTACAGTGATGATGAATGGTCTGCCTAAGCCTTCATACTACCACACTGGGATTTCTCAGCCTCTGAAGGGATCAAATACACTCCATCCATGTTTATAGACCTCAAAGGCCTCCACTGCCAGACAGAGATTTACTCAGCCATAAATGCTGATATCCATCAACAAGGTGCAGCTGTGATCCAAAGAGACCACCGAAGCCCCCTTGATAGGAGATCACAGATTAGATGCAGACTTCAACTTGGTGTGGTGGTGCATCCCTGCCATCCCAGCACTGGGAGGTTGAGACTAGAGGATTGTGAGTTCGAGGCCTGTGTAGGCTACACAGAAACCACATCTCACAAAGCAAAACCCCAAAGAGATGTTCCAGAATGAGGCAGCTGGATATGACTTTCTGTCAGAGAAGCATTTTCTAGTTTGTAATGTTCTTTGATATTTTCCCTATCTTCCACTTTTCATAAAAATCTCATAAACATTACTTTTCTCTACAATTTCCACAGTTGACAAAGTCGAGGCTTAGAGGGTTGAAGTCCTCTCTCTGGCCAAAGTTACACAGAAGCAGGCCTGGGACTGAGATGTAGGTACCAATCACTCTTTCCTATTGGCCACCTCTGTAGACAACTCCAGCTTGCATATGAAATTCTGGGAAGTTATGTATACCCTGAATTTCAGTTTTTCAGCTTCTGTGACATATAACACCTTCCTCAATAGTTTAAGAGATAGATAGCATGTGTTAGTGCCCTAGCTCTAGGCTTGACACATTTCTACACACAGTTAGACAGGACCTTCTCACCTCTCTCTCATACCCCTGTATGATTTTCTATTGCAATAATTTATCACCAAAAATTTGGTGACTTCAAATGACTTACATTTGCTGGCTAATGATCAGAAGTCTGACGTGGGTCCTACTGGGGTGCACTGAAGACATCAGCAAATATGGCTCAAAGGGAGAATCATTGCCTTGTTTCTCCAGCTTCTGAAGGCCTCCCACAGTCTTAGGCTCACAGTGCCCCTCTTCAGCGCGGGCAACAGTCTGCTTCCATCACCACATGTCCTTATCTGCCTCTTCTGCCTCTTCCCTCCATTGTTAAGGGCTCATGAGGTCAGACTGGACCAAGGAGGGCAAGATCTGCTCAGGGTCAGCTGATCAGGAACCTTAACTCCCCTTTACTAAGTAACCTGACACTGTCACAGACAGGTTCTGGGCTTCTCCATACCTGGCGTCTCCTTGACTGCTTCTTCTGCAGAGTAGAGCCTAAAGGAAAAGATACGAGCTAGGAAAACTTCTTGTAACTCGTGCAAAGCTAGGCAAATATCAGCAAGAGTAGATCTGATGTTAAGACAGCCAGGTCTTGGCACAAGCCTGTAATCCCAGGTACTGGGGAGGCTAAGGTAGGAAGATCACCAGTTCAAGGCCAGCCTGGGCAATATAGCAAGACCGTGTGTCAAACTGACAGGTAAGAGGAGCTGAGGATGTATTTCAGTGCTTGCTTATTGCCATGGAACCGGGGTTCAAGCCCCAGTGAGGGAAAGGAATAAATTAAGGGAAAATTGACTTGGGGACAATGCCCATGGCCTATAAAAATTCATCAAAAGCCCTGCTTTTGGAGACTGTGTGCAGGGAAAGGTAAGAAGCATTAAAGGAGGTCAGAGGGATGTGACTACTGGCTTGAAGGGACCTCTGCTCAGGGTCCACATGATAAGAGAAAGAGACAATAGAGAGCGCTCTCTCTCTCTCTCTCATACACAGACACACAGACACAAAGACACACACACACACACACACACACACAGAGACAGACAGACAGACAGAGACAGAAAGAGAGAGAGAGACAGAGAGAGAGAGAGAGAGAGAGAGAGAGAGAGAGAGAGAGAGAGAGAGAGAGAGAGCCATGCCATGAAAGAGCAGGGTGAGAAGGATTGTAGTCCTGCTGAGACTTAGACTTTCTCCTTGTCTGTGGTGTCTCCTTACAGGAGAACTAACACACCAATGCAGTAACCAAACCTAGCGGACGAAGTTTTGATGAAAAAATCTAAAAACGAGGGTCATGGAAGCAGAGACCATTCTAAACTGGGCTCAAAGAAGAACAACCCCCAAAAGATGATGAGTCCAGAGTAGTCATGTGCTCTCAGGGAATGTGTCACTGGGAAAACATGCTTCAGGTGAAGCTGTACCTGTCATCAGCTAAGTGGGGGCAGAGCTCAGTGCTGGGCATGTAGATCTAGATGTTTTATTCATTTTAGGGGCTCTGCCATCCTGAACAACCCAAGCCAGCTGGCTGGCCTTTCAGTTAAATGACAATTTCTTCTCCAGCGCTTCATATTCCTACACCTCTCTGTAGGTATTTATAGAAAATTCTGGGCAAGTTGTCTTGGGCTTGTGATCAATGCAGCCTTTCTGCTCCCATCCCAGGGCTGTTGACTGGCCGGAGAGCAGTGCAAATGTAGGTGTTGGCTACTGTCTTCTCTTTGCAGCTGCACAAATGTTGTCATTTAAAACTCCTTCTCTGGCATATAGCATCAGAGTGGGGATGGCATGGGAAGCTGACGTCTGCTCAGCGCTCGCCCTGCACCAGGGATTTTGCCAGGGGCTTCACATCCCCGGATGCATCCAATTCTCAAACACTCCTTGTCTTTAGGTAGGAATCAGGATAACAGAGGAACTGAAATGACCTACCAGGTCACTCTCAAACGTGGTGGTCCAATGTTAAAATCCAAGCCTATCAGATAACCTCTCTTCCCTTCAATGGCTTCTTCAACTTGTCAACAATATTCATCCACTTGAACTTTAGTCCTCAGTATGCCCTGTTCTGTGCCAGGTCATGATTACTTCTAACAGTTATCACAGAGATAGCTGGGCCCTGGCACTCAACTTTGGGTTAAGATGGACTACTGGAGCTCAGCTCAGGTGGAAGATCTCCCTATCGGGTGCAGACTACTTCAGGTCTCACCACTTATTTGGTGGAAGAAGTGGTTTGAGAGAGCCATTTGGGAAGGCCCACATTCCCCACTTTAGGTCTCAGTGCGCTCTTTATGGTAGTCTTGATTCTTACACATGCAGAAATCCCCCAGGAGCTTCAACACATTCTCAGAAGCCATGAGGTCAGTGGCATAAAACCCATTCTGACCGCTTAGCAGATGAAGCACAGGTTATATTAGTCTGTCAGTAGCCACCACCTTATTCACTGAAAAGGAAGCAAAACAGTTCAATTCACGAGGTCTTGGAGTAGGAGAGAATTGTTGACAATCTCCACTGAAGTGAAGCTGAAATAATCTGCCAAGGATTTATAAAGCAAAAATGAAGTGTTTTTTTTTTTTTTTATTTCCAACCAGAAACCACGTTTCCTCTCTTTCCTTCCTTCTACCATCTCCTTAGTTTCTACTTGTGATACTGTTGCTTAGGATAATACCTATTTGCAAAAGAAAGTTAGGGTCTAAGACTTGAGAATGTCAAATCGTTCATTTTGTGTTTACTATTCTTTTAAATTCTATAAATATAGGCCAGCAAGCTAGCCCAGTGGGTAAAAGTGTGTGCTGCCAGGAGTTTAATTTGGTATTAAAAGCAAGTATCTGATATTAAGATTTCTTTATTACTTGTTCACATTCCTGGGTCATTGCTCCTACACTGCACCAGGTTGGTCCTTGTGACCGATAGCTTGTGGCAGATGTGATGGCGAATAGACTACAGAAGACACTCCGCAGCCTTTGTCTGAGTGCCCCGCATCTCTTGTTGTTCTGTTGAGAATAACCCTGTATCCCGAATGCCTGAGACATGGTGAGGAACGGAGCATCCTGCCAACAGCATCATGAGTGTGTTTGGTGCAAGTATTCTAGGGAGCCTGCTAGGCTATGCTTCATTTCCCAGCCCTTTTAACAGTTTGACAATTCCACGAGAGATCGAGAGAGAGAGACAGAGAGAGAGAGGGGGGGGGGCATGGAGCAGAGGAGGGAGAAGGAGGTAAGGGCAAGTGTGCCAGAGTAATCTAGTGATGCCACCCCTGTACTGCTGGGACTCTATAAAACTGGTTGAAAAAATAAATATGCATTGTTTTAAGCTTCAAACATTGGAGAAAATTTATAATGCAGAAATGGAGAGTTAATCATTATTGACAGCAGTGAATCCAAATCTAATATAAAGATAAACAAGTATAATGAAATCAATTAGTAGCTACATCCAATTTACAACAAATTTGGTTTTACCTGCAGAACTCATAGTAATTTTGGCATATATTACACATACCAAATGTATGTGTAATTCTAAAGTAGAATCATACCGAAAACTCCAATAAACTTTTTATAGTATATGACTTCATGGGAATGAAAAGGAGCTGTGTAGAAGGGCTGGGAGATGGTTCCATGGATAAAGTTCAGATAAATGTGCCTACTGACAAGACTGATAACCTGAGTTACACCCCTGGAACCCACGTAACAGAGCCAGATGCAGTGGCTCACACCTGCAATCCCAATGGTGAGATTGGAGAAAGAGACAGGAGAATCCTCAGGAAGTTTGCTAAACACAGCTGCAGAAACAAGAGACCCTGCCTCAAAAAATCAGAAGGAAGCAACTAACTCTGTTGTGGGATATTTGATCACATTGTGTGAAGATGTGTCTCTGTTTTACCTTAGCTGCCTAAGGCACCTTCTGATTGGTTTAATAAAGGGCTGAATGGCCAATAGTGAGGCAGAAAAGGATAGGCGGGAGTTCCAGGGTGAGAGAGGAACTCAGGGGAAGAATCTGAGAGGCAGGGGATTTACCAGCAAGATGCAGAGGAAGTCAGATGTACAGAGTTGAGGAGAGGTAATGAGCCATGTGGCAGAAGGCAGATTAATATAAATTGGTTAATTTAAGTTTTTAAGAGCTAGTTGGGAACAAGCCTAAGCTAAGGCCAAGCTTTCATAATTAATAAGAAGTCTCTGTCATTATTTGGTAGCTGGTAGCCCAAAGAAAGACCTGGAAAAGTTGTCCTCCAATCTCCACACATGTAATGCAGCATGCATGTGCCCCACCTTATCCATGGTAAAATAAAATAAAAACCAAATAAACAAAAAGGAAGTCAGGTGGAAAAATGACCATCTATCCAAATAATTTCATTACAGCATGCTTAAAGTTTTGGCCATTTTATCATTAAGTTTAAGGATGCTATAACTTTCTTATGCGGGGGGGGGGGGAGATCCTTTCCCAGAATGCAGTGCTATATTTTATACAAATATATGTGTGGATTTACATATTTATTTATATGGCAAGTGAGTATGCCTACATGCATATATGCATACACACAGAAGCAACATGTCTGTTGGCTCTATGAAACACAGACTCCAGTGATGCCAATACCAATTATTCATGTTTACACAGGTAGGCAAGAAGTTCTCTTCTCCTTGTCAGAACTTAAGTAGATGACACAGTATTAATAGAAGTGTAATGGTCATGTGGATGGACAGAAATACTCTACAAGGACCATAAGTGTCTGGGCATTCTCGAGGCAGCACTGACAGTCATTGCCTTGCCTGAGGCTTGGCTTCCATCAGATGTAACAGTTCCATTTCTGGGACGACAGTGACAGGTGCCAATTTCTGTCAGGAGATCATATGTATGCAGACCATCATCTCCCCCAGAGTCTTGGGAGGGTAATTTTAGTCATTCTTTTTAAGTGAAGTTATTTATTGCCTGAAAAGTGTCATCTACCTATAAATGAACCATTCCTCCCTCAAAAGATTAACATAGGCTGCCCAGGCCCAAAAGTTTGGCTGGAGTAAAATAAAAATGAAAACAAATCAATAACTTAATATTTCTGAAAATATCAGTAGGCTTGTGTATGCATTGCTTATCTGGGATCAGCCTTAACTGTGCCTAAGAACCATGCAGAAACCCCTATCAAAATGTCAGAGAGTGAGGGGAAGAGTAAAGAGAGTACCCTTTATTCGAAATTTTTTGGGTGACAAGGACTTTATAGAGTGGAAATTAAAGCACACATATGTTAAGTAGCTATTCTGTGGAGACACCAGCATTAGAATGCAGGATTCTCCAGGTCCAAAGACCATTCTCTCTCTCTCTCTCTCTCTCTCTCTCTCTCTCTCTCTCTCTCTCTCCTGACATCAGAAGGCTTTCTTTTGCAATCAGAGCCACCTGCACCAGAATGATGCCCTTGACTTGCATAAGGACCCCTGCAGACCCATATTTAAAGCCTATTGATGAGCAATCCATATTTAAAGTCTATTGATGAGTAATTCAAATCAGTCTGCATATGGCCTTACAATCCTTCAAACAAACCACTCCTGGGGAAGAGGGTGGCTTCTGTAGAGAAACAAAAGAAGAATGTAGTGAAGATGAAAAGACAGATGGGCACATCCAGGTCAGTGAGAGATGCACTGAGTCTCTGTTCTAGTGAGGAGCCTAAGAATCCCTGCAAAATTCACTGTATCTGTTTAATGATGGGTGCTCATAACAGTTTTGTTCAATAGGCTGGCTCCCTACGAGAAGGTAGGGATATAACACATATAAAAATATAACACGGGTATAACAGATAGACTAAAATCCTTCTGGTTGATGAACAGGGTTACATTTTTGGAAAGGAAGACCTAACTCATAGCAAGCATTCCATTCTTCTAGGAGGCTGCAGCTGGCATAGTGTTAGATTTTCTTATTTTCACTCTTTGACCTTCCAATCTACAGAAGATCACTACTTGTTCTTAGAAGCAAGTTCTGCTATTTTAAAATGGACAAAGTATAACATTCTACCTAAGTCAACATCTGCTTAAAATGTCCTTCTTGTCACCTCTCACCAAGTGACCTTAAAACAAGGGAGGCAGAGTGTTAAAGCTCAGTGTGTGTGCGGGTGGTGGTTTTGGAGCCAGAGAACACTGGGTCTGGGTCTGGATCTGGACCCTGCAGTTTCATTGAGGGTAACCTTGCTGAGTTTAGCTTCTTTGACAGTCTCTTCCGCTGCAATGATGTGACAATGATACCCACCCATGCCCTTTGGAAAAGAAGTCTGTCTTCTCTCTCTCTCTCTCTCTCTTTTTTTTTTTTCCTTTCCTCCTACAGCATGATTAAGGTCAATGAAAAGAACTGATGAGCTTCCAGAACACACTTTGGGATGTTTTCAGAGTGGAGCAAAGGAGGCTGGGTAAATGTCCACTCTTTCTATTCCTTTCACAGGAATCGAGCTAGAGTTTGGAGTGGCCAGAGATTGCTGGCTATTTATTTATTTATTTATTTATTTATTTATTTATTTATTTATTTATTTATTCATTCATTCATTCATTCATTCATTTATTTATTTATTTATTTATTTATTTATTTATTTTGGTCCTCTCATATGCTCTATTTATTTCTGTAGTAGAAGTCCAGCTTAAAAGTTGTTCCATTTTCTAAGGTCCAGTGGCTCATTCAGTTGGGGATCAGTGAGACAAACTGATTCTCTGGCTGGCCATATCTAGGTCTGTTTTTTCCTGTGTTATGGGCAACTCTGCCCTTAGTGACCTTTTCTCACAGAGCACTTGTGAGGTCCTGCCATTCAGCTATGGGTCGGACATAGCTCAGCTCAGGTGGAACAACTCTCTACAGGGTGTAGACTTGGACATTTTGAATGCAGAATTCCAGTTTTCCTTCTTTGGATCATGACTTTCCTCTGGGGACCTTATTAGGAAGCTTGAATGAGGGTGAGATGAAGCTTGACATCCACACGGTACCATGATGACATGATGTCATAAACATGACGCCCTGTGGTATTTACTTTCCACATTGTTAAGAGGATTAAATGTTATAATGTATGGACAAATACACTTAGTGTGCTCCTGGCCAATGAACATCAACTGAAGCCTCATGCAAATTACAATATGGTGTTTCCTTTTTCTACCATCTATACAGCATATATACAGCAGTTTATAGGACATAAACTCTTCCAGAAACGAGACATGATCAGTGCAGTATATCAGAGAATAGGTTTGTCTCCAGAAGGGGAATGATTCTGGAAGTGAGCAGTGAGCTGCTGAGTGTGATCTACACATGGGATTCCAAGACTTCTCTCTACTTCATGCTATAAACTGCATTTCTGCTTTATCACCCACCAAACACAACAAGAAAAAACAAGCCATGAAAACTATGCCAGGGTTATCTATAAGTCTCCTTATCTTTACAAATATGAAATTTTGAATTATGATCTTTTTAAGATGATGATTTGCAGGCTTTGCGCTTTCTTTACATGATAGTCTTTCCACACACACACAAAAAAAATAATGGTAAGTGGTTATTAGTCACTTCCTGGATCCAGGGTACATGGTCGATACTTAACATCAGCAACCCTACAATAGCGACATAGTCTCCTTGTTTGATGAGAAACTGAAGTTAAGAGAGACATAGAAACTTACATAGAGACACAAGGTTTGGAAAAGCAAAAATCTGCATATTGCTTGAAAATATGTGCACATCTGAAAGGACACCAAGGGCATTTCTCTTGTAGCTTTTGCCAAAAGGATGTAGAAGAGGTTTTCTAGAAATCCCAGCCAGGAGGTGGGTTTCCCCTTGCCATTCTCATAACACTGGTTCTGACATCAAAGGACGTATTCAGAACAAGGTAGAAATGTGACAGCCCACTGAATTCAGGGAAAAACTATGCAGTCCAACACAAGGGAGTCTTTTCCTGCTCAGGCGTTCAAGGCCAATGTAAGTGACAGTCTAGCACAATAGAAAAGGTCTTGGGCCAGGAGCCTTTGCTTCTGATTCTGGCTTGGTAAGAGCAGCTGTGGATTTCCTGGTAGCAACTCAAGCTTCTGATTTTCTTCATCTACAGATTAAGGAAAATGGTAGGGTGGTACACATACCCTCAAGGTTAATGTTACCACAACAGGATCTGGGCTGTTTGTATACTGTCTTATTTATATCTTAGACTATTTACTGTCTGTCATTTCTTATGGCCACATGAATTGCCTGATGTCAGGTATACAGTCTATATATTTCACTGCTAATGTCCAGGAATACTGCAGGCAAAAAGAAATGACCAAACACTGTTTTCAGAATAAATGATCTGTGTATACTGTACAGCATTTAAAGGCAGTGACTGCTGTTGGTTGTTTTAGGGCATGACAAATAGATTTTTAATTAGATATTAACTTTTCAAGAACGGTAATGATATATCCTGCAAGTGAGTTCAGGCAGGCAACATTCACGTTCAAATCACAATTCTGTTCCAGTTTTTGGATCTTTCCCTAGAAGTTGTTACTAGGGTTTTACCCCCTCCCGTGACATCTGATATCAGCATTTAAATCACATGAAATGAAGATGGTGAGGCTTCATTTCTTGTTTCTAATTTTTGTAACCTCCAAGAGGGTTTCTTGGTTTTGCTGATTATTCTGCAACTTCCAGGTTCTCTCCAGATGTGAGCAAAACTGCTTACTTGGTCGAGCTGCTTGCACTTACTTGATGAAGTACTTGATTCCATCTGCTGTGTAAGCTGCCTCCCACCCGTAAGGTAAGCCTAGAGTGAAAGGAAACCAAAAATACACTTAATATGATGATGAAGATAACTTTATTTTCTGGACACAAACCTCCCCCACAATGATGATTATCTGAGTGCATTTCTTGCACAAAATTATTTTCTTGAAAGGGAGAATTAAGACAATTCAGATGAGCTCTGGGACTCAGCATCTTTACAACGCAATAAATGAAGTCTTGAACAGTTAACAATCTGCTTTAGTTGCAATAACTGGATTATGACTTATCATTTACATGTGGTGAACGTTTTGTCAGCAGGATGCATGCAGAAATCTGTGTTTGCAGCGGATGGTTTCTGCCTGGAGGCAGAAGGATGGACAAGATGGCCTCTGCTTGTCTATTCTGGCTCAAAGTTTCTTTAATTGGCTCCCTTTACATTCTTTCACTCAGCTCCACAGGGAATTGGGCATGAGTGCCAGATCAGCAGGGGTTTGAAAGTAGCTTTTGGACAAGACAAGATTCCTTATTAAGTTTGAAAGTTTAGCAAAGTGATTTACAATGGATGGTGGCATTTTACTTTGTTAATTAAGAATTTTGTGCACTAAACATAAAAGGCCAAACAATTTGCTAAACTTAGCTTCCATTTCTGTAATGGGACTGAGAATAGTTAGCTAAAAAGAGATATGGAATGAAGTAAGCAGGCAACATGGGGCATATTCTGTCTAGGAGTTCTGCTTTTCCTCTCTCCTTCTCCATTTACTGAGGTGGTTTCAACCAACGTTTACGCATATAATTATAAGTGTTGTACTAATGAGCTACACAGCCTCTTCTTTTTAGAGACAAGGTCGCACTAGATTGCACAGGTTGGACATGGACTAATTCTGTAGCCCAGGCTGGCCTTAAACTTGGGATCCACTTACCTCAGTCTCCTGACTAGTTGGAATCACAGGTCTATGTCAGTGGGCTGGGCTGCCATATTTTCTCACATCTAGATTGTTGGTGGCATCTCTTTAAACTGCAATGGTTTTTACCCATTCTGCTCTATCACTGGGGTATGTCTTATATATTGCTATTGCTAAAAATTTTAACTGACCTTTCCAACAAGTTCTATGACATTAGGTTATCACAGCTCTTTTGATAGGTATAAAATACATTAATACATTTAAAAAAAAAGGCTGCATTACTCAGGCAGCTACTGTTGTGGAATGTGGAATGTAACTGAGCCTTAACAACAAATACTTGACTTTCATTCCTCTAAATATCAGCAAGGGGGAGACTGTAAGGAAACTTAACAATATGGATGAAATAAAACTTTACCTCATTCCCATTTAATTCTTAGAGAATATATTTCTTTGAGAAGATGCTATTATTCTGTGTGTGTGTGTGTGTGTGTGTGTGTGTGTGTGTGTGTGTGTGTGTGTGTTTAAGAAAAACAAATGAAAGACTTTATATTGAGTCCAGTCCAAGACTGTGGGCCAAAATTTTATAACTGTCTCTTCCATATATCAACAAGGCCATCTTGGGGTCGCTATCCTTTCTTCATGAATGTATGTTCCTACTTTTAGTAGTACTCAGAGCTTCTGAGAACTCAGTATAAGCAAAACTCTGGGAGTGACATCCTGTGACACAGGAAGTGACATCCTGTGCATGTGTTCTTTCATGTCCACTGATCATCCATGATAGATGTTGCTGTCCTATAAGACTGAGTTGATTTACTTTCTGTCTTTACACTTTCTGCATATTTAAAAAAATATAGATAGTTTCATCTGACAATGATGAGCCCCTTTGCCTACAAGGAAGACTGATGACTGTAAGGACCTTGCTTATATGACAGAAACCCTCTGATTAGTTTTTGGGTAAAATAGTAAACACTGGAAAATCAAAAAGCTGTCCTAATGTGACTAAGGTTTTCATTTGCTGGGTGAATTGTTTGATTGGTACAATTCCATCTATTTCCCCAATTCTTCAAGTCACAGGCATTCTTTAATAAAATAGGAGAAAGAGGTATACTTTAATGATAGTTTTTTTTATTAAAAAATTTTAGACTTTATCATCATGAATGTGTGTGTGCAGGATGCATGTGTGTGTGGGCTTGTACATGCAGCACATGTTGGAGGCCAGAGGTCAACTTTGTGGAATTATCTCCTTCTACCTTTATGTGGGTTCTAGAGGCTGAATTCAGGCCATTAAACTTGCAAGGGAAACCCTTTTACCAATCAAGCCACCTTGGCAGGCCCAACATTGTGTCTTTTAATCATGAGTTCAATTTAAAATGGAGTTGGCTGAGAATTCATTTTCTCAGTCCTAAAGAAGACATATTTATACTACCTCATTAAGATTCAAGGAATATTGAAGAAAGACAGTAGAAAGAATGTAAGAGGACCTACAGAAAGTTGTTTTCTTCTTAGAAAATTGGGAATCAATCTCCCGCAAGACTCAGCTATACCACTCTTGGGCATATACCCAAGGAATGCTCAATCATACCACAAGGACACATGCTCAACTATGTTCATAGCAGCATTATTTGTAATAGCCAGAACCTGGAAACAACCTAGATGCCCTTCAACTGAAGAATGGATTAAAAAATGTGGTACATATACACAATGGAGTACTACCCAGCAGAGAAAAACAATGACATCATGAGGTTTGTAGGCAAATGGATGGAACTAGAAAATATCATCCTGAGTGAGGTAACCCAGACTCAGAAAGACAAACATGGTATGTACTCACTCATAAGTGGATACTAGATGTAAAACAAAGGATAACCAGACTTCAACTCATAGCTCCAAGGAGGCTAGCTGGTAAAGAGGACCCTAGGAAAGACACAGGGATCGCCCAGCAACAGAGAAATGGATGAGATCTACATGAGCAAACTGGGGGTGAGAGGGGGTAATGGAGGGCAAGGCCGGGGGGAAGAGAGCTTAGGGGTACAGGAGTTCCTAGCTGGATCAGGAACAGAGTGGGAGAACAAGGAAAGAAATACCACAATAAATGAAGACACCATGGGAATAGGAAGAATCAGAGTGCTAGAGAGGTCCCCAGGAATCCACAAAGATGACTCCACCATAGACTACTGGCAATGGTCAAGAGGGTGCCTGAGCTGACCTACTCTGGTGATCAGATGGCCAAACACCCTAACTGTCATGATAGAACCCTCACCCAGTGACTGATGGAAGTGAAAGCAGAGATCCACGGCCAAGCCCCAGGGGGAGCTCTAGGAGTCCAACAGATGAGAGAGAGGAGGGATCATATGAGCAAGAGATATCGAGACCATGATTGGAAAAAGTACAGAGACAACTAGCCAAACTAGTGGAAACACATGTACTGTGAACCAATAGCTGAGGAACCCTCATGGAACTGGACCAGGCCCTTAGTTGTTTAGCTTGAACTGTTTGGGAGGCCCCCAGGCAGTGGGACTGGGACCTGTCCTTAGTGCATGAGCTGGCTTTTTGGAAGCTAGGGCCTATGCTGAGATACTTTGCTCAGCCTTGGTGCAGGGAAGAGGGGATTGAATCTGCTTCAACTGAATGTATCAGGCTCTGCTGACACCCCAGGGGCGACCTTACCTTGGAGGAGGTGAGAATGGGGGGTGTGTTGGAGGGAAGGCTGGGGGGTGGGAGGAGGGAGGAGAGGGAAATCTGTGGTTGATATGTAAAACGAATAGAAAATCTCTTAATAAAAAGAAAAACAAAAAGAAAGTTGTTTTCTGGGAAAGACATAGCCTTTACAGCAAGAAACCCATGGCAGCTGTGGATACTTGCACTAAGTCTGCATAAGAATAGCCCATCCCACCAGGGAGAAGTGGCACATGTCTTTATTCCCAGCACTCAGGAGGTAGAGCCAGGCGGATCTCTGGAAGTTTGAGGCCAGCCTGATCTACAGAGTGAGATCCAGGACAGGCACCAAAACTACACAGATAAACCCTGTCTCGAAAAACCAGATAAAGAAAAAAAAAAAAAATGGCCATGCACAGTCAGATGGAGGAGGGGCTCAGGGAACCCTACTCTTCATTGCTGAGCTATTTTCTAAGATAGACGGGGAAGGGGGTGTCACTGCCTTCTGTTATATGCCCACTGATGACCCCATCTGGCTCCACTGGATAATTTCAATCCAGTGATAATAAAAATGGCCCTACTTTTAAACAAAATGGGTCACAAAACCATCCCCAAAGTTATGATTATAAGAAAGGGACTCATACGGAATGGGGAGGGGTATTGATAAGAAGAGGGAATCAAGAGATAGTGTGGGGGAGAGAGCAATCAGAATTCATTATATACCATATATAAAATTGTCAAATAACAAAACTAATAAAAATGAAAATGACATTCTCTGACCTGAAAAAAGCAAGTGCTTATTTTTTTTTAAAGACCAAAGATTCTTATTTTAATCATCTTAACATCATCTGTAAACAGAAGTGGAGACTAAGCTGACAGTAATTAATCTCCCCATGATATCTAAGTAATAGAAACACAATCACTGTCTAATTTAAAGACAGACATACAAATAGCCTACTTCATATAAAAGAGCTCTTTTGGTATTCACAAGCATACATGATTATGATATACTTGGGTTTCCAATGGTAATGATTTTATTTCTTCATAATGATGATTTGGAAGTAATTATAACAGAATATAAGTACCTTGAAATAATCACTATTGTTACAAATAAGGAAATAGTTGTATAGTTACAAAATCTTCACATGTAAATATACGCTGCTTCTAATTCTTCCTTTTCATATTTTCTTTTAAAAACTGTTATTGACAACTCCAAGCACCTGCAATTGTTTCTGATTGGAAGTGTTTGCCTGTGAGTTCTCACAGAACATTCTTTCCACCGAGATCATCTGTTTCTAATCACAAACTTCATGGTGATGACTCCAAAATCTGCATGAGTATCTTGCCAGAGTGAAAGTCTGGAACATATTGAACTTAGAATCCTGGCTGTCACCTACAACTCAACATATCTAAATTCAAACTCATCATGTTTCCACACAAAATGATTTCCTCTCTGTTTCCCCAGTCCATTCATCACCACAGATTCTCTTTGTTATGTTTGGCCCACGTACTAATTTATTAAATATTTATGGATTATTATGTGTTTATGTGTTCAGATTTTTGCCCTGGTGTTCAATAAAATAACGATGGAAAATAAACATGCACCTTGATCTCACAGAGCTTTAAAAATAAGGATGAGGATGTACCTCAGTCGGTGGAGTGTTTGCCTAGCCTGCACAAAGCCCTGGCTCTGCTCGACAGCATTTCGTGAACAGGGGCTGGATGTGCTGGTGCATACCTATAATCCCAACACTGGAGAGATAGAAAGAGAGAAACAATTTAAAGTCATGCATGGCAACACAGGGAGTTTGAAGTCAGCCTATATGAGACCATGTCTCAAGTATAAACAAAAGCTCTTACAAAACAAAACCCAAACACCGTCCGTTCCCCCCGCCCCCCAATCATACACAAACACATTAACAAAAGTCAGTTCAGGTAGTACAGGCCAAGCTCCAGGACAGGAAGAACTGCAAAGTAGTGAGGAAAGGTCGGCAGGGGTCTCCCAGAGGCTGCAGCACTGAGTGGAAGCTGGGAAAGTGCATACCTGGGGATGAAGACTCTAGGTAGCTGGAACACAGTCATGAGGCCTGTGGTGGAGGCCTCCTGGCACATTGAGAACTGAGGGACCTGCTGCCTCCACCCAAGTGCAGAAAGATTCTGCTAGAAACATTATTACACCGTGATCTGCAGGCTGCAGCAGGATTGTCTGGGACTCCCTCTCCTCTCTTCTCTCCTCTTCCCTCCCCTTCCCTCGCTCCCTTTTTGAGACAGGGTCTCATAGCCTCAGCTATGTAGAGCAGGCGACCTTAAATTGGCAGATTCCTAACAAGAGAAGACCTGCTCTCATTGAGGATGAAGAAGCTGCAAGGGAATGCTGCCCCATTATACTTGGGAAAAGGCCACATAATCTAAAATATATATATATATATATATATATATATATATATATATATATATATATATATATATTTTTTTTTTTTTTTGAGATCCACAGAGCCCAAGTTTTTTACCTGACTAAATTTCAAGGGAAAGTAAGCCTTGCAAGGAGAGAAAGCACACACACTCTTTCTTGACAGAGCAAGGGAGAGGAAGAGCTGCCAGGAATATGGCCAAGAAAGCAATGGACACTAACTCATTTTAAAGCATGATGTGATTATGGACCATTGTAACTTAGCACTTCTGGGAACTCTAAACATAAGCACACTTGACCTCCTGAAACAGCTCTTGGCCTCCAAGACTTGACAGGGATGCTGTACCCACGATATCTCAAGAGTATGGCTGCATAAACAAGACCTGCATAACAATAACACCAGTTGACATGGCATTGTGGATGGTGGAAATTTCACAAGGCCCAATCCTACATGAAGAGCTACAGCCAGTGGGGTGAGAGCCACATTTACCTATGGGTATAAGAGTGTGTATTAAAATACCACAATGCTTTTGTTTGTATATCCTATGCAGAATGTGGGTGATTTCATTTATTGAGGCTTGGAATCCTGTTAAATGGTGTGGTGTAAAGAAAGAAGGCCAAGTGAGTTTAGGGGATTGTGAGAAAGACTGGAATAATGGACCAGAGCCTTTCAATGTAGAGAGAAGACACGGGAATTGGGAGGTGGAGGAGTAGACCACCTTGGTGAGGACGATCACTATGTAGTAAGCTGGGAAGAGGTGAGGTCTGAGTGAGTCAGCAGGGTACTCTTGCTGCCAAGATTCACGGTGGACATGAAGGGGCTTCAGAAGGAGGGCACAGAAACCCTGACAAAAGGAACTGAAAGAGGAAGGGTCCGGATGGAGAAAGGCAGGAGCTGGAACAGTCAGACGAGGTAAACTGACACTGACAAGGACCACACTGCAGGGAGTCTCCAGTTCATCTGCAAAGCTCTAGTGTCCCCATCAGCTCAAGGAGACTCAACCAGTGCCATGGGACATCCCAGGCAGGAAAGAAAGGGAGGAGGGAGGTGGAGGGAGAGAGAAATGGGGGGGGAGGGAGAGATTTTGAACTAAGTAGGCAAAGCTTCACTAAAGATTATGACATCCATCCCATCCAAGGAATTGTCAATCGATTTTGAATCAGAAAATCTAAATTCACAGGCACTGCTTTTGACTCAAAGTTGAAGAACGTGGTAATAACTGTGCAGGGCCTCAGCTTTCTCATTTATATGAGTAATGATCACAGCTATCCCGCTAGCTTGTGGAGTTATCATGAGACTATTATTAGTTAATATATAATGATACAATTATATGCAAAAGGAGGCCATTATTATTAATAGCAACAAAACAGGAGCTTCCTCATTGCCCAGGACTCTATTGATGTCATGCAGACATCTACCACAGGAAAAACTTCAATACCTATGGGACAAGTTTGAGTAAGAGGAAGTCATACTTTCCCACACTCCTTCCCTCAGTGTAGGGGATTACAGTCTCTGCTTCACTGTCACGTTGCTAGCAAATGATGCAACCACTGTCTGATCATGTGTGACCTGACACCCTGACACTGGCACTCGGTCACTAAAGCATTAGTCTGTCTCCACAGCCTCAGCCTCTGCATTGCTAACAGCCAACAGCAAAACAATTAACTGATACTTCTTCCTAACTCACTAGAACAAGCAGAGAAAGAGAATCTCCAACATCCCAATCTCTCCTTTACTGTGCCAAGCAATCATCTTTTAGGCGGAAATGAACTAGATTCTAGGCTCAGGGACAAAATGGTCTATTGTAGAGTCATTTTTGTTAGATTTTAGGATTGTTCAAGTTAATTTGTAGGTCTAAACTGTGATGCCAATTTTAAAGGAACTACACTTAATTTTCCTATGAAAGAGAAATCTATTATACTAAATGATGGTTGTGACCTATAAATAACCAGATAATTCATTATTTCAAGGGCAAAATAAAATTTCTAAGGAGATAATTTCCAAAAGAACCATCTAAGTTTCAGAACTGTGCTTTAAGTGCTCCTGATTGTTAGACTTGTATAAATGCTTTAACAGTAGGCATGATTTTGCATCTGGGATTTGGTTACATATTGCCCTTGTCTGGGGAGCAGGGATAAGAATTTGCACCTATAGACGTCAATGTAGATGTTACATTATTCAAATTAGAAGCCACACATCCACCCAAGAAAGACTATGATTACATGGAAGAGAAAACACTGAAAATACACTTACAAGCAACCTGGTTGCCCATAATCCTCCTCGGGTAGGTGTCGCTTCTTTTGGCAAATAAATATATTCTAGACTAGTATGTAGTTAAAGTGGAGGGTGAGAAGGCTAGCACCCATTTTCCACATTTCCCTTTCAACATATGTAATCTGCATTTTCCTAGAATTTACTCCCAGTTAGGGTTCAGCATCCTGAACTCCTACACGCTGACACCTGGCAAGCCAGCTTGAGTGTCCTTTCTTCTACTGTTCACTCTCATCCCACGCCCAAGACTGTAGGTGAGAACGTAGAACGACACTCACAGTTGTTCCTGGGCATTTACTCAATGTTAGGGGAGCCACCTGGGGATTTGGGTTTGCTTTGCTTAAAACCAGTAATATCCAGCAGACTTTATACTATGCATTGACCAAACTCAGTATAAGGATTGTGGCAGTTTTCCTGGCAAAGTTATGTGACCTCATTCTGTATAACCAGCCTAAAGAGACAGGCTAGTAAAGGGATTAAAAGGTCCTTTCAAAATTCTTCGTGTTCTGACAAGTTCTGCTCATGACCAGTCAACTCGTCTGACTTGATCAGTGTAAAGAGCAGTAATGGCTAACAGCCTAGAGAGCTGTACCCACCCATATCCATAGCTTACTCTGCCAATTCCTTCAGGGGCTGGTTTAGTTGTTATCGAGTCAGTGGTGTTTTCCTGGTCATTCAATATAAAACAGCCCTCTCTGCCACCTCTGGCACACGTTAGCTGCCTTAACCAGCTTTCCTTCTTTCCCAACCCCCTCCTTGTTTCCGTTCCCTGCCCCCACTACCAGCAGTATTGTGCACATATACGATTTTTAACTGCTATTTGCTGAATTAAGGAATCAATGTTTACTATGCCAAATGTCTATGGTAATACAAACACCTACTATTTAATCAGACACAAGATGAGAGGAGAGGATGTTAGAAAAAGGTGTTGAAAGGGTGCTAAATCAAGATAAGAATTTAAAAGTGGACTGTAAGGGTGTACTCAATGATCTGTATTCTTTTCTTATGAGTTGACAGTTTCTTCTTTATAGGTTACAGAGCAGAAGGGGAAAGGTAGAGGTTTCAATTCTCTCTCTCTCTCTCTCTCTCTCTCTCTCTCTCTCTCTCTCTCTCTCTGTCTCTCTCTCTGTCTCTCTTTAAGGCAGGTCTTTTTATTTAAGCCCAGGCTGGCCTGGATCTCATATAAAATCAGGCTATTTTTGAACTCAACAGAGATCCACATGTATCTGTCTCCTAAGTGCTGGGATTAGAGGCCTGCACCACCATGTCTGGTTCTAAGTTCTTACAAAGACAAGCAAGATTCCTTTAAAAAAAAACTGTTTCACTAGCATAATGGAGATGTGAAGGGGTGATTGGCTGCTGAACATGAGTTAGTGGGCCTACTCAGGGCAAGGGGAAGACACCTGAATAACTGTGCATTCTCCTTCTAGTTCCCTTCAGGGAAACTTGTTTGCTGAGTAGAGGTTGAATGTTGCTCTTCAGCAAGCTTCACTGTCTCTGTTGAGGAGTAACAACAACATGGCGGGTAGTCCAAACAGACAGGCGGAGTCTTCTGCAGCCATCAGGCTGTCGGAGAGTAACCATGTAGAGGCAAACTTATCCAAGAAGACAGGTTAACTAGTTCAAATGCTAAGAAGACTATGCGAGTATCTCTACTGAGGGTCACTGTTGATTGCCTCACTCTCCATCTGAGAGTGTACCATATCAGATTTCCCAAACTCAAGTATGAAAAAAGAGATCATTAAAAACTATTTTGAAAATCAGCCTTTAAGAAAGTATGCTTCCTGTGCATACCTCTTTAGTTTTTCCCTCTTGCATTGCAAACTCTCACAAAGGTAGCACACACATGTATCAGCACAGAGCTCCACGGGAGGGATGTGTAGCAGGGTATGACTTGGTTCTTTGCTCAAAGCATTATAGGACAGAAATGAAAATACTGCCTGGGGAGACCTTTTTTTTTTTCGATGAACTAGGAAATTATGTGCTTCTAAATTAACTTGTAATTGACAGAATTCAATTTGTAGCTGTAGGACATGAGCTGCCCCAGACCTGCTTTGCTAGGCCTAGAAGTGGGGAGCACTGCTTGCTATATGACTCCTTCGACCTTCAGACTAGCCTTATATTTCAATGGACCTTCCAGGGCTCCAATCTCTAGGTCTTTAAAGCTTGTGGAGGCCACATCCACAAGGGGAACCTCTTTGTTTCCAGGTTAACTAATTACACACAGGACCCCATCGCAGATACGCTTAGGCTAGTAGTTCACTGACTAGTGTGTACATGCGTGTTTGCCAGGAGTCAGGAATTTGAAGGGCTGCCTTAGAATCCTGTCTATTGAAGTGCTCATATGTTACTTCAAATAGTGTCCAGATCAGAGAAGGGAACCTTCTATGTTTGTCCCCAGGAAGGGACATGTCACTGAAAAAAACTATGTGAAAAGCTACATACAAACAACAACAAATCTTCATAACTAACTTTTGTGTTTTCTTTAGAGGCATAAAAAATAAAATAAATATATAATTTGAAATAGTCAAAGAATTATAAAAACTCTCCCAACAATAAATCCAGAATATTGAATAAACGGTTTCTGTTCCAGCCTTGTGGTTAGTAGATGAGAGAGAGGTGGTGATAAAAATGGGAAGAAAATGAGAAAGTAAACAAGGAACTGAAGGGTGAGAAGGTAGGGAAACAGAGATTTAAACATTTATGGCTCTTAACTGAATTGGCTGTAAAAATAGTTGTGTGCAGATTATGGACTGAAAAGGAAAAGAGAAAGAAGAAATAACTAGGATTATCAAAAGCTAAGCTGGACGACAGGACACTTGGGCAGCTCAAGTGAGTTTGCGAATGGTTGACGCCGTTTCCTGATTTTTCTAAACTCCCAATCAGTTGTGAACTCTCATCCCAGGTATTTCTGGAATACTGGCCAAAATCTCCCCGACAAGACTGTCATGGCAAAACTCTGGTCTACTCTGAGCAGTTGGTCTAGGCCTTCATCTGTCCAGACACTGGAACTGTCAGAAATTTCATTCAGGACATTTCCTACTGACATTTGCCAAACGTCTACTATTCAAAACCTGGAGATCTATTTTATATCATGGGGCCTAACTATGCTTGGTTAGATTTTTCAATGGTGACCTCCCCTAGAATTTTCCTGTAGTATCCTTAGGCCAACCCAATATAGTCATGCCAAGTCATGAAATAGCAATAGTATTGTGTGTACAACCACTCACAACACATAATTATCAACTAAAAGGTATCAACAGATACAAAGATGCACTGTAAACAGAAGGAGAGTATTGTCTATTAGAACCTAATGGTAGATCTCTTATTTTATCCTGTCCTTTTATTTTCTATCATTCTCCTTGCTGTCTGCCCCAGATGTGGTTAGGCTGTTCATCTTAGTTATATTAAGAAGGAATATTCCATCTCAACATTCCAACACCTTCTTTTTCCCCCTCCTTATATGATAGCCATTAGCAAAGTGGACCCATATCAAAGAAAAAATGTAAGTCCCTTCTCAGTTGACCAGTGACAGTTACTGATAATTTAGTATAAGGAAAGAAATTATGAACAGCCATGTTTTACTTTTGCATACTGATTTGCTTTGAAAGACATAGACAGCAGACCATTCTAAAAACAGTCAGAGGCCGGTCCCGTCAATAATTCCTTAACTTTAAATTGTCATCTGAGTAGTAGGGATCCTCAAAATAAGTCTGAATTTCATCTGCTTATCTCAACTAATAACTGAAGAAAAACAAAAGCTATTTGTTGGTGGGTAATCCTAATGTCAAAGGTTACATGATACTAGATAGGAGTTGTTTAGCTTACCGAGTTTGTCAGAAGGAGTTTGTCAATGGGGAACACAACCTGTCAGTATAAATGGGTGCGTGGAGAGTAATTCATATTGAGATAGATATTTTTGAGATGGTTTCAATCTCACATGCTTTTAAATTATGATGGTTTCCCTTCCATTTAACTTTGGCTTTATCACTGCCATGTAAAACCGCTCAGAGCTCAAATCTGTAACAGTTCCTTCTATATACACATTTCCCCATTTAAAAATAATTTCCCTCATTATTCCCCTGAGCTATGTTTACTTTGTATCATAGACAATATATTTAATCTATTAAACTTTGCATTATGATTACTTTTACAATCATTTTGTTCCCCATTCGCCTAGACTGCTTGCTCTGTGAGGATTAGAACCCTAAATCATGCTCACACACAGCAGGTTTCAAAAGAGGATTCTTTGAGTAGAATAATTCATTCATTTCCTTTTGTTAACTTAGACTGTTGTATTGGTCCTTCTGCGAAAAATGTAAAAAAAGGCACTCCTGTGTGTGTTTGTTTATGCTTGTGTGAAGACATGTACACACATGTATGCAAGTCCATGTGTGTATGTGAACATGTGGAGATCAGAAATCAACTCCGAGAGGTGATATTTGCTGGCCAATAAGCCTCAGAGATCTGCCTGTCTCTATTTCTCCAACACTGGGATTATGTGTGTCCTGCATTTTTAAACATAGCTCCTGTCCTGGATAGTTTTAATGTCAACTTGACATAAGCTAGAGTCATCAGAGAGAAGGGAATCTCAATTAAGAAAATGCTCCCATAAGATCGGGCTGTAGGTAAATCTGTAATGTATTTTCTTACTTAGTGACTGGTGGGGGAGGGCCCAGCCATTGTGGGTGGTGCCATCCCTGGGCTGGTGGTCCTGGGTTCTATGAGAAAGCAGGCTGTGCAAGCCATATGGAGCAAGCCAGTAAGTAGCAATCCTCCATGGCCTCTTTATCAGCTCCTGCCTCCAAGTTTCCGCCCTGTTTGAATTCCTTTCCTGACTTTCTTCAGTGATGAACTATGATGTGGAAGTGTAAATCAAATAAACCCTTTCTTCCCCATTTTGCTTTTGGTCATGGTGCTTCATCATAGCAACAGTAACCCTAACTAAGACAGCTTCTGAGGACCAAACTCAGGTCTTATAGGCACTTTGCCAACTGAGCCATCTCCGTAGCTCCACTCCTCCTTGAGGGGATGCTGTCCTGCTCCAGAGCACACAGCAGGGTAGTCAATCAGGACTGGACTCTAGTTCCCAGTGTACACTCCTGAGTTCTACGTATTGCACAGAACGAAGGTGCTCTGTGACAGGCACACAGAGAGGATTTCGGAAGTTCTTTTTGATCCTGTGCGCACTGTTTTTCTTGATTTCTCTTGCCTTTTTAAAAATAGTGATGGGAACCCAGAACTTCACATTCCTTTGCACATTTGAGATAAAATTTATCATCATACTGATTCTGTGGGCCCCAAATATAGTTTCTGATGCTAGATATCTAGATATATAATGACGACTCATATCCCTGTTTGTTTGTGTCTCTGGCAGGAAGTGGCCTCCTAAGCAACACACATAATAGAACAGCATATAACGATCCACTAATTCAACCAATCAAGTCTACTTTAAGAATATGATTAAAATAACATGGAGACTTTAAATGCCCCTTTATTCTTCCACACTAGATCATTAGATCACCTTCTATTGTCCATTCTAGCACCTATCCATTTCTGGTGATTGACGTCGGATGACTTGACATTCTACATTCTTCACTGATGTTATATTAGGTATGAAAATTGAACTTGAGTGTAAAAGTAATCAAATGCTAGTGATTAAATTATAGAAAATATGAACTGGCACATGAAAGGGGCTATTAAACACCACTGCTTCTCATGTCTTCTAAGAATCTTAAGAAAGGCTCAAAATTAATTCTAAAGAGAGCTTCAGGAAATTGGGGGAAGAACCCCTTAAATTTATGTTTTCTACTTGGAAAAAAGTATGCTTTTATTATCTTCAGTGTGATTTTCATCAATAATAGAAGTGAGACCACACTGTTGATTTTCTCTGATGACAAGTCACATATATATATTTAAAAAGTCAATGTGAGCTGGGCGGTGGTGGCGTATACCTTTAATCCCAGCACTCGGGAGGCAGAGGCAGGTGGATCTCTGTGAGTTCGGGGCCAGCCTGGTCTACAGAGAGAGACCCAGGACAGGCACCAAAACTACACAGAGAAACCCTATCTCGAAAAACAAAAATAAACAAGTAAACAAAAACCAAAAGAACAACAACAACAAAGAAGACAGAAAAAGTCAATGTGAAACTGAGGCAAATAAAGAAAAGGCTAATTTCAGAAATAGAGTACGTGTACACTTAGAAAACTGAAGTATTCAGAGACTTGCTGTCCTTATTTGAGGTGTGAATATCAAAAACCAAAGAAGAGCAAACTAACCTTGGAAAATTCCACTTACTTAGTGATGGGTATACCTTGGTTTTATGTTTTAGTTTAAATTAAAATGTATAGATATGTTTGTTAATCATTAGGCCAACATAATTTTCTTGCTATTAGACCTCTGACTGGGACCTCTGTTGGGGTTCTGGATTACTCTTATGGGAACTCCACTCAGAATGCAGTGGGTGTTATTCCAAGTGTTGGTTGCTTTAGAGTGGACTGAGAATTCTAGCTACGAAACAATCTAAAGGCAGAATCTAGACTTCTATAAATTGCTGCATCTTTCCAGATGACTCCCTCATACCCTATCAGTGGCATTTTTTTCAGTCATTATTAGAACTGTCTCAAGTTTTCCAAACGTTTATTTCATCAACTTAATATATGTAACTAATTTATAAGGAGTGGAATCAACACTTTAACCAGGAGCTGTGGAAAGTTAATGACAAGTAGTGAGAAACTTATTTGATGCAGGTAGGAGCCCATGTCCATATATTATTGACGGAGAGTTGGTGAGGTGAATAGATGGGCAAGTGGGTTAAACATAGAGGTTGCTTGCTCCCACCTTTTTTTTTTTTTTTTTTTTTTTTTTTTTGGAGAAAGTGAAGAAAGAGAGGGGTGGGAGGAGAAAGGAAAACATTAAGAGTCATGGAGTTTTCAGTATTTATCGAGAAATAAAAGTACTATCAGGGTGACTGAGACAAATACAGTTAAAAACATTATATTTTTCTTGGTTTCCAAAAGACCAAAATGTATTTGCTGAATTTTCCTTCTTCCTGCTAACTTCTTGGTCTAGTACCTTCTTTCGTATAGACCTCTAAATATTCCCAGTGTTATTCTGCCTGAATATCCTCTTTCTCTCTACTTACACTTCCATTCTCTCATAATTTTAAAAATCACATGTATGTCAAAGATTTTCAGATTTATTTCTCCAATCCAGCCATTTCTTAATCTAGACTTGGGAACAGTGACTCTGTGAGAACACCTCCACTTTGATGCCTCTTAGGCAGCCTAGACGACTTTTCTCCAGATTAAGTTTTAATGTACGTCTCCAATCCTCCTCTCCATCCCCTTGGTGTCACTAAGTGAACCTCCTCTGGCTGAACAAGAGCTCTTTGCTGAAAGGCTCATGTCCGTAACTTGCCAGAGGTGGTCTTACTCACCATCTTACTCTGCAGACAGCCCTTGCTGACCCTCTCCATTTCTATCAGAGCAGTCAGTCCACTATCCATAGCACTTTCTCATGTTCAGATGCTATCTTCTGGTTTCTTGTTTACTATTTGTTCTCCCCAACTCTCCCCATAAGTTCTATGAGGGCAGGGATGAAATACCCACCCGTTCTCATGTACCATGAATCTGGCCAATGCCTGCTATCTGGTAGGCCATCAGAAATGTTTGATGAATAGTTAGCATTTTATTTCTGTTTAAAAAAAATTCCTTATGTAGATAAAAACATATTATTTTAAGAAAAGAGGACTGAATGTTTAAATATTTCCCATGAAGAAATGTCTCTAGAAATATTCTTGGTTTTATTTAGCTGATTAACTCATGTGCAGTATAACAAACCATGCACTTGTTTTTCATTAATAAGAGGACTGCTTAAACACCTTACACAGACAGCTCCTCTATCTGCTGACACATAGCTTTATTATTAGTGGTCGGTGCACAGAGAGAAGGCATTGGTCTTCTACAGGAAATACTACAGTGATCTGAAATGTAGGTCAGACACCACTGCTCTAAGAGAAGAGTACAAACGCCCACTTAGCCGCTGCCACTGCTTATTGCTAAGATAAGAAAATCATGTTTAAACAACAATGAAAAACTACTTACTCTGCAATTATATCTGGTTAACTTATATGAGAATGATCTATTATCATAGCTATCTTTGGACCTTTTGCGATTTTAACATGCTCTTCAGATCTGTAAGAAAGCTTACAGTCAGTGTCTCCTAAGGGTAACCACTAGACAGAAAGCTAGATAATAGCTATGTTTCTGTGAACAGTTAGATCTGGAAGCCCCAACATAGTTCTATATACCAATTAAGTTTCCGTAATGCTGACTTGTCACATGTCAAGTCAATAACTAAACAGGAAAGAGCTTCCTGGGACATTCCTTGCCTTCATGGGTTTCTGCATGTGACAGCAGAACACATGCATAACTGTGTGCTGTGGTCCAGGCACTCACAGCCTTCAGAAACAACACTAACCGCAGGGCCACACTTAGATGGCTGCAGACCCCATGCAAATATCCAAAGTGCTGTTTTGAGTGCATTTATCAGGTTGTTGGGAAATGGTAGTATTTCCTTTGAACATTTAAAAAACTTTGGTAAAATGTATATATGCTCATTGGGCTTTTCTGGTCCTGAAACATAAGGGGCTAAGGTATAACGGTAGACATATAAATGATGCAACGAGGCATTATTTCCTAGAGCTTGTATTTATGTCTATATTGGGTTACTAAGACTGGACACCTAGTCAGACTAAAATTTTCAGCAATTCAGAAAAAGACATGAAGGAAAGTGAAGACTTTTCTGTCATTTCCTATTACAGTTAAATCTAGCCCATGAATCATGTCTGATTAGTCAAATTTAGCTCAGACATAAATCTTGCTTGTAAATTTAAGAACTAGTCTGAGCTCTGGAGGACAGCAGCATCTTTGCATCCTAACATGTGTTCCTGGTCCAGCTTAGCTTTCAGCCTTTGCTCCAGGTCCACTGCTGGGAGAATGATTGTTTTAAATTGCCCTGCTCAGCAGATCCACGTTACATTAGTGATCCTATTTCATAATGATTTGTCATTGCATTTTGTAAAAGACAAAAATAATGGTTTCTACTCCTAAAGATAAAAATATAGGTATAGTTAAAAATTCAGAAAATGCATGAACAAAATCTGCACTTCTATTTGGGAAGCAGCATGTAATTAGTTCCTTTAAAAGAAAACTTCAAGATGATGAGAGGCAAGATGCCACACACATGTGATTTTTCTCTTAGTCAATCTCATACAAGTGAGAGCGGGCAGAGCAGTAAGTGAGAGCGTGCAAAGCACTAAGTCAGAGTGTACAAAGCACTAAGTGAGAGTGTGCAAAGCACTGTACATGGGAAGCATCAAAGCTGTGTGTTCTTCAAATAGACAGCAAGCCACATTTCATCTTGATACAGTCTTCTTATCTTTGGATTACAAAAGAGCTTTGTGGTTGGGAGGAGTGGAGGGAGGGGAAACTGTGGTTGGGATGTATTGTATGAGAGAAGACTCTATTTTCAATAAAAAAATTATTTTCAGTCTATCACACTTATTTTTTAAAAGGGTCAATGTGTTTCCTAAGGAAGTCTCTGGGAGTTGATTTACTGCAAGATACTCAGAAAAACCTGCAGTGGTGTATTCCCTTAAGTTGGTGACAATTCACCATCTACCCGAGTAATAAAATGATAGCTTAGAAAGAAAACAAAATGTGTAGTTTACAAATACACGCCACAGAACCTTGTCAGTACCTTACAATACAGAAGGCCCAACTTTAAATGACTCATATTGCAGTGCCGTGTAGAGTAAGCTGCTGTCCATACAGGCTAAGGTTAACAAAACTCTGTTTTGATACCTCTTATCATTTTTTATCAGTTGCTTTAAAAAATAATTTTTTCCCGAGTAACAAAGGAGAATTTACAGACAGTGTTCTTCGAACACTTCAAACCAAGGCTGATTTGGGACAATAGGTAACATGGCACTGTCCCACCTGAAGAGCCCACTGCGTTTGATGGGGAGAACGGTTTTTGTTTTCAGCCATGAAGCTGAGAAAGATCACCTTTGATAGCCGTGTTCTGATGTATAATGCTATTTGACCAGTTGTTTTAACCAAAAGGCCAATGAGACCATTTCTCTTAATCTCCCTTTTACTTAAAGACATTGTGCTTAAAATAAATGTTAAGCCTTTCAGGAAACAAACGAAAGGAGAAAATGTTCCTCCATGGAATCTTCATCAGTGAAACACTGCGCGCTTAGCTTAGTCTCAGAGCCACTTCTATCACTCCATCTGCGCACGGAACACACACAGTGCAGTGTGGTCCCTTAGGGACATATTACTGTTAACGGCCCATCCAGTCATTTGATTATCATTGTATGGTTAATGGCTTCTTAGGATAATAACTCTGATACAGACAATAAAATGCCTTAATTAGTTTATCATCCCTTTTTTTCTGAGAACAGATCCAGGCCATATCTGACTTTATGAGAGGGCACAGTGTGATGCTGCTCTGAAACTGGGTTCCTGCTTTCTTAGTTCTAAGAGCCAAGGTGGATCCCAATCTAGAGTATATTTGCAAATGAAATTTGTTCCTAATAATTTTAAATAAAGAAAAATGGTAAAAAAAAAACCCATAGGACACCATGGAAGCAAAATATCATAAATAGCAAATGAGATGTAAAACCTTGTAAATAAATAAAATGGCAGGTAAGGAAAAAGTAGGACATGAAGTTCGGAAAGGTGGGAAGAAGATGGGATCAGCTTTGTTTTTTTTAAAAAATGTATTGATTTTGATTGTGTGGTGGTGGTGGTGGTGGTGTGTGTGTGTGTGTGTGTGTGTTTGTGTGTGTGTGTGTGTGTGTGTGTGTGTGTGTGTGTGTGGAGCGGGGGGGGGGGCATGAGCTTGCCACAGCATCTACATGGAGGTCGGAGGGCGACCCTAGATGTTTGGTCATTTCCTTCCTCCCTTTGGAGACAGGATTTTTGCTGCTACATTTTGTACACCAGGCTCAGTTCCTGCAAAGAATCCAGGAGATTCTTTTGTCTGTGCTCTTATCTCACTGTAAAGTGCTAGGATTACAGAATGCACCGTCCTGTCTAGATCTCACATGGCCTCCTGGGACCCCAACTCCAACCTTCAGACTTGCTCAGCAAACACGTTTACTCATCAAGCCATCTCCCTGGCCTCACAACTCTGTTTGCATGCTGGCTAAACTTCCCCATTTTATGGACGAGAAAACAGAGGTAGAGACAAATCAAGAAACTCATTGGAATCATGTAACTCCTAAGAGACAGAAGCAGGATTCGAAAGTAGGCCCTTTGGGTCTTAAGTTATTAGCCACTATACTTTTAAAATCATACAAACAACAACAACAACAGCAGCAGCAACAACAAGAAGCCCAGTAAATATATTTTAAAAAGTAGAAATCAAGGACCAAAGGTCACAAACCATGACTGACTCTTGGTGGTAGGCTATGCCCAAGTTTTTCTACTGGTTCATTCTACTCTATAATCTTTCAACAAAAAGTCTAACACCATTCATCTGTCAGCAGAAGACAAAATAAAAATATTGCTGGCCTAAGTTTTTCCTTCTTATCTTAGCAATTCTCTATTTAGAAGAGGGTGTGAATGCAGTGAATGTCAACCTGTTGACAGCTCTCACAGCATAGCACTCCGGAGACACAGGAACCTGGACACAAGCAGGAATTTGTTACAATTAAGTAGCTTTCAACATATGTTATAGGATCACAGGACAGATTCAGCTGAATCTTCTAGAACTTTCTTTTTAATTTTTTATTGTGCATATTTATGATGTATGACATCTTTTGACATGTGCATACACAGTGAAATAATGTATGTGCCCCTTTTTGTACTGGATGTGTGTGAAGCATCTAGAATGCAACTTTGCAATATGCAATTTCTCTTTTTTCTTAGTCCTGTAACTTTTAAACGACAGTTACACAGCTGATATTTATAAATGAATTCCTAGCAGATACTGAAAGACTTTATGAATCGCAGAAGATTAAACTGACATTCAAAACGGTATTGGAGTGAAATGTATTTCTGTCCTTAGCAATATACAAGAACTTGTCTCTTACAGGTAGGTCAAAATGCTCACTCTCGCTGTCAGGCCTTTCTCATGCATCTTTTGATGAACAGCACTTAGCACTGAAAATCATTCTTCAGAAATTCTCTCCTCTCTAGTATCCCCATCCCCAGTAATCAGATATTCATTTAATTCTGTCAGCAAATGCTCCCCGTCTGGCCCCTCTACTCTACTGGTACTAGTCTCCTTCTGGTACATTCTTTCTCAGCAATGTCAGGGCTCCAGCAATCACTAGGACACCGACATACCCCCTCTCTCTTATCAAGAGCTCCACACCCTGACCTTGCTCCCAAACCCTCACTAGACATCTACCAGCTCCTCAGTGTTTCTACGACCGGGGTTTGTGTTCCTTCTTCCCAAATATGTCTTTCCTGCTGACATCCTGATTGTTACAAGTCTTGCAATCTCCAAGAATCCAGCTGAAAAATCCAGTTTCTCTTTCAGTTGATATTTGCTCTGACACAACCACTTCTGTGAAGTTACTGATTTATTTATTCAATAATCCTTACCGAATGATGGCTAAGGTACATTCTGGATCTGCAGTGAGGAAGAAGTAGTTCTAATGGGAAGACAGAGTAAGTGAGCAGCTCAAGAGTGACTGACAGTGATGACGGCGATGATCGAAAGGTGACATGGAGCCACTGAGCTTTGTGAAGGGAAGGATTTCATTCTGGGCAGGCGGTCATAGGCCAGTGTCATAGGTCTGGTGTAGGAGTAGGCTTGACATGTCTGAAGGACTACAGAAAGATGAACATGGCTAGTGGGTAGAATCAGGGTGACAAAGACATCAAAGAGCTATTAAGGCCCCAAATGAAGGACCTAATAAAGCCATTCAGTACCTCAGCACTAAGCAGACAGAACTTCCTGAAGCAGAAGCACAGCTCCAATTACACCTGCTCCTTGCTCAAAAAGCACAGTAGCTTCTCATTGTCTATTAAAACACAAATCCTTCAAAACACTTTGCTGGGCGTTTACATCATCCCCACCAACTCCTAACCTATTTTCAATGACTTCTTTTCATATTATTTGTGCAGAAGACTAACACTTGAAAAAACTATAGTCTAGGGACTGAATTTGGCCTATTACCTGATTTTACAAATAAAGTTGTATCAGAATACACCTCAACCATTTCTTATTATCAACGACTGCTTTCCTGCTACAATGGCAGAGTTGAACAGTGGTAACACAGACATAGGGACATTGTTTTTAGGACAGAAAACCTAAGAAATATTTTGCTGAACCAAGTTGAAAGCCAAATAATTTAAAATTTCTTACTTATTTCTCACTTTAGATGTTTTAGCCTGTTACTGTATTATTCCTTTCATTTACAAAGCAATTTCTGTATTTTTCCTTATACCTTCAGGAGCCTATAATCTATCCATCCTTCAAGGATCATCTCCTCCTCATGAGCCTGTCTTCTTTTCCTATGTTAAGTAGAATAATGTCTCCCTGAAGCTGTTCCCACTCTAATCCACAGAACCTATTCTACACTATGTTATATGCAAGGGAGAAGTCAGGATGCTAGTCATCTCATCTTAAATTAGCAAGACTGTGTTGGCTCAAAACAATGACAGAGAGCCTTAACAATGAGTGTGGATATAGAAGGTCCAGTACTGGAATGAGGTGATATGAGAAAAGGTAGACTGGCCAGATGACTTTGAGGATGGAAAGACCAGAGGCCAAACATGTGGTAATATTTTGTTTGTGCTCTAACTAATAAAGCTTGCCTGGAGATCAGAATGCAAAGCTAGCCACTAGAGGCTAGGCAGTGGTGGCACACACCTTTGATCCCAGCACTTAGGATCTTATGCCTCTGATCTCAGCACTTAGGAGGCACACGCCTTTAATCCCAGCACTTGGGAGGAGGAAATGGGAAGTGATAAGGGAGGGCAGAGACAGGAGCTCAGCATTTTCAGTCTGAGGATTCCCTAGGTAAGACGTCTCTCGAGTAGCTGACTCCTTAACTTCTCTGATCTTTCAGCATTTACCCCAATATCTGACTCTGGGTTCTTATTATTAAGACCAATTAGAATTTACACTACACAAGCAATGTGAGTAGCCTAGAGAATCTATGAGGAAAGAAATGAAAAAAAAAAAAAAAAACCTCAAGAACCCCTAGAAGAGCATAAAGCTTTTTTGCCGAACCTCAGTTTTAGCATAAAGAGACCCATTTTGAACTTTTGACTTCCAGAACTATATAATATTTTCCCTCTTTTCAAATCCATCAACATCTGAAACTCTTCTTGGGCCCTTCTATGCTATGTTTATATCATATTCATACACATTTTGATTCTATCTATAAATGGCTAGCTCCATAAGGGAGGGACATATAGCTCATTTTACCCTTGTATCCATTATATGACAACCACAGTGCCTTGTCCAGAGCAAGAAATCAAGAAGTGATAACTAACGAATGTTTACTATTTTGGAAAATTTGAAATGTATAATGCAGCATATAGGCTAAGGTCAAGCAATCAGAATATCCACATGGCCTGAATACTATATCCCTCAACTATTTGGGGGAAATGAGAACTTATTCTTAAAATATCATAAAAATTTGGAAAATTAGAAAAAAAATCACAATAGTATTAGTTACACATGGTCATCAGTTACTTGTCATTTCACTTTGTGCTTTGAACAAACACACACTATGATTTAAATTGTATTTCTGCTAGTTTAGCAAAAACAATGCAATGATTCTGACAGCAAAAGCAATGACACGATTTTTGCCAACTTTCTATTTACAGGTCACGTGAATGAGGCCAAATTTGGGGGTATATTTTTGTTATCAGCAATGTCCAACAAAGCAATCAGGAACAATTAAAGAGAGCACTTGTTAAGAATTCACAAACTGCTAACAGCGAGGTACAACGCTCAGGCATTCACTGTGGCTAACACAAACAAAGAATGCTAGAATTTGGTTTCCAATAAGGGTCTTCAAAGGAGGGCACTGAGAATGAATGTGAATAAAAGATAAAGGGATTTCAATGACTGCCAGATTATAAAAGCTTTGTGCCTTCTTCATACGATGAGAAGCCACAGAACAGAGATAGAACGAATGAGCCCACCTGCCAGTATCATTTGGAACTTGACAAGTTTATGGCATCTACTAACTCTGAAGTAAAAGCCCATATAAAAGTCAACACAGTTCTGTAGACTGAAAAGGAATAAAGAGAATTGTGAAATGATTCACTTTCATATTAGAGAATTAAAATTCTTTTCCTTTACAGAAAGCAAACCAATCATTTCAGTATTTTCACAGTTGAGCCATTGTTTTTTCTTGAATTTAAATAGTTTTTCCTCTCCCTGGGTTATAAGAAAATGTGTCCTTGTAGGAAAGGTGACTTTTCTCCATTTTTCCTCGTTATGGGTGAGATAACTTAATAAGGACTTCATTCATCAATCACTGAGCATCAACTATGTGTCAAGTGCCATGACAGGTACTGGAGGATTGAGCTGACTGAGACAACATCACATGGTGAGGCGGAAAGCTGGGTCTCCGGAGAAGATTCATGACAGCATTTCTCATATAGCAGCCGGCTGTCTGTTTCTGGAGGTTACAGTCTTAATTAAACTTGGAGAGGGGCAACCTTCTCATTTTCTCACACTTCCCTTGATTAGATAGAGAGGGCCAGGGGAATAGAGAGGGTGTTTGTAACTTATGAGTCTGGAATTGGACTCAAAGCTGTAAGAATATAATTTTGTCTCTTATTGCAATAGGAGAGAATTTTGTACTCCCAAGAAAATTCAGTATTTGCTTAGAAAGGTCATTTCCTCACTAGGGAGTTAGAAGGAAATGACAGTGTCCTGTGCTATTAATTTTCTTTGGTGGTGTAATCAATTATTACTCTGTAACTACTGAACACAATACCTATATATGGTCTTCCACATTCTGCAGTGAAGGGGACTGGCAGTGGCCCAGGGCAGTCCTCTCTGTAAGCTCTCACAAGGCTCCTACTGTGTGGAGAGCATGAGGGAGGTCTTATCTGTGGCTTGTCTCAGGAAAGATTGAAGACTGCCGCCAGACCGTTTGCAGATACTGGCCATGCGAGTCTCCCAACATAGCAGTTCAACTCTGAAGCATCCCAGGAGCAAGAAAGCCCAGCATAAAACAGGCATTAAAATCATGTGCAATGTAATCAGGCACATCCTGTCACCTGGAAGGTGTTCTACTGGGTACAAGCAGACTACACGTCCTGAGCATGTTCTAGAGGAGGGGATTTTATCAGACCATTAACACAGGAAGCACAAGCCATGAGAACCACCCAAATTGTCTGCCTAACACATCATTTTAGACTTTTTTCACATCAGAACTTACCTGTTTCATTACTTCAAATATGCTTATTTTTAATTGTGTGCAATAGTATACTACTAACTAAGTCAATCCCGGCTGTAGGATTTTGGCCATTGTTCATTCTTGACTAGCTGTTTCCTCCTCGTCTTTTGTTCAGTTGTTTAAACATGTTAAGTTCATCAAAGAATGACCATGGTGAAGCAACAGGAGTAGACTGGGACCAACCAGTACACAAATCCCCAAATGGGTCATTTGTTAACTCCTGCCGGTCAGGCCGTCATAATCATGAAGGTCTTCAGCGCTTTTAACATGCGGGCCCAGCAATCATTTAATAATAGACATATCCGAATACAGAGCACAGACTCCCCAGAGCACGGTTGTTTTATCGTGTTTTGTATTCCTTTAAACTTGGATTAAATGAGTTTATTCTCATTTTTAGAGAATAGAAACGAGTGGGTGCATTTTGGTGTATCATCTACTCACATCTCGACTTTCTGCTCAGGAACCCTTGTCTGAGGTCTTTCTTACCTTCATTCTATCAGATCTATTCCTTTGAAAACTGGCATAACCTTCCATAGACATGCTGTAACGAGACTGCCCCAGCAAATGGGGCAGGGTATCCAGCTAGGGACAGACAGATGTAAGAGAGGTGATTTTGTTCTTCCACCGAGTTTTATTTGAGGAAGTAAATGTTAGTCTCAAGGTTTTTTGTTTGTTTGTTTGTTTTGTTTTTCCATCCATTTCTTAGAGGAGTGACTGGATAATGATAGATTATGTCAATCTGTGTTCACATACACACCCTCACTGCTCTCCTGACAATCTGTGTTCACACACACACCCCTCACTGCTTTCCTGACAATCTGTGTTCACACACACCCTCACTGCTTTCCTGACAATCTGTGTTCACACACACCCTCACTGCTTTCCTGACAATCTGTGTTCACACACACACACCCTCACTGCTTTCCTGACAATCTGTGTTCACACACACACTCCTCACTGCTTTCCTGACAATCTGTGTTCACACACACACACCCTCACTGCTTTCCTGACAATCTGTGTTCACACACACACTCCTCACTGCTTTCCTGACAATCTGTGTTCACACACACACACCCTCACTGCTTTCCTGACAATCTGTGTTCACACACACACACACACACACACACACACACACACACACACTCACTGCTTTCCTGACAATCTGTGTTCACACACACCCTCACTGCTTTCCTGACAATCTGTGTTCACACACCCCCCTCACTGCTCTCCTGACAATCTGTGTTCACACACACACCCCTCACTGCTTTCCTGACAATCTGTGTTCACACACACCCTCACTGCTTTCCTGACAATCTGTGTTCACACACACCCTCACTGCTTTCCTGACAATCTGTGTTCACACACACACACCCTCACTGCTTTCCTGACAATCTGTGTTCACACACACACACCCCTCACTGCTTTCCTGACAATCTGTGTTAACACACACACCCCTCACTGCTTTCCTGACAATCTGTGTTCACACACACACCCCTCACTGCTTTCCTGACAATCTGTGTTCACACACACACACCGTCACTGCTTTCCTGACAATCTGTGTTCACACACACACACACCTCACTGCTTTCCTGACAATCTGTGTTCACACACCCCCCTCACTGCTTTCCTGACAATCTGTGTTCACATACACACCCTCACTGCTTTCCAGACAATCTGTGTTCACACACACCCCTCACTGCTTTCCTGACAATCTGTGTTAACACACACACACCCTCACTGCTTTCCTGACAATCTGTGTTAACACACACACCCCTCACTGCTTTCCTGACAATCTGTGTTCACATACACACCCTCACTGCTTTCCTGACAATCTGTGTTCACACACACCCCTCACTGCTTTCCTGACAATCTGTGTTCACACACACCCTCACTGCTTTCCTGACAATCTGTGTTCACCCCCCGCCCCCCTCACCTCTTTCCAAGGCTTCTAGGTCTCATTAGGTCAAACAAAAAGAGGAGGGAAGAGAAGGGATTTGCTTCTGACCTACACTGGGAGCCGCAATGGAGACTGAGGAGGTGTGCAGCAAGTGCCAGCTGTGGAGTGAAAGGAGCTGCCCACTTCAGAGGCATCATCTTTAATCCTCATCATAAACACGAGTTACTGTTCTCTCCTTCTTCACAGGGAAAGAAGTGAGGCTGGGGGAGCTGACAGAACCCCAAAGCACCTGTCTACCTGTGGCAGGCCCGGAATTTGAACCTTGTAGCACACTGTCTTACATCACTATGCTCCCTGCCTCTCAAAAGAAAAAAAAATGAATTTCATAAAGATGTCATTTAGGATACCAACAATTAATTGTTATGTCAGAAGTAAAAGCAACTGTCATAAATCTTTTTATCCCATGATGCTTAGGAAGCCAGATGCATTAATTTAAAAATTTACAAATGTATAAAAAGCAAGTTTTAGTTATTTGTCTAAGGTTGTGAATGATCTCCTCCAGGAAGCACATTTCCTCAATCTCCTGTTCTCCCTATTCTAACTTTAATTTTCATTAACATTTGGGGTTATAAAAGAAATGAGCAGGATTAGCACACTGCATGGTCCTAAACATGAATGGCATTTAAATCTGGCTAGTATAGAGTCATATTTTTTCAGCAAACATTCCAGAAGAATTCCTTGTGGCTCTGCATCCTCTCTCTCAGTTTTATGAGTGTCCCATAGGCACTCTTCCCATTCCCTCTATATCAGTGGTTCTCAACCTTCCTGATGCTGCGACTCTTTAACACAGTTGTGGTGACCCCAACCATACATTATTTCATTGCTACTTCATAACCATAGTTTTGCTACTATTATGAATCACAATGTAAATGTCTATGTTTTCTGATGGTCATGTGACCCCCAAAGGAGTTGTGACCCAGAGGCTGAGGACTACTGCTCTATATGTATCACATATACGGCCCCAAAGTTGTCATTATGTCTTGCTCTGAGGTTTCTATGCTGTTTTATAATTCTTTTTACCTTAAAGAGATTCTTTTACAGTGCAGACATAAAACATGATTTCTCTTAAGGAAAAGTTCAGAAGCTTCTAAGGAGAACAAAACAAATAGTCTTTCACTCCTCCTTCCTGAGAAAGCCAATGTTATCGTCCCTGAGTTAGAGACCTTGCATCGGATCTAACACTACCGGACCGAAGTGTCAGGAGCATTGTCACCTATTGCTACATCCTGGGCATGGGCATCTAAGTCATGAAAATTAGACACACTTTCTTTTGCTCATGGACTTTAATTTAGAAACCTCTCTCCAATGCAGTCTTACAGAGTGCTTGACTTGCAGAGCACTTTCATGCCAAGCCCCTTAATCCTCGAGATGACCTTATGAAGATGATGTCCCTTCTTTGGAGTCAGAAAACTAGACTATGGAGACAGCTCATAGTATTTTCCAGCTCCTAGCTGCCATTGATGCTAAGACCATATAATTTTATGCAGTTCTAAAAATGAAAATCAAAACAAAAACAAACCCCCACAACAACAACAACCAAAAAACAAACAAACAAAAATCTTACCAATTCACTTGGGACATACTTTGTTAACAGTCAAAGAACTTATCAGGTACCCTAGACTTAAAACACTGTTCTAAGCTTGTGACTGAAGTAAATTCTCTGAGCCTTATCTTTTCATATTTTTATGATGTGTGTGTGTGTGTGTGTGTGTGTGTATGAAAGTGTGGGTGTATGCTGTATATGTAACATGAGTGCAAGCATCCGAGCCTGTCTGTTTGCAGAGGCCAGAGGAAGAATTAAGGTGTCTTGCATTCTCTACCTTGCTTCCTTGAGACAGGGTCTCTCCCTAAGCCTTGAGCTAGACTATAAGCCAGCAACTCCCAGAAATCCTCCTGTCACTATCTCTTCCTTACCCCCAGCACCACGGTTATAGGAATCTACACAGACATGCCTTGGCTTTTTATGTGGGTACTAGGGATTTGAACTCGGATCCTCATACTTGCTCAGCAAGTGCTCTTAACTCATATTCTTCTAAATTGGAAATAGCACCTATCTCAAAGTGTTGCTAATTAGGTTGTATTGAAATAAAACTAGCGCTTAAATTGTAAGACTGTAAATTATAAACATTAACAAACCTTCTATATTGATGGCACAAGTTTCAAAGATAATATCTATAATGATAATGTTAATATTGTTATGAAGGTAGGGGCTGAACTTTAAGGTCTAAATTGAACTGTCTTATGTTAAGTCATTATGAAAGCTGTTCCTGCACACACTTTAATACAGTTGCCGCCCGTTTAGATGAACTGTTAAATTTTGTCCTCATATGAATTCTGGAGATCATCTAATATTATCCCAATAGAATGCCTTCCGTTTCAATGGAGACATTTTCAGGTCTTGGGGAAAACCATTTCTGTCTGACATAATTTACAGTCTCTCTAGCTACAAGATAGAAGTATGAATTATACTTTAGGCATTTTGTGGTTAAAATTAGTTTTGTGAAAATAATTGGTGTTTCATCTCACGGAAGAGTGATTCTTCTCTGTCTATTGCTACCAACATGGAACCTTTAATGCGTTCTATGATCTTAGGAGCAGTTTCTGCATTTGTTCTCCCTTTCTTTTTGAACCCAGTTCATGTTAAAATCCATTAGCCATGTTCATCATAGGGCCTACAGGTTTTTTACTTGATTAAATCCTAGACTTTGCATATCCTGCAATTCCCTTGACAACCTTACTCCTGCCTTGAGAGAGAAATGAAATTTCTCTGGTCTAGCCATGCCTTCATAACTTGAGGCTACTGAGAGTATACATGATTAAAGTATAGATTTAAGATAAGTTCCTGGAAATGCTCTTCTATGAAAACCCATCATTTGTGGTAGGTTTGGGACTGACTCACAGTAGAAACTGGTTTGCATATATTAAATACTAGAAACATGATGGTTTCTTGATGATTTCAAAGTCTGTATATAGTTACTTCCTATGTAGCAACAGAAAATTATAGATTGCTGCTATAGATCTGATAGTATTAAATAATTTCAGCATTCAATTACTCAGGATTTTTTTTATGAAAAAAAAGCAAATATTTGTCAATTGATTGATACACAGATGGATGAACAGGGAGGCATGTAGCTATCTAAGAGACAAGGTGATAGGAGATAAGTGTTTATTGCTACTGGCTTTAGGGCATCCATTAATGTAACACACATGAATACCCGGCTAAAACATTAATAGTGAATTTCAGGTTTTCTAACATCTAAAACATGATGGAGCAGCATCAGTTTCTCTCTTTAAAATAAAGTGTCTTTGCTACTCAAAGTGACCATCATCCCCACCCTCATTACTATATCCAACTAGTCTTGTTTCCTTCATTCTTGTTACTCTTATGCTTCAGTGTAAGATTTGTCTAAAAGACTTTTGCAAATGTAGGTAATATTATTTTATCACTGCTTAAAACCATCAATGACTTCCTGTAACTCTTAAAATAAAGACAAATGCCTTTGCATGTCATTTAAAGCCCGACATGATCTAGCGGTTGCCCTACATCTTCAGCCTTATCTTACAGTCCTCATCTTCTTGATCATATCTGGTGGTACACAGCTTAGTTTTTATTGTCCCTCACACCTTTCAAGGTCGTTACTACCACAGAGCTTCTGTACTGGGCTGGAGAAGCACTTCCCATAGGTTTTTTCCTACTTGAGTTGGGACTCCAGTCCTACCTCTTCAAAAGAACTTTCTTTGTCTACCAGTATTAAGTAGCATCTCCATTTACTTGCTTTCCCCAGCTGGTTTCCTGATGTGTATATCATTTACCACTTTCTGGAATTATGATATTTGCTTATTTGATCATTTGTTTACACATCTTTCCCTGGTACATTTATCTAGGTTGTTGGACAGCAAGGAAATATGAATAATACTTTAGGCAGTCTGTGTTTTATATTGTAATTTTAGTGCCTAGATCTGAGTCTGTCCCATTGTAGACACTCAGTAGTTTGAAAGAATGAAATGATCTAAATGCTTGCCTTTTCTTAAGTGATGTATGCTTCTCTTTTCTTTTTTCTTTTTTCTGGAAGTAAAATTTAACTCAGAATGAAATTATTTTTCTTGAAGCTAACAATAATTAAATTGTCCAAGATTAAATTCGATGCATTTTCTTAGTAGAACCATCAGTACTGACCTTTCAATTTGCAATAATACAGTGGAATCTGTTTACCATTTTTAGAATGTTTAGAGTCTATGACTATCAACAGACTTAAATAACCGACTCTGAAAAATGAAGTCATTAGAGAAGAAACTGACTCTGCAAAACCAGCTTAATTTTTTGTTCAGCTGACACAGTCACACAATAAAGCACTCCCTAACATACTTCTGCCAGTTCTAAGAAAAGCAGGTGATAGGCAGGCAAATAGCACAATGCCGATTTTGAATAGTATAGTTGACTCTCACTAAAAGAACATGGTTTTTCTCTGACAAATTCAGGCTAATCATAAAAATATGCTATCAGGAGAAATGAAAATAAATAATGACGGGAGTATGAGGCACAGAATGATGGGAATGAGAAGATGTGAAGTATGAACTTGGGATCTGAGAGAGGGGAGGAATCTCAAGGAAAAATTATGAAGGCATTTAAGATGTCACACCACTGCCTCTCCCTCACTTCATGAGACATTTTCTCGTTAGCTTAAGCAGCTTTCATGTAGCTTCTATATGATAGGTGTTACATATTTTTTTTTAAATTGAGTTATCTTCTTTTTTCTTTTTTTAAAGATTTATTTATTTATTATGTATACAGTGTTCTGTCTGCATGTATTCCTGCAGGCCAGAAGAGGGAGCCAGATCTCATTACAGATGGTTGTGAGCCACCATATGGGTGCTGGGACTTGAACTCAGGACCTCTGGAAGAACAGCCAGTGTTCTTAACCTCTGAGCCATCTCTCCAGCCCTGAGTTATCTTCTTAGAATTGGTTTTTGATCTTGGAAAGGATGCTCTGAAACTTGACAAAGGTGTTAGTTACTGTCTCAGAACATAAAGAGAAGACATACTAAACTGACATCCTACTTTTAAGAGTTCAAATCCTGGGCTGGAGAGAGGGCTCAACAGTTAACCATTCCACTGCTCCAGCAGAGGACTTGGTTCAGTTCCCAGCACCATCATGGCCACTCACAAACACCTGTGATTCCTATTTCAGGTGCACTGATGCCCTCTTCTAGCTTCAGTGGGTACCATACACACATATGGTACATGAACATACAAGCAGATAAAACACTTATATACTTGTAATACAAGTAAATTAAAAAAAAACATAGTTAAACTATTGCTAATTAATGATAGATACAGCAGAACTGATGGAGGATGCTTGCATAGACAAGTATATATCATCAGAAGGTCAGTGCTTCATAAAGTCAACATTCTCCTTATTTTCAGATGGCTCAGTAAAACTTAATTAGTCAACCAATTTGTAACAGTTGGACCTTCATATGTTTTTAATAAGAAATTCTATAATCAAAATATTTACACATATCTTTTATTACTTGCTTTGTAAAAATACCAATCATTGAGATTAGTGAGTTAAAATATGTGATACTTTAAAATATTTTTAACATTAAAAAACTTTTCAAAGGATCTTTTAAAAGATCTTGTGTGTATGTGTGTGTGTGTGTATATATATATATATATATATATGTTCTCAAGAATGTTGTGCCAAGTTACATTCCCACCTGTAGTCGATGGGAATGTTTACTTTCAACTTTAATTAGTGGTAGGCCCAGATGGCTCCTAAGTTTTTTTTTTAAATGCCTAATATATGAGTAATTTAAGAGAGAAGAAAGTATATTCCTTACAAAATGATCCATGCCCTTTGCTTCCTTTTCTGGCATCATTTAGGTCCTTGTGGGTGTAGAAAATTGAGCCCCAACTGCATCTCAGCTCTGTGAAACGCGAAGCTTAAGCCACCAGCTATGATATATTCATTTTGTTTCTTGTGTAGACACATCTCTCTTTCAATCTTTTAAAGTGCACACCCAATTATAAATGCCAATTGAAGCATGCAGACAGAATGGGAAGGCTTTAGTACAACTACAGTCTTAATTCTGAACTCTCCTAAGTCTCTATGTTTTCTTGTTTTAATGCGGTGGGCCTTTCCACAACCACGTAGTCGTATATATCTGTTTATAAGAGATTGAATGAGATATGTATGTAACTATGTTACATATTTCCACTTCTGGCTTTTGACTGTTGAAAGGATGTAGGGACTGCTTGGGTATCTACACACATGACCAGGTTGTTGGAGTTGGCTTCGTGTGTCTGCGCTGTGAACACAAGAATGACACAATGGTATACATGAGTAGTTGGCAGGGCCAGGGGTGACAGTGTAAAGTCATATGCACTTGGTGCTAGCTTCTTCTACACTAATAGTCCCATGTACATTGGACCTAAAGCATTGTCTGTGCTTCTCTAAAGATCAACACCCACTTGGTCTTCTAATTAACAAAGACTCTGAGTAAAGTCTGCAGATTTCAAAGAAGCCACAGACTATCACAACAGAACAGTGACAACAGTTTCTCACCCCTCAGGCACCTTTTACTTTACTCATTATCTTTCCATCCAGAACACAGTAGGAGTTCATTCCTGCCAGGGGCCCAGCTTTCTCATAATTCTACTGTTCAAGAGAGGGAGCAACAGGTTAGCCTTTCCTGCTTTCCTATTGTGAGGTCCTATCTACCCCAACCTGAAAAGGTATGAGGATTCCTCTGTAAGTTTCTCTCTATTTTTATAACCTATTTTTCATTTCTATGAGAATCTTGGAGGCAGGAAGTTAAATGATTTTTCTTCTTTAATCACGAGCCTAGCTTTTAGGAGCTGAGCCATCACTTCAGCCCTAAATGCTTGTTCTTACACTAATACACTAGAAACCCAATGAGCTCTAATTTTATTAAAGGTCTCCTATGAGATAACAGGCAAGAAAGTTTTAAAGTTATTTTAAGTCAGAACTGGGTGTTTTTGCTTCTGCTTCATAATAATTCTGTCAATCTATATGTCAATCAAACATAGGAAGCAGCAGCTAGTGCACATGAAGATTACACTAAGTTACCACAGTGATATCGGCCTTGCAGATATTGATAGAGATTGGGAGAGTGTTTCCAGGGTTGCACTGAAGATGTCTATGTTCCCTCCATACTGTTTTACTAAACACAGTAGAACAGACTGAAGATTGTCATGGTTACCAACAGACAGTTGAAGGATAAGGTGCCGATGAAGACACTTTGCTTCAGTTCCCCATGTTCATCACAGCAGTGATGTTAAATGCTTTACATCCAGAAGAGCTCTCATCTACCTCCTTTCCAAATGTATCCAAGTTGAATGAGGCTCTAGGTAACAACCAAATACTTATCAGACAGAAAGGGAATTTAAATTACTTGCTGTACATCATCACCATGTAACACCAGCGGTCACCTCAGCAGTAGCATTATCTAAGTATGGACCATCTTCAGCTCCAGCTCCATGGAGTGCTTTCCATGCATTCCATTGAATCCTCCACTTCTGATATGAGGCATCAGAGCTGAGGGCTAAGTCATCTGTCCCATAGAGTGGATGGACAGCCCCTGTGCTCACTGGAGCACCTCTCAGGAAGAAGCTCAGAGACTCTGCAGAGCTCCAGTCTATGCGGAATCACATGTCTTGACATATGTCTCCACAGGCACTCTGATGAGGATGGGATGGTCATGCTTACGATTCTGGAGAAAGCATTTGTGCTCCCTGTGATTCTGCATATGGGGATCCTAGCTTAGGTTTCATGAATATTCTAAAAAATGGATGCAAAATGCAATTATTTGACATTTCTGGAAGGGGGATTTCACCAGAATTCAGGAATTGAGAATCCAGAACAGGTTCAGGATTGTCTTCTCTTGTGGTATATTTGTACACTGTGTGAAGGTGTATTGCTGTGATTAGTGTAATAAAAAGCTGAAGAGTCAGTAACTAGGCAGGAGGTATAGGCAGTATTTCTGGAGAGAGTAAGGAAGAGGAGGAGGAAGCTAGTAGCAAGAGAGACACCAGGAGACACAAATAAGAAACTTGAGCTGCAAAATGGAAGAGAGGTAATGTCACATAATAGAATGTAGATTAATATAAATGGGTTAATTTAAGTTATAAGAGCTAGTTAGGAACAAGCCTAAGCTATAGACCGATCTTTCATAATTAATAAGAAGTCTGTATGTCATTATTTGGGGGCTGGCTGGTGGGACACAATCTTCCACACAGTCTTCTGAGCTTGTTTTTAAGCTGTAAGGTCCAAGAGAACTGATCCTACAGATTTTTGAGGAAAAACTTTAGTGTAACATCCTAGAGTATATTAAAAGAAAGCGGAGGCAATTGCCCAAGTGAATATTTCAGATCATAGCTTGAAATATGCAGATAACTAAGGCAAAAGAAATGAGGTTGGGGGTTTTGGCTGACTGAGCTACCTCACTCTAGTAATTTTCTGTTTCCTATTATATACATGAAAAAAAAAATCACTGCTTACAGAAAAAAAAGACTCATTAAACCTAAAGAGTTATGCCTATAAAGTTGAAAAATACTGACAAAACATGCCAACATTAGCAGCTATACTTTAAATAAGCAGTCAGCGTAGAAACTGTTTTCTGGTTTCAACATCAAAGCACGTATAATCTTACAAAGGATAAAAAGTGCACACGTCAGTGTTCTGCTCTCTTCCAAAGAAGTTCTGCTGAATTTCAAATATTTTCTTTGAATAATCATGTTTGACAGAGATAATGGTTAATGTTAGTGAGGTAATTAAAATTAATGGCAGCAATGTCCACTGGGCGATGTCTATGCAGGTGTTTCCCTCTACTGCTCCCACCTAAACATAAAAATGTTTAATACACAGAATTCGGAGTCTACACATATTTATTAGAAGCGCCTGGGTTCAGCCCTTTCTAAAATACATAGAGAAAATTCTCTACATAATGAATTATTATGTTTTCTTGACATATAACTTAATTTAAAAAATGTATTAGGTTACATAAAAATTTAAACACACATTCATCGTATAAAGCGAACAGACAGTATTTTAGAGGCATGGTTTCCAGTCTTCAATAATGTATCTTTTAAGTCAAAAGTTACCAAAGGGTCTGTGAATGTTAGCTCATCAAGCCAAGCAATGCTACTTACTAAGCAGAATTGTATCCACAACTTAGTATTTTGACAATTAGGAGAAAATTATCTCTTTCCCTAGCTATTCATTTGCATTCCTACCTACCTGTTCATCTGTTTATCTGTCCATCCTTCCTACCTTGATCACTCACCCATCCATTCAGTCATTCATCCATCCACCTTTATGCATTTGGTTCCTGCTTAGAGACGATCAGAAGGGAATAGGGTGGACAGCGGAATGTTGGAGCAAAACAAACAGCAGGTAGTGATATTAAGGGAAGAGACAGAAACAAAGGCCACATGCTCTTCTGCTAAAGCCACATATTAAGTGACACAAGGATGATGTTATGTAGCCATCATGACTAACTAATTATATCTGATATATTCGAATGTTGAAAATCATACTCTTCAAAGGTGACCACAAAATTAACATCTGCCTACACTATCTTTTAAAATGCGATCTTGGTACCTCTTCATCCAGGGTGGAGCCCTAGCCCCTCCTTCGAATCATCTGCACAGATGTACAGAATATGGTGGAAGTAATACTGTGCAGGTTCTGAGGCTAAGCCAAAGAAGGAGATGCAGTTCCCACTTGCTCATTTAACAATCTTTGTGGGGGTTTTGTGCCACTGCGTATGTTCAACTACCTAAGGCCCTTCATGTTGGAGAGGGTGTAACTTGAGTTGCCATGTAGATGTCTAGCCTAGTAGAATCATAGGATGACTGTAATGTCAGGAGTTAGCTGTCTGTAACCACATCAGAGTTCCCTAAAAAGAACTGTCCAGCCAAACCTTGGTACTCTATAGGCCATAAGGCAGAATACTAAAATGTTGTAGCCATCAAATTTTGGGGTGATTTGCTATACAGTAATGACTGTTGGATAGTTAATGATAACATTAGCACTGTATAAAGTTCCATTTCATCATTAGTCTTCATTGTACCTTTTAAGTTTGTATATTCACAGTTGTGAAGTGCGTGCAACTTAAAATGCAATCATGTTGCCTGCTAAATATGGTGTTTGAGCAGTAAGTTCCTCTACTGAAGTGGTTCTCAACCTGTGGGTCACAATCCCTTTGAGAGTAGTATATCAAATATCCTGCATGTCAGACATTTATATTACGATTTGTAACAGTAACAAATTACAGTTATGAAGTAGCATAAAATAATTTTATGGTTAGGTGGTCACTACATGATGAGGAACTGTGTTAAAGGTTCACAGCATTAGGGAGGTTGAGAACCACTGCAAGAATCAGCTATCTGGAACCCTTAACTAACCAGAACCCCTAGCTTGAGGGATAAGGGGAGCACAAACTCTGAAATGAGTCATAGCTGCTTATAAATCCTTGCTTTACTACTAATTGATCGTGTGACTAGAGGCCGATTGGCTAACTCATTTCTTCACACTGGAAAAGAGAACAATAGTAGTGTAGTGGTTTATTTCAGTGGGCAGAGAGAGATGAAGTGAAATCATATTTATATCAAGGTTTGAAATTCTCATTCTGATATGTACTGTTTAAAGAATGACTTCAATACTTACCTAACATCTTTGGACCTCAGTCTCCATCATTGTTAGATGGGCATGGTTATTAGTACATATTTACTGTATAATATAGAACCTCAAAACTTAAAAAAAATTAAATTAAAATCAAGTTTTATGCTAGGAAATCTAGTATGGGTAACGCTTTTTTAAATCTTCACAAAATTTTTTTGAATGGGTATTATTTTCATGTAATAGGAAAAGATATTTAATATTCCTTTTCAGGAATAAATAAAGTTCTCTTCAGATTTTGTTTCTTTAATAGCAAATGCTTCTTTTATAATGGATATCATATCTTTAAGTATAACAATTCATTTAGTAGTTATGTTCTGAATGTTATATTATCTTCATTTACCTGGTGACCATTTTTTCTCTTTGTCTAAAATTTCTCTATTACAGCTCTGTCCATCTATGGACTGTTACTAGGTGACTCTGGGCTGATGAGTATCAGGGTCTTAGCTGAAGCATGGTGCCACACAAGAGCATCTGTGGGAATGCACGAGGCATTATTTATGAGCACAGGCTGGGGCATACTTTAGTGTTTAAAGGAAGGATGTCAGATCCCATCCCAGTCTAACATATCAAATACATCTGACAATCCTGAGCATCAAAGAATTATTCTTTCTTATATGATGTGATGTTCAAATGTCTGATAAGAAATTAATGTTGTTAAAAAATTTTAAGCTACATGATCTGGAAATATAATCTTGTTTTTAGATAAACATAATACATTTGCATAGTTTAAATATGTCCTTGCTCTTCCAGGCTTGGAACCACTGAACAAATTAATAAAACATGGCATCTTCCTTTGCTCAGAACTTTGCAGAGATTTGCTCACCATTTTAGACAACCATGTTCCAGATGCCAGTGAACTTGTGCACTTAAACTGAGAACCTAAAGTGGCTGTGCCAATCTAACCACATGGCTCTCACTTTTGTAGGGACTCTATGTGTAGGTAACAGCATGACATTGTCACATCGCCTAGTGCTGCTGGGTAAGACTTCAGCTATTGAGATCATTCTGTCATGAATCACATTCCTCTTATTTTTCCTCTAGTTTATAGTTTGGACATGTTATTATTGATTTCTATAAATGTTAGAGTTAGAAGAATCACCTATAATTTTCATTGCAGGAAAATAAATGGTATATTGAAAACAGTTATTAAAGTTGAAATTCTCATGAAGAGGCAGAAGCGCCTGGGGACATGATGAGGGAAAGGTAGAAATGTCCAGTCATTTAGGTGTGGGGAGTTACTTAGAAACTGGCCTGCTTCTCTTGAACCCCCAGTGTTGACTAGTACTGATCACACAGTTCCCACAGTGGCATTCTCTCGACCCTCACTCAGGAGGAAACACCTAAACTGGCAGCTCTGAAGAGCAGGAAACTGGTTCCAATTCTCCACAGCCCTTTCATTAATTACCTTGCTCACTGCCGCAAGATCTGTTCTGGCTATTCCTGTTTGTGGTCTTTTTTTTTTCCCTCCCCTCATAGTTTACTTAACTTTTTAACTTTTAAGACATGCATTAATTAGCTCTCTTTAGTTAGACGTTGTCTTGAGCACTTTAAATAAAGCCAATATTCTTTTCCATAATCGGCATGTTAATGCTTTTAAATGAGTAGTTATCAATTTTACTGCAGACAAATATATTTTATGCAATTAAACCATCAGAACTGAGTAGTTCTGCTTTGTTTAATGAATTATCAAAAAAGCGCAAAAAAAAAAAAAAAAGGAAGGTAACTTACAGTCCATATCAAGTATGGCACGAACAGATCTAACCAGCTCCTTGGATTCCAGAAGCAGGGTTGCTGGGAAGCTGCGTCCATTCCTTCCCAACAGTGGGAGCGATGTCTGCGATGCAAACCCAGCTCTTCTTTCGCTGCATGGGAAGGAAATGGCCTTGAGCACACTGCACAGCAAGTGACCCTGGGGCACCTTTGCTAAACCTGAATATATGTCGTTTTATTTGTACCAAAATATTTTGTACAATTCTAGGAACATTACATTCATAGAGCTACACAAGAATTCAATCACAGTAGTATTTCTTCTTCCTATTGTTTATTATATAGGAAATAGGCCTATTTAGAAATACTTTGACTTTACATACAAGAAGGTAGTAAATGAAGGATCGCCTACATCCCAAATAATTTGTTGGGTCTTTTTGTTTCATTTTGTAAAATTTCAGACTAAACATATAAACCTTAGTTTATCAAACAGATGTTTTCAATTGTTTATACTAATATTAAATATCAATTCAATATATGTATATTTACTTAAGAAATTATCTTTTAAATTCTCCCCTTTGTTTTTCCTAATTACAAAATGGCTTAAAGGCTTTATATGTTTTTGTACTATGACATTTGATTTTACCTTTTATTAATACATTTTGTTCACTGATAATTTCATACCTCTATACAGTGCATTCTGGTAATGCTCCCACCCTTCTTATTTCCCTCCACCCTGACAGCCCCCTTCTCACTTGTAAATCTCTTTGCTGTACTTATTACTTTTTGTTTTGTGTTCCAAAGTTTAACTAAGGTATCCTCTGAAATAAATGCATTATGACATAATTTAAAATGAAACATTTTCCTCAAAAAAAATTACACTAAAGCTTTCACTTGAAAAAGACAGACGACTTTGTATTGAAAAAATAATCAGTATGTACAGCCCATCTTTTTAACCATGAGGACATTAACTCACAAGGATAAACTTAAGAAATCTCCAATCAGATACACAGCCTTTACTCTGTGTTAAATGACCAAGGCCAATATCCATACAGAAGGTGTAGTATATTAAGAAGAGTGGCCAAGATTGTAGCAGTGTTTAACTTTCAAGACATAGCAAAAGTTGCTTACTGTAGCTTTTAGAGTAGCCCCCCCTTTTTTCCCCCTAAGAAGTGCTTTAGGGTAAGGATTGACTTTTAGCTTTTATTTTTCTTATTTTTCTGAGACAGGGTTTCTCTGTGTAGTTTTGTGCCTTTCCTGGAACTCACTTGGTAGTCCAGGCTGGCCTCGAACTCACAGAGATCCACCTGGCTCTGCCTCCCGAGTGCTGGGATTAAAGGCGTGAGAACTTTTAGCTTTTAACTAATTATTTTTAAACTTGATATTTAATACCAAAAATTTGAATTAGTAAAGGTCAAAATGATACTGAAGGGGTGTGGCACACTTAACATGTAAAATGGAAATATGGCTACTGAGCGTTTTAAAAATCCCTACTAAAACAATATTCATAGAATTCACAGAATTATATTGTAAGCAACAGTTAATAACAAAATGCCTGATTCTTTCATAATAAGAAATGAAACATTAAAATGAACGCAAAAGTCAGCAACTGTAGACATTTTTTCCTTTTTTTTTTTTTTTTTTTTTTTAAAGAGAAGGCCTCACTGTAGCCATGGTGGTTGGTCTTGACTTCAACAGAGATCCTCCTGTCTCAGCCTCCCAAGTGCTGGTATTACAGGCAGAAGCCACTGTGTGTGGATCTTATTTCTTCTATTGAACGGCTGTTTTCTCAACAGTAATAGTAGTTTGTGTTTCTGCAAGTGGTGCTGGTGGAGATGGGCACAGTATGAACTATGGTAGTCATAAGGAAACAAGTACTTTAACACAGACCGGTAGGAATACTCCTCAGTATACGCCCTTCATCATGTATCAAAGTGAATGGGAAGCTGTAGCTTGAGACAAACAAACATTTGTATGTTTGCAGCTCCGAGGAGGAATCCTGAAGACAGCAGCATGCTGTGAATAATAACAAATCAAGGTGTAGTCTACAAACATACTTCTTTTATTTATATCTACCGAATGATGAAAATGAAAGGAGTTGATTGTGTGAATATATTTTGCAAAATCCTATTTGACGTAATGCATCTGCCAGGCTGAGACCGTCTTCAGTAGTGCATCTGCCGCCAGCAGCTTACCCACACACAGACAGGATGTGTGAATCCTCAATCTGAGAGTACAAAGTCACAATGGCTGTCTAAATGCTTCAGCGTTTCTTTTAGGGAGATGGAACCCAAACAGTATGTTCATACACTTCCTTCCAAAAAGTGAAAAAGAGCATTCAATGGGAATCACGCAGCATCCTAAAACTACCCTAGAGTATTTTAGCCACAACTATAGACAAAGAAATTAGTGTTCATACGCTGCAGAAAGCAATGCATTCTTACCTTAAACTGGATAAAGGAGCAGAACTATCCAAAAGTACTTCCTGAGCAGCCTAGTGACAAAATGGTGAAGGAGATTTGTAAGTTCAATAGCTCAAAAACAAAAACAAAATCTCTGCTTGATTAATTAATATTTACAATTTTCTCCTTCATTGACTATGCAGATGCTCCTATTATGGTGGGTGAATCAATTATATTAACATGAAATTCTACTTGGACATCATTAAGATATTTATTTATTTAAAATATTTGTATTTATTTGTGTGTGTGTGTGTGTGTGTGTGTGTGTGTGTGTGTGTGTGTGTGTGTACATGTGTGCAGATACTTGTAGAGGCTAGAAAGCGTGCTGTGTTCCTTGGAACTGGAGTTAAGGTGGTTGTGAGTCACCTGATGTGGGTCCTGGGAACGTAATTCAGGCGCTTCACAAGAGCAGTAAGCACTCCTCTCTGGGAAAGTAAGCCATCTCTCTAGCACTTCATGATAGTGAGAATAATTACCAAACTATGCTTACATGGTATCAGGATTTTTAGGAGAGTAGTTATTAAAACACAGTATATTTTATTATGCATATAATTATCACTAACAACCTATATAATATTAACTATTCTTTTCATATACCAAGGCAAATCTAAATCTGACTATAAGTTAGAATTGCTGTTTTGAAAGAGATGTTTCTGTAGTTACCAGACAGCACAACTTTTTTCTGTGACAGTACTTATTCCCCCTCCCTCCCTCCTTTCCTTCTTCCCTCTTTCCCTCTCTCAGTACTGGGGATTGAATTTAGGATCTCAGATGGCAGGCCAGTATTCTACCATAAAAGTATATTTCCAACACTCCTTTTAACTATTTCTTTTGAGAGAGGGTCTCGTTAAGTTGCCAGGATAGCCTTGGACTCGTTATCTTCTAGCCTCAGGATTCCAAGAATCTAGGATTACAACCTTGTGCCTTCAGATCTGGTAAGATTTAAAAACAAAAACAAAACAAAAATAAAAACAATATAACATAGTTATCCCTTAGTAGCTTAAGTACAGGGGATTGGTTTCAGGATCCCTGGGTCTATGATTAGCCACAATAAAAATCCAGAGATGCACAAGTGGTTTAGTAGGTATGCATGTGTTATACACAGCCTACGGATTCTTCAAATCATCTCTAAATGACTTATAAATAAGACAGTATAGCTTTTATGGAAATAGTTTTATAGTCTATTATATTCAAAATAAGGACTCGAGTTTTTCTATCCTTGTTTCGTATTGAAGCAACCACCTCAGGCCTAAGCACATAGTACACAAATGAGAAATGAGGTGACTGGCACTCTAGAGAGGACTGGAGAAGGACAATGGTGATCTTGTGGGGTGTGACTACACCACTTCATTCACACAGACTCAACATAGAGCTTGGTGCGCTTTGTGGGAATTCCTGGAGTTTTTGTTCCTGGATCTCTTCAATCCATGCTTAGCTGAACTCACTGCTGTAGAATCCAAGGAGACAGAGGGTCAACGTAAGAGGGAACTTACCTCTACAAAATGAAGGAGCCTTTCAGTAGACGCCTTGAAAGTTTTCCGAGCCATTTCAGATTTTCGCAATTGGCAGTCAAGAACTGTGACTCTCTTTCTCAAGTCCTGGACACTTTCCTGGACAAAGAGGGCAGAAGCAACACTGTCCACATTTCTTCAACTTGTAACAATTTTTGCCCATTTCTAGTTTTCGTAAACTAGTATTTGATACTACCATTTCATTTATTGTCTCACTTTTTACAAAGGGTTTCTGATTTTGAGGAGAGGTGGAATATAACTGATTAAATATTTAAAAGTTAATTATTTCCTCACAGATACTTTCAGTTCTATGACATACACTGCATATGACTTTTACTGATTTTTGTGTGACTTACATTCAGCTTACAAGTTTTTATAAGGACTTGTTTTAATACAGGGTAACAGAAAGCCTATGGATGGTACAGCCCAAAGTGTTGAATACACACACACACACACACACACACACACACACTCCAATGTAAGGTCAAACTATTAACAACAGAGAAGTAAAAGCATTCTATGAAGAACAGCTGCAGTGCCCAGTGAGCCGCAGTGACAGGGGAATTCTGAAGCATCATTTGCTCTGAGGCACGTCCTGATCCTGGAGGTCCACATTGGGGATTTCATCAGACACACATGGCATGCTGAACTGTGATGGGTAAATGAGTGATATGATTTCTATAGAACAGGTACTCTGGTTTTGGCTCTGGTTGGTAAAAAAGTCTGTCCTGAATAACTGCCAAGTGTAAGTCCTTACCCAGTAAGGCTCAAACAATGATTGACAGAGAAACAGAAGGAGATTTGGGGGCTGAATTTATGTTATTTAGATGTCATGAAAATCCATAACCTGAAATTATTACTTAAACTGGTACTAGGTTAAGAGAAGCAAAAATAAAACTTTTCTGGAAGCAATTTTTTAAATTGGTATTTCATAGAATTTCCATAATTGTGTGACACAAAAACATGAGCTTAGAATTTAAAAAAATCACTAAACATAAAGAAATACATTTTATGAATTGACAATCAGATAATTAACCATTAGATCTAAAAGAATGTATATATTAATCTGGTACATAAAGATAATTATGTTTAGTGGGCTTAAAAAAGAGAATTGAAAATATAATAGGCCAGGTGGTGGTAGCTCAGGCCTTTAATTCCAGCACTCAGGAGGCAGAGGAGGCAGATCTCTGAGTTCAAGGCCATCCTGGCCTACAGCGTGAGTTCCAGGATAGTCATGTAGCAAGGGCTACACAGAGAAATCTGCCTTGAGAAACCAAAATAAATAAATAATAAAATGAAATAAAGAAAATATAACAGGACAAGAAACTCAAAACAGATCCAATGACATAGTCATCTTAATAATATAGTTATTAAGTTAGAACACAATAACACTCAATTTCATACATCGAAAAAGAAAATGGAGAAACTAGAAAACAAAAGTAGTAAAATTTCTGAGGACTGAACAGAAATAAAATTTGAACTACGAATGAAGAAGAGGTAAGAGAACACAGATCACACAGAGACTACCAGAAAGAATCAAAGGAAACACCCTGGGGGCTGGAGAGATGGCTTTTTGCTTAAGATCGCTTTCTGTTCTTACAGAGGACCTGGGTCCAGTACCCAGAACATCCAAGGCATCACAAAACTGGCTGTAACTCCATTTCTAGGGATCTGACACCCTTTGCTGATTTTAGTGGGCACCAGGCACATACATGGTACACACACATGCAGGCAAAATGCTGATGCACTTAAAATAAATTAATAAATACATGTTTATTTTTAAAGGCAGGCATTGGTTTCTGAATTAAAGTGGTGAATCAGGCCTATTCCATTAAATTTTTTGGGTATGAAACTGCAGTCAAAATGAAAATCTTAAAAAAACAACAACAACTGGGCATTGTGGATTGTGGTGCACACCTTTAATCCCACACTTAGGAGGTAGAGGCAGGGGGGCCTGTATGAATTCAAGGGTAGGCTGGCATACATTGTGAGATCCTGGAGAGAGGAGGGGAGTGGGGAGAGAAGGAGAAAAGGAGGGAGGAGGGGCGGAGAACAATCAGGATGAATGCTTAGGATTTCCAGAAAGGACAAGACAGCGATCCTCTGATGAGGAAGTTGGATGAATCCCAAATAGATCAGATCAACAAATGAACATGGGGTTAAAACACTGATATCAAAGCCAAAGAGTCTTAAAACCATTCAGAAGGAAATATCTTACAAATGACTGATGGCTGACATGGTAGCATGAAATAAAAACAATGACAGTTATATGGTAACACAATACTCTAAATGTACCTAAATATATTCTTTTCAAAGTTGAATCAGAATGTTTTTCAGAGAAACAAAATGGAGAGTTTATTATCAGTACAACTTCACTAAATGAATTTGAAACAACTGTTTCAGGAAGCAAGAAAGCCTGAGATGTAATAAGGAATTATGAACAAAAGGTCCAGGCATGGGGTCTATCCAGACCAACTTGGACCACATTAACCAAACTGCAAAAGCGATAAAGTCAAGAGAGAACTAGAATCTACCAGCAACAGAAATTAAGGAGGGAGAGATGATTAGGCTTATGTTCAAAAGTGCTTTTAATATGTAGATGGGGGAAACATTATTGATGAATTTCATGATAATTTAATACAGAATATCAAATATTCCAGGATAATCATTAAGAAATTAGAGACACAGGGCTTGAGAGCTGGCTTAGCAGTTAAGAGAGCTGGCTGTTTTTGCAGAGGACTCAGTTTTGATTCCCAGCAACCACATGGTGGTTTATAACAGTATTTTTGCCAAAATAGTGCCCAAAGTGAAGAAGTTCCTTCCTCAGCTGCAGCCAAAGAACAGATGTGCTGGAAGGTGTCTACCACACAAAGAAGCAGACCCTCACTCACCACCTTTAGTCAAGGTCCAAGACTCGGTGGCTGCAGAGGAGGACAAACAGCCTTGACCACTGTGCCAGCATCAAGGTGGGTAGAGGGGGAGAGCACTGAAAGAGATGATTGGAAAGGGGGCGTGCTTTTCGGGGTCAGGTAGAAACTTGATTCAAGGGAAACTCCCACAAATCTACAAGGATGACCCCAGCTAAGACACCTAGCAATAGTGGATACATAGCCTGAGCAGGCCATCTCCTGTGATCAGATTGGTGACTACTCCAAGTGTCATCAGAGAGCCTTCATCCAGTAACTGATGGAAACAGATGCAGAGACCCACAGCCAAACATTAGGCTGAGCTTGGGGAATCCTGCTGAAGAGAGGGAGGGAGGATTGTAGGAGCAAAGAATTGTAAGGGGTCAAGGACATCACACGAAACCCGACAGAATCAACTACTCTGGCTCATAGGAGCTCACAGAATCTGAACTAACAACCAGGGAGCCTGCATGGGACTGACCTAGGCCCTCTACATATATGTGACAGTTGTGTAGCTTGGTCTACTTGTGAGACTCCTTATAATGGGAGCAGAGGCTGTCCCTAATGCTTTGGCTGGCACTTAGGAATCTATTCCTCATACTGGGTTGCCTTGCCCAGCCTAAATACAAGGGGGAGGAGCTTAGTCTTAGAGCAACATTATATGCTATGCTTTGTTGATACCCAAGGGAGGCTTGCCCCTCTCTGAACAGAAATAGATGAGGAGTGGATTGGGGGTAGGGTGGGGTAGAAGGAGAGGAGGGAGGGGAAACTGCAGTCGAGATGTAAAATAAATTAATTAATTAAATAAAAAATATTGGAGACCATACATAATTTTGAAAACAGCAAAGAATTACATGTAATTGGGCAGAAGGTATCTGAATTAATATAAAACTCCAGTTAAATATCTTGAATACATGGACAGCTGCAGTTAACAAGTCAGAGGACAAAGACTAACCAGGTGCTTTAATAAGTGAAAATCTACAAATAGAAAGTTATTTCCAATTAAAGCTCAACAATTAATAAATGGGTGTGCTGGGGGTAGGGATAGGAATTTCCAATTTCATGTTTGCCACACACATAACTGAAATAAATAGAAACTAAAAAGTTGAAAGTAAATAAAACTTTAAAAATATATAAATAAATATCAAACAAATGTAGCTATTTTAATGAAAATAGAAAATAATTGTAAGGGGCAAGATTTACAGATAGAATCCTAACATTTTCGTAAAAGACCGTTGTATAATTTCAAGCCTTAATGTATCTAAAAGCATTGTTTCAAAATATACAAATAATACTAAAGAAAGGAAATCCCAAGAGAGATATTAGTATGTTTCTATGAATACTGATGGTTTAAGAACATAAAGACATTACTATGAACGGAGAGGAACTGAAGCCCTGATGTCCTCAACCTTGTTAACTACATGGAAAGTACCTGGCATGGCAGATCTTTTCAAGTTCTTTTGGACCATTTGTAAAGATCAAGTGCATATTGAGCCATGAAGCAAACATCAGCAAATTTTGCTGGATTGTGATCCTATAAACTAGATTCTCTAGTCACAGACAAGAACCTTTCTTTGCCTCAGTGGTATTCAAAGAAAAGGGCAAAAAGAAAAAAATCCTTCCCAAGTTTATATATTTAATAATCTTACAGTCAAATTTGCAATTCTTTTTTAGTGGTATGGATAAGTAGTATACAGAATATGTAATAGGAGGGCCATGTAGCCAACACACTTTTGGGTAAAAATAAGTAGACAGCATGATCAGATTATCGTAAAAGGCATAGTAAGCAACCAACTGTGTTACCTTCAGAGGTAAAATGTAGGCCAGTGAAAGAAACTAGAGAGCCAGACCCACATGGAACCTTGGAATAGTACAGAGACGACCACGTCCAGGTGAGTTAGCAAATGAGATTTTTAAGTGAAGGATCAGGTAGTGTCATTCATGTGGAATAATGAAAGAAGGAGATAGTTCTCCATCTCATGTAGTACTACAAAACCAATCAGAGAAGTATCAAAACTTTACAACTTCTAGAAGCAAACATAAATAAATATCTTTGTATCTTTGGAGACTGAAGGACTTTTGAAAAAACAGAAGAGGGAAACAATTGATAAATGTGGTCTGATTAAGAATGACCCCATAGGCTCATATTTGAATGGTTAGTCCCCAGTTGGTGATCTGTTCGTCTGTGAAGGATTAGGAAGCGTGGCCTTGTTGCAGAGGTGTGTCATTGGGGTCAGGCATGGCGTCTTCAAAAATTCAGGACATTCCAAGTTAGCTTTCTCTCTGATGCTTGTGGACTATCATGTAAGCTTTTAGCTACTCTCCAGTGCCATTCCTGCCTGTCTGCTTCTACGCCACCTACTATGATGGTCACGGACCCCAAACCTCTAAAACTGTAAGCCTCAAATAAACTCTCCTACAAGTTGACTTGGTCATGGTGTCTTAGCACAGTAATAGAAAAGTAACTAAGGCGATAAGTTTCCATGAAAATTAAGAGCTCCTTTCTATTTCATTATAGAGTAGAAAAGGCAGGCCACATGTTTGAGAGAGTAGTTTTATAACATATAAGTTAATAAAGGATTAGTAACCAAGAGAATCAATGCATGTCTTGAAGCAAAAGACAAATAACCCAATGGGAAAATAACTAAAAGATACAGAAGCACATTTCACTGAGAAAAATAAGTGACTATTGAATGCATAAATATATGCTCAACTGGTTATCTGAGGCAGGGAGGGCAAATTGCAGGTTTACGGCATTTGGGGATATAAATGACTCCATCATGGTTGATTTCAAGCTTCCAACCTCCATCAGTGAACATGGCATTGAGAAGAGACAAGTTCTCATGAGCCACTGTCTATGGGTCCCAGCATACCACTATGTTAGTCATTAGTAACTAGGGGAATTCAAATTAAACCATACTGGCATAGCAATTATTATACCAACCAGATGGATAAAAATTCAAAATGAAAGAAAGCCAAGGATCAGCAAGGGGTGAATGGTAATTCTGCTCCATTCTTCATGGGAATACAAATTAGTTAAAAATACTTTCAGTCACAATTAGGCATTTACTTATAAAGTTGAACATACAATTATCATTCACCCTGGCAATACTATTTTTCATAGGTAACAGTTACACATGTTGAGAAAGTTATATGCATCAGAATGTTCTCAGGAGCATGATTCAGAGAATAATACAGAAATAATAAGACTGCCCATCAAATACAGAATGGATAGCTGCATGGTGGTAATTCATGCAATGAGGAATAAAGACGGAAAAAGATACCAACTAGCTACAAATTAACCTGTTAAACAGGCAAAACTAAACAAACAGGGAGTAGATATGCAAGTAATAAAATTATCAATAAAACGGTAGACACTATGTGAGCAAGGGCAGTGGATGCAATCTGAAGAGGGGTATTGTGGTCCTTCACAGGTATTAGTAATGCTTAATTTTATTTTTTAAAAATATTTATTTTTACTCATGTGTTATATATGCATGTGCAGTGTACATGTGGGTGTGGTTGCCCATGAGATCAGAAAGGGCATTAGGTCCCCCTATGGTTGGAGTTACAGGTTGTGCTATTCACCTGGATGGTAGGAACAGGTCCTGGGTTTTCTGCAAGAGCAGCAAGCACTCCTAACTACTGAGTTATCTCTCCAGTCCCAAGAATGTTTTATTTCTTATGCATCAGACGCATTTTTTCAAAAGCCCAAATACAAATTTGAAAATATATTGATAATTTAAGGAAAATTACAGTAATAAATAAAAGCACTATGACAGAAAGAATCCATATCTAAAACATAAATATTTAGGTGCCCTAGAGATAGCTCAGTTGCTAATGTGCTTCCTGTGCACTCTATGGCTCAAGTTCCCTCCCAGCACCCACATGAAGAGCCAGGTGGAGTGGCGCACGTGCGTCATCCCTTCTCTGGAAAGGTGACCAGAAGAGGCGCTCGGTAATGCAGGTCCCAGTGCGAATCTCTGTGAACACTCCTCTCCTCCCACTCCCAAAAGATGGATAGCTCTCTAGGAAAGATACCTGATGTTGACTTCTGACCTCTACATGCAAGTGCACACACACATGCATTCACACGCTAGTCGATATGTACTCTGCCCCCCACCGAAATAAGTAAATAAAGATAATTAAATATTTGAATCTTGTTCTACAGTACCTAGGTCAACAGATCCTTAAGCAGTCTTACGCACAGTTGAAAAGGTTACTTTTCCCCACTGGTATCAAAATTGGAAAATACTGAATCTTGGGATGTTTACATTTAATATCTCTTCTTTCAAAATAAAAAATAAAGAAAATTGATTTTAGAGAGGTAGTTTAGGCTCTTATTAAAAGGGATGTTATGAGATCCCACATAAAGCTACAAAGAGGGAGAACATGAATTGATTATATTGCCAGGCAACTTAGGAGAAGAGAGAATGTAATAACCTAAACTTTATACAACAGAACACCACACTGGGAGCCGGAGGGCTGGCTCAGTGGGTAATGGTGCTTGCTGCATGAGCCTGGGGATCGGAGTTTGTTCCCAGGAACCTACATACAGGCTGGTGGAGAAAAACGACTCCACAGCATGGTCCTCTGGCTTCCACATGCACATTGAGTCACATGCCCTCTCACCTCCAAATATCCCCTCACACAAACGCTGATAAATATTTTAAAAACTAACAAAACCACTGGATAATTTTATGCAAACCTCTTATGTAGCTATAGTTTTCCTGCCTGCCCCACAGTCAGGACAAATCTCTGTCACCTGCCAGTCCCACAGCCACTCAGACCCGACCAAGTAAACACAGAGACTTATATTGGTTACAAACTGTATGGCCGTGGCAGGCTTCTTGCTAACTTTTCTTACAGTTTAAATTAATCCATTTCCATTAATCTATACCCTGCCACGTGGCTCGTGGCTTACCGACATCTTCACATGCTGTTTTTCATCGTGGCAGCTGGCAGTGTCTCTCTGACTCAGCCTTCCACTTCCCAGCTTTATTCTCCTCCTTGTCCCGCCTACACTTCCTGCCTAGCCAATGGCCAATCAGTGTTTTATTTATTGACTAATTAGCAACACATTTGCCATACAGAATATCCCACAGCATTCTTACAAGTACATTACTTCAAAATACAGGGCCACCGAGAGTTCAACAAAAGAGCACTGCCTAACACATATAAGGTCCTGCTTCAATCTCCAATGCTACAAAAAACAACAGCAAAAATTTGAAACTATTAAACACTGGCAACTTTTGCTTTAAAAATAACTATTTTATTAAAAGTATTTTTAATATTTTGGTAATTTCTACAATTTCTCATAATTAGGTTAAAGTTACATGGCATTGTGGTGATATATTATGTCTCCCAATATATAGTGCACCCTAATAAAGCTTATCTGTGGATCAGAGGAAAAAGCCAGCCACTACATTAAACACACACCTTTAATCCTATCACTCGGGAGGCAGGGATCTGTCTGGATCTCTATGAGTTCAAGGCCACACTGGGAACAGAGTCAGGCGTGGTGGCACACGACTTAAATTCCAACACTAGTTAACCATAAAGGTCTGGAGGTCTGTACAGACAGACAGGAAGTGATATAACTGGGCGGAGTGAGGAAGTGGGATGCAGAAAAGAAAGGCATATAGGTGTGAGTTTACAGGAAGTAGCTTTGGCTGAGGATTTCCAAGTGGTAAGAACATGCCTGGCTTCTTTCTACTTTTCTGATCTCTCAGTTTTTACCCCAACATCTGGCTCTGGGCTTTTATTAATAAGACCCTTTAGCAATTTGTCTTCTATGGTGTAGCCACAGCTGCTGAAAAATGCACACAGATAAACAAATTCCTAAGTGTTGCTGCTTTCTCAGGTGCTATGTGCTCCTTCATGGTCTCCTCAGTGCTGAGTGGGTCCTCCAGCCTTCTGTGAGCTGGTTTAAATGAGGAGATATTGGAAAAAATGACGAGGGCTCTTTAGAGTTGAGCAGAGAAAATATCACATTTTCTGTTAGAATTTTCTTTTCTAAAACTAGCTTCATTTTTATTTGGTAGGTTAAAGAACATAATAAGCCTTATATGCTCAAATATTCATAAATAGCTCAAATTTGTTTTGTATTCTCTTGAAGGCTGAATGGGTTATAGATATAAACACTCATTACTTATAATTGAAGAATTTCTACAAAGCTACAAAATATCTGCTTCAATTCATTCTAGTTTATACTTTGTCTCTCACACACACACACACACAAACACACACAAACACACACACACACATGCGCGCGCCTACTATGGTTTTTGAAGGTTAGTCATAACTAAAGATGGTATACTGTGGACAATTTCTACATAGAGATGTTCAGCTGCTTCCTGCAAAGTACTCAGTATCATGTTTTGCAATTAAGAGCTCTTCTAGAAGAGCTCAGTTTAGTACTCCTTACACTGAAAGAAACAAAACAGAACAAAACAAATCAAACTTGGTTTCTTCTCATTAGTCATCATGGGTCTCGTGTAACAATTCATTAATGTGTCTACTGCTATACTGCCCCAAGTTCTCTAATCAAAGAACAAAACTCATCCCATGAATTGCCTCCTTCCACCTCCACAAAACAAATTAGCAAGCTCAAAAGCAGAAAGAAAAAACCAGTGCCATCAATTAAACGTTAAATAGTTCCAGGCCTGAATGGCTGAATGGAACAATGGTGACCAATGACCCAATTAATTCTGGGCCTGTGCTTTCTTTTCCATCTCCAAGCTCTCTGGATAAAGGCAGGCTCACAACTTCCACACCACCCTCTTCATGAAACAACGTCCTATCATTGAATAATAGAAGACAAACACTGACCCAGTTTAGACGTGCAGATAAAAAGAAAATGAAAACAGGATACACGACAGTGACAAGGAAACCATGGTAACTAGAGAGGGCTGTTTGCTTACTTTATTTTGGTCAGAATAATCAGCAAGCTGAGCCTTTAGCTCTGAGATCTCAGCCTCTAGCAGATGGATCACTTCTTCATAGTCCATTTCCATCCCATGCGCCTGCCTCTGTGCAGCTTCAGCAAGATGGATCCGGCTTCGCAGAGCTCGTGTCTCTTCAGCTACAGCTTTGGCTTCCTAAGGAAGTTAAAAGTTAATGTTAAGTGAAGAAAATGCAAAACATACGTCTGCAGTCTATACAAAGTATTTTTCTCATTTTGGCAGTTATGATTCCAAAGCTTAACATGTCTCTGTGCTTTATCTTCCACCTAAAAACTAGTGAGCACGTTATCTCATTATATGAACTAGCTGCTCTGTCTTTTGTTGGTTTCCTGAAATTTTTTTGTATATTTTTTTTTCTGTATAAAGATTCTGTATGAATCTTTAGCATCACATACCTAGCATCACTTTCAGAGAAATGAAGGAAGGTAAAGAAAACTGAAAATCCAAAATAGATGAGTAGGAACTGATTCAAAAGATAAAGGAGTAAGCTACAGAAGAACAAGTAGGTGGAGGGGCTGGTGTTCTCAGAAGGCTCCTGCAGCTGCATCAGATGCTGGGGGAGGGGCTTATAGTGCTGCGGGGCTTCGCAGTGGACTGAGCACCAGAGGCAAAGCTTTCTTCCTGGACATCAGACTGTTACTTCTTGGTTTGGTAGTAGCATAATATTTAATTGTTTATCTGTTGGATACAATGTCCAAGACACAATTACTAAATACACAATGTGTGCTTCATCTGTCTTTGCTCATTCAATTTTGGAATAATGTCCAGAGAAATGGATTAAAAACTATTTACACATAAGCAATGAGAGACCCAGAGAATAAACAAGCTGATCAAATGCATATAGACACCAAATTTTGAGCCTAGGCAGGTCTGCTTGGCTTCAATACTAATGATCTTTTTTCATCACTTTACTGTCTTTGGATGACAGAATAAAACAAAACAAACAAACAAAAATGCTCCAAACACTAGCTATACTCTCCACTTTGGAAGGTTAGGGTGGCAAAAGCCATTTGCTCTCTCAAAATGTACCTTGGTGCTAGGTCACAGTCCCTTAGGACACCTGTATAATTTAATATGGCAAGTACTATAGCATAAAACTCTTCTTTAGAGGGTGCAGGAATCTCTCTTCTCTGTAATGGAACTTTCTGCTCCAATTGCTATGGCTAATATTAAACTATGGCTATTTTGATGTTCTTGAAGCTGTTATGGAGCATTTGCTTTTGTTGGAGCATAAAGTACTGAGGGAAGGAGAGGGTGTGGGGTAGTCTTAAGGGTCTGTTTTCATTCAGAATCCAATAATTGCTTATTATATGTCAATCTCTGGAATATGCATGAACAGTATACACGGAAAACTCTCACCCTTCAAAATCTGCATTCTAGTTTGGGGAGACAGACAGTTGCTTAGGCATGAGTTGTAATCTCCATGAGAAGAATTGACTAGAGACCCGCAAAAGGGACCATGCCATGATTTCCTGAAGAGAAGATTTTTGGGCAAAAGGAGCACATGTGCAGAGGTCTGGGATTGGATTGGGCTTTGTATCTTTGGGGAACATCAAGGCAGTCAGTGAGGCAGAAGCAGTGAGCAGTATGGGAAAGATAGGGAAGTGGGAAGATATCAGGGCAGAGGTAACAGTGAGTGTGGAGACAGGATGGGCTGGAGAGGCAGGCCATTTGAAGGAGCTTGGCTTCCCTTAGAGTGAGGTAGGAAGTGACCGGAGGGCTTTTGAGTAGAGAAGTGATATGAACTGGCTTAAGTTTTCAGGGGGTGCATTTCACTGTTCAGTTAAGAACAGACTGTATGGAAGGACACAGGTGGGTGCAGGAAGAGGGGGAAGGGAACAGGTAAAGCCAACTGTGGTTGACCAGGGTGGCTGTAGAAGAGAAGACAGATGAAGCAAGTAGAGCTCCAGTAGTTTAAGAGTAGAGCAACAGGGTAGGTCATCAACATGAAGTTAGCATCTACTTCATACAGGCAACTGTGGAATATCATGTCAATACAATATAAAGTGGTAAATAATACCTACACCTTTTCTGGCTCAGGCTAGAGCATAAGGTGTGATGTAGAGAAATGGTGTAAGGAGTGTTAGATAAAACAAACAAACAAATAAATCAACGTGGACAAATGAGCAAGAAGGAATGTGGCATGTGAGAAATGATGTCAGGTGGGTTTTGACTGAGGTAGAGGGAACCTATTGGAAGATAGCTTTTTGTTGGCTTGTTTGTTTTTAGAAGAGATATATAAACAAACGAATTAATCAAATTACTTTTAAAAGGTAAACCTGGCAGCTGGGTGCAAAATGGAGTGGTATGAGAAGTCAACTGCCCTCTATACCTGCCACTCAAAGAATTTTATTCCCTTGTATCTGAAAGCACTTGTCTTATACTGGAAGGGTGCCTTTGGACATGAGACTGTGGATGAGAAAGGGGGATGTACCTAATGCACAGCACCTGTCAGTCGAGCCCAGGTGACCAGGAAAGTTACTAGTGGCACACCTGGGTTGACTTCGCACCAGACTGCTGCTGCACACACAGGAGGTAACAGTTTACTATAATAGCTCCGTCCTAAAGGTTTTATGTGTCAAGCCAGCTAACTGCATATGGTAGTATAAGGTATGTCTAGAATTATCCTCATTTCAAAGACAGGGCACCAAAGCACAGAAAGCTTAGTGGCAGGCCTGGGATTTGAACTCACGCAGTTTAGTTAATAGAGTGTACGCTTTTGGTCGCTAGTCCACACTATCTGGTCAACTACAAGAAATGTTATAAAAATCATTTCTAGGTACCAGTTATCACCAGCACCAGCCCTGCACTAACTTAGGATGTGGTTATAACAACAGACTCTCAAACACATTTGAGGACACTGCACTGCTCCCCATTTTCTATTCAATCAAAAAAAAAAAAAAGCCTCTGAAGTGAGAGAGGAAGGGCAGGAAAATCACCCCAGCTGCAGTGAAGAATCACTAATTTGACGATCTGCCCTCTTCACACTTTCGTCGTGCAGCTTTTATTCCTCTATAAAAACAGCACTTTTATTTTTGCTCAAAGAACGCTGGTTAATTAAATGAAGAATCTGGATGGGATTTATGCAGCTATTGCGGCGCGGTGACGGTAATATGGTGTGAAATACGGCTGGGTGGTAAGAGATGCAGAGGTTTTGATGCTGAATAAATTCATCCCATTTCTTTTGTAAATGTATAACTGTCAGGCTGGTGAATGTGACCCCTTAGCAAGGTTCTAGCCCAGTTCCCACTGAATGGCTGCTTAAAAGATTAGTGCACCGAAATGATGCCTTTCAGAGAAAGCAGGAAAGAAAAGATAACAGCAGTGGGCCGGATTTAGCGAGAGAGGATCACAACAATCCATTTTCTCTTTTCCTCCCAGGCTGTCTTCTAATAAATAACTGCAAAGCCTCCTATGTCAGTAACATCTGAGCTAGAATTTTCTCAGTGCCTCGCCATCAACCTGCAATCCCAGTCAGGACAAATACAGTAGTCTTTGACTGATACACTTTGTATGAGCTAGAGGTAAATTGAGATTACAAAGGTAGATCTTAAAAGAAAAACAAAGACATAACAGCAGGCCAGGAAACCCAGCTAAAACATGCTTTTAAATATTAAGTAGTATAAGCGAACTCAGTAGAGGAAAATCCTGAAGTATGAAGTACAATCAGAATTTTTCTAGGGGCAATAATGAGAAAATGCCTTCAGTTCACAGTGTCTCTTTGTTAAACAAACGTTTGCCTCCCCACAACTTTGCAGTGAATCTTTAGGAAAGATGAAACCAAATTCTTCTTTGAAAATATAATTCAAGCTGATGATAATCTTTGTAGGCCTTAGCTAAAGGCCACTGTGCTGTATGTTTTCACACATGCAGCATTTTCGCCCACAAAGTAACATGATCTACAACAAGACAAACAATAGCACTTGCTTAGTACAAAAGCATACACTTTGGATGGGTCCTAGCTAGGTCAGTATCTTAGATCTGAGATCCCCTTTTCTCTCATTTTCTGCCTACATAATTCTCTAAGACTCAGCATGTTCATCTATATAGTGAGCTCTAACAATTATAAGACCATAATAACTTTCACGAGAAGGTTAAAGAAACTATTACCATCCTTGTTACAGTTTTTCCTTTGTTTCTTTGTACTATTTCAGGAAAAAATGTACATATCATGTATGCCATTATACAGCCTGACAAGCTAATTTATTAAGTAAGGGCTTTCTTGAGGTACTCAACTGGTAATACTAGCTGTCTGGAAATGTAATTTGCACACGTCTTTTTTAATGATAAAAAAAATTACATGAAACTATCCTCTCTCTAGGTATGAGTGCTAACAGCTCCCTAAAGTAGGAGAAGCATTAATTGCTGCTGCAAACGTGCAATTAGCTCAGAAGTCCACAACACTTACAAGCTCTGTAACTTATAAGCTAATCAGTAAATCTTTCAAATGTCAGTGGCTGACAGGGGAAAACAGCAGATTGCAAGGAGATATGTCTTCAGTAAGTTATGCTACCAAGCCCGGAGAATGCTTCTCTTATCAGCTTCCGACATTCGCTCACTGGAAAGCCTTTCTGAGTCTTGGGTCCCATTTACAGTTTTCAGAAAAAAAAAAAAATTAAGGCTTACTGCAGGAAGAAGGCTGTTTGGTGAATGAGAATTGTTTAAAAACAAGTTATGGCCAGTCTCCTTAATTTGTGTATCTGACTTACTTTTTAGCTGTCTGAAAGGATGATCTCAAAGTGCTTTGCAGATATATTCATGAGTGAATGGACAACACACCCAATAAACATGAATGAATTTAGAGAAGACTCTAAATTCACAAAACACTTTTGGAGACATCCTCTTGCTATGTAACCCAAGCTGGACTTGAAACTCAATGTAGAACAGGCTAGTCTCAAACTTGAGTTGATACTCCTGCTTCTGCATCCAAAATGCTAGGACTAGAGGCATGTAGGACCAAGACCAGCTCACAGAAAACTTATTACCTGTCTCTACGCCCCCACCTTTCTTCCTATCTTCATGGGCAATCCAGGTCTAATGACTGTAGCACCTTACTTAATCGGCCATTAAACACTTGTGAAATCTTTATGATGCAGTTTGCAGCCATTTCTTAATTCCTTTTGTATCCTCACATCAGATTTGGGTTTTTACCATCTTGTGCACGGGATGAAACTCACATAAGGGACTTGCCTCCTGTGTCTGTCATTGTAATGTGCTCTCCACATTGCTGAAGGATCAGTTTATCAGTCATCGGTCAGTTTCCAGCTTCAGTAACAAATACGGTCCACAGTAAAATACATCCTCCCTCTCCGTATTTCAAAGTCTCCACTACCAGCATCCAAGTGAGCTTCTAGCTTTAGTACATTAAACTGTCTTCCATGATGACACACGTAAAAATTCACACATATGCCTAATACACATCTACATAAGAATTTAAAAGAATCATTTTATGGTATTTATCAAGCAAATGAGATTATATAAAATCTAAATAAAATGAAGCAAATATCAAAGTTAAAAGAAATGTTATATTTCACTGTTTGACAATTATGTTATTTTTGCATTAAAGATTTAAAATTACAAATATTTGTTTATATTCCCTTTTCAACATGTATTAATACAGTAAATGCTGTTAAGGATGATGAAATCTTAAAGGTTTGTTCCAACCCCACCTAATCCTTATTCTACAATGTGCGAAGCAACACTTCCTTTTTTTGTAAAGTGTATAACATGGATAATTTGTAAGTTCAGAAAGCAGGGTTTAGTTCATATGAAAAAATAAAATCTTCACTGTGCAAAGAAAGAATCGCTTAAACTTTCTGGAGGAAAATTAGGTCAATCATATTATAATTAGCTCTAATTAACCTTCCTAGGGGTTGCCAACTTCTTTACCTGTAGCTATCCCACTCTAAGAGGTACAAAAACCTATTTCTGCCTTTGGACAGCAAAGAAAATACTTTCCAATCTCCTTCATAAAGAGGAGTTCCTAGTCAAGGACAGGTACATACGTACATAACTCAGATAAGTTGTACCATGTGATAATCTTTTATATATATATATCTATATATCTATATATGTTAATTAGTTTAAACCATGTTTTAACATCAGGATGGTTTAACCCTGAACATGTATTTTTTTTAGTGTACTGAAAGTTGACAAATAAAAATCTATGTGCCCATTTAGTTACAAATGTGCCCAAGGTACATTCGTACATTCACTTCAAATTAACTCTGGAATACAAATTTTCTTAAACTTTTTTTGGTGTGTGTGTGTGTGTGTGTGTGTGTGTGTGTGTGTGTGTGTGTATGTGTGTGTGTGTGAGAGAGAGAGAGAGGGAGAGAGAGAGAGAGAAAGAGAGAGAGAGAGAGAGAGAGAGAGAGACAGAGAGACAGAGAGAATGAGAATCCTGTTTAAGATCTTGAAGTTCAGAAAGGGGGGGCACAATGTAGGACACAGCCTAAGGATGTAATTCACATATAAATAATTATAATATCTTATTCTAGCCAAAGAGGTAAATAAAATAGTCACTTGCCTAACAAATAATTATTGAGAAAGTACTGTGAAGACTGAATAGGTGAAACAAACCTTAGGCTATGTAAAAATGAGTCTATAACTAAGGGTGATACCACAAAAAACAATAAATGGTTGCTAAGGAAACCATTTGGGGGAAAAGTGTATACTCTCATCTTCCACCACATGCTGAAAGAATACTTCAGCATTAAATAACAATAGGATGGGGATCTGGGTAAATATGCATCTGATATATGGCCAGGAATAAAGTTCTTCAAAGATTTTAAAAAGAAAAAGATAGTAAAATTAAATTGACAATACAAAACCACTCATGTTCATGCAATGAGAGAAGGGATGTTTGTACAGGTTAAATATTTGTCTTAGGGTTGGGAGAAATAAAAGTCAATACCTAGGCTGAGTGGGGGTGGCACACACCTTTAATCCCAGCACTCGGGAGGCAGAGGCAGATGGATCTCTGTAAGTTCGAGGCCAGCCTGGTCTATAAGAGTGAGTTCCAGGACTGCTTCACAGAGAAACCGTCTCAAAAAACCAAACCAAACCAAACCAAAACAAAAGCAAACGATAAAAAGAGTCGGTATCCACCATATAAAGAGATCTCATATACTGATGTGGAGAAATGGGATGAGGCAGGTCTTTAGAATATGACAGAAGAAGATGAAAAGGCACAAAAGGAGATGCCAGTAAGACAAAGGCTCTGTGGAGACCAGTAGAGTGTCATTTCTGCCATATTAGCAAGTGCAAGTGAGATGGAGCATGTGTGAGAAGGAGTAATGGCCTGGAAAGAACACCCAAGGGTGTGCCCTCTGACCCAAGGATCTTTCCACTTTTTAATGGTTCTATTACTCATTTAAATCTTTACTCTGAACACCGGGCTTCCAACATAGGGAACTCTGAGGAGATACTGCAACCATATCATAGCCATGGCAACACTTGAGTTTGCTACAGCTTGTCTGGAGTGCTGCATTCACTCCAAGTGAATCACCAAGTGCAAGTGCTGCCTTTAACACTCAAGAACTACGATGGAGATCTCGTTATTCTCCAACTCAGGCATAGACAATCTCTCCCAATGTACATTTTTAAACAGGATAATTTACTTATGTGGGGTCAGCAAGACTAGATGAGTCTTGTTTGTAGTTCTTCAATATTTTGTGAATAAATCATTAGTACCATGTCATGAGTCCCATACGACAGAAGTACTGAAGGTGTTTCTCACACACCGAACTGCCAAGATAAGACTTTTATAGTACCAGCCACCTTGTCACTACTTCCTCCTTAGATCAAATGTTCTCGTTTGTCAGTCCAAATATTATATATTGCTCCGACATTTTAAAAAAATGTTTGACATCTACACAGATGTCTAAAGTGGAACCTAAAAGGTGCTCCATCAGCAAATAATTATGGATTTTTAGAGGTATGTATCTGTTTGTTCTTAGGTAAATAAGGAAAATTATGGAGGGTGAGGCCACTTGGTTTTGTATACAAATACGTCTCTAACAACCCACCAGCTTCAAGGTCCCTACTAGGAAAAGTTCACTAGAAAGTGATGGTATTGCTCTACTTTACTCTTTTTTTCTCCCTACAGTCCTAAAGGCTGTATGTTTATCCTTCATGGTACCTTCGTATAAAACCTATATTTAATAAATTATTTAAAAGGACTCTGTTAATTCTCTCTTGCAAGTTACTATAGGCATGCGCAAAGTGATGGGTTGGAGGATGGCATGTGGTCCCTTGCAGAGCCAGACCATAAAAGATGCATTGTATGGAACACTCTCTTCACCAGTTTTCCATGGGGAAACCTCCTACAGGTAATGGTATAACCAAATTAACTGCAGGTCTTCATGAAGAATACCATCACTTTCTTTCCAAATTCCTCCAACACTGAAAATGGTCTCTAATGAAGTCAGAACAATTAAAAGAAGTTTATAGTACAGACAAGACAGAAAAAGTGTCTCTTGGAATCCTTAAGACACCAAGATCTTCTGTAATGGAAATTCTGAGGTAGACACTTGTATTAGTCATTCCTGCTATAAACTATCTGAGTGGGGTAACTTGTAAAGAAAGGTTTAGTTAGTTCCCAACAGCATGATGATGACTGACAGGTCACTTGGCTGTGTTACATCATGGTGGATGGTGTTATGGTGGAAGTACAAGTGAGATAGCGTATGTGTGAGAAGGAGTAATTGCATAGAGAGGAAAGGGTCCCATGAGAACATCCAAGGGTGTGACCCATGACCTAAGGGTCTTTCTAGTTTTTAATGGTTCTATCACCTGTTTGTATCTTTACCCTGAACACCGGGCTTCCAACACAGGAAACTGAGGAGATACTTCAACCTTATCGTAGCCATAGCAGCACTTGAGTTTGCTAAAGCTTGCCTGGAGTGCTGCATTCCCTTCAAGTGAATCACTAGGTCTAAACAGGACGATGACTGGGACTCTGGGAAAGCACGTCTCCTGCTCCTTTTGTCAAGTAAGCTTTCCTTACCTTAGGCAGTGTCTAGGACAGTCTAATGGGAGGGAAAAGAGAAGTCATTTTCTGATCATTAAAAAAAAAGAGAATTAATGCTGAAAAATATACCCAAGTTTATTTGTTCCATAAGCTTCTTGAATCACATTGTTGACTAACAGTATAAGTGCTTTATAATTGTTCTCAGAGTACTTTCTTGCTCATAAATGCCTTTTTTTTTTTCCGACACAGGGTTTCTCTGTATGGTTTTGGTGCCTGTCCTAGATCTCGCTCTGTAGACCAAGCTGGCCTTGAACTCACAGAGATCTGCCTGGCTCTGGGATTAAAGGCGTGCGCTACCACCACCTGGCCTTAAATGCCTTTCTAAGGTTAGTACTGAGTCACAATTATAATACCACACAGCGATCTCATGTTCATAAAATCTCACCTAGTAGTCACATCCTGCATGCTAACAGTAGAAAATCACAACCAGGAAGGTAACACTGAAACAGTCCACGACATCTTAGAGAACACTAGTTTTATAATGCTCTCATCAACAAAAAAGAGCAGCCTGTGGATCGCTGCAACATTCCAGATGGATCCAAGAGAGTTAAATGAGTGAAAATAGATGATGAAAAGCGGCTTGCTATATGGTTCCATGTGTATAGCGGTTCCAAATGACACATGTAGAGTGGACAGTAGATTAGCAGTCGTCAGGTATGAGGAGGGTGTGAGGAAGGAGGTGGCCATGGCCCCAAAAGAGCAGCATGAGGCATCTCTCTGTAAAAGGTCTTTAGAGGGAAGCAGAAGCTATCAGTCTAAGAGGGAGGAGGAACATTTTACTACAGCATGTTTTTGGAAGAGAAAGGATTGATACAACGAATGTCTGTATTTTTCTTATTTTCTTCCCTCCAATGATGAGATGGTATTTTAGAATAACTACTAGTACTGCTATAGAAAACTATTAAAAGTTCAAATTACCAAAAACTAAGGCGGTATCTAGAGGTCACCCAGATATAAAAATCAGAGGTGTCATTGTCTCCTTAAAGCCACAAGGAAACACTCCCGAGAAGTGTGGGACTGGGACCACACTCTTTTTAGAGATCGGTAACTTGTTTTCAAAGTTGTCAGTCTTGCCTCATCCACACACCCAGAGAGAGCTGCCACCAGTGTGTGCTGTGGACAAGTCCATGCCGGAGAATCCTGAACTGATGCGACCTCCTATTTCCTGCCCCTCTGAAGTCGTTGGCCCAAACTCTGCGCAGATGAGACAACTACAAGTGGACCAGGTCTCTGCTCCTAGCGAAGCTGCCAATAAACAACTTCCCGAGCTCCATCAGGGCAAAGACCGACCGGTTCAGACAAGCCAAGTATTTTGGCTTTGGAGTATTCACCAATTCATGTTGCCCGAGGTCATAACACTACCTTGGAAGGACATTTAAAAACAACTTGAGTGTGAGGGTGGGTTTTAGAAAGTTGTTGATCAAAGGAAGATGCTACAGGACCGGCTCATGCCTGTTAGAAGTTGTTAGAACTTGAAGAAAAAAAAAAGTGACAAGTATAACTTCATGGGAAACTGTCCTTATAATTTAAACAGCAGGGCTGGGCTATTCTGTAGGGCATGAAATCTAAAAAAAAAAAAAAAAAAAGACAGGTTTCAGAAACCAGTGCAGTCAATTCATTACAGAACCAAGAGTATGAAGTGTCATGGTGATCCCTGGTTGAAGAAAAACAAGGGTCCAGACCCTTTCAGTGAAAAAGGACGCCGATGCCTAAAGCTTGTTCTTCTATTTTTTTCTTTCTCTGCCTTTTGCCCACTATCCCTCTCTTCCCTTTAGTTACTCGCTGATTTCATTTTAGGTCATTACACTAAAGGTAAATCAGCTTCCGTAATTTAAAACAGCTAAAGACCTTTTGAAAGGAGAAACCACGATGCTTTTAGGACTGGTTCATCATTTTCCAAGATACAGTCTCGAAATGAGTTAATAAAGGGACTTCCCCCATGAATTAGTGGTCAGCAAGACCCCAGGGCTCCCTGCCCCCCAAACACCACATGCTACTGCCATTGGTCTTGCTTCTCTACCATAACTAGTTTGTAAGATGCTATTGCCGAAGACATAACACACTTTGGTTGCAGGACACAGAGAAACCAAGCTGAGCTGACCTAGAAAGTTCCTGCTGGCTAGCTTCCATAGTGCTGAGAGGTGCTATGTAGGCAACTGAGGAAGAAAAGGATCAGTGGACTTCTCCAGTAGGTGGACCCTGTATGCCACAATACCCACCTTCCGGACAGTATGTGTCTACTGGTACAAGAACAGCATGACGGTTATGGGCACAGCTGCCCACTTTCTGACCAGATGTGAGGCCCACTGTACAGGAAGAATTCATGTAACTTTGGTAAAACAAACAAACAAACAAACAAACAAAACATGGCTGGGGAGACTATAGCCTTAAGAGGGAATTACTAATGTTGTTCTATTAAATGGACACGGTATCAAAATACCTACTAAATATTTGTTTCAATGCACAGATTAGTGCTGCTTTCATCCCTGGTTAGAGAATCTTCTTTTTCCGGTGAGCAGCAGTCATTGTAGAGTTTTCTATCTGACCCCAGAGCTGAGACTAAGTGACCGCTGAGTGCTCAGCCCTAAAGAGAACATCTCTATTAACCCCTTCAAGGCCCTGGGAACATCTGCTGACCAGGCAGAGCATGGCAACTGTCAGAGCTGAAGGATGGGAAAGTGCTGTGACATGCTGTCTTCAGAACATGACATGGCCACTGCCCTCAGGAACTCCCAGCAGCTACAGTTACCCAAGGTCGCCAGCATTCAGGCATGCATGGGGGAGGGGCTCATAAGGCACTATTCTAGCTAAGGTGCTATTCCCAACTGATGGCTGCTGAGGGAGGTGGAGTCACTACTCTTCAGGGGTGCAGTCACTGGCAGGTGGAGGACCCCATTAACCACCAGGCATGCAGGCATCACTAACTGGACTCAGAAGATTATAAAGAGAGAGAGAGAGAGAGAGAGAGAGAGAGAAAGAGAGAGAGAGAGAGAGAGAGAGAGAGAGAGAGAGAGAGAGAGAGAGAGAGAGAGAGGACATTAAGATGGGATGGGAAAGTATAAAGGGTAAGGGAAGAGACGGAGTGGGAATTAGGGGTGGAAATGATCACAATACATTACACACATGTAGGATACTGTCAAAGAATACATCAAAATATTAAGAAGAATACAATTAGGACATTCTACTGATGAAGAATAAACTGACTAGCAATATGACCAGGACAGAAAAAGCATGAAGATTTTACAAAGATATTTGGAGTACAATATTTTTTCAATATATAAACACTGAGCAATAGTGAAACATATTTTTGTAAGCGCACCATGAATTTGCTAGAAAGTTTTCTTTTAATAACCAGCAAAGAACGAATGGGATTCACCGTTAACTCAGAAGGAAATGCTCCACATCTGTAACCCTGGCAGCGGGAGAACCTATTTGGTTTATGCAACAAAGGAAACCATTTTTTTTTTAAATTAAGCTGGTAATTTCAGTTATGATAAGGACAGAAAAGGTACTTTGTAAATATAGATATAGTTCTTTAATTAAGTCACAAATTCCCACATACCCTAGAAACTTTCTAACAATACTAGCGATCTTGCAGAACTAAAATATGTAAACCAATTACTTTTCTATAGTTTCAGGTACATGATGTAACAAAAGAGAAAATAGTAGACTGAGATTTCAAGAACATTTATCTCAAAGAGCTTCCAAAGTTTTGATGAAATGTTAATTTTTAGCTGAGAAAAAAAAACTCAAAATGTTTAGAATAGATATTCTAAAGAAATATTTCAGCTAGATAATAAAAAATAAGTTGTTATTCCAGCAGATGGTATTCCAGCTTTGTCAGAGCAAGACACTGAATTTATTGATATTTTTAAACATGCATTTTATTATTTTATTACACCATGAGAAAGATACATATGGTAAAAACCCCACAAACTTGTGCTTAGCTTTCTGGTGCTCATTGTGTAAAACTGCTGTGGGCACAGTTTTAGTCCCATTATCTAGTAATCATCAACAACAACAACAAAAAAAAAGGCAGTACAATTTACATTTTTCTCATCAATATCACACTGCATATGAATGAACTAATTCACATGAAACTCTTACAAATGGGAGATCTGAATGCTGAAGTATGAAACAGTCAGAACTTAAACTGCCATTGAAATTTGTAATAATAACCAACAATTATAATTACTTTATAATTACTTTTCCTCATATGTATCGACAGGTAAATCCTAGTTATTGATAGATATTATATCAATTGGCTACAAAACTAATATGATCTTAAAATATGTTTTGCAGCTGATACTGTTTAGAGCTATGACCAATGTATGTCATTTCCTGGAAAATGAAGTTATATTACTGAGTTGAAAAGAATTACACAATATTCTTAAGCAGATATAGTTATGAAAAGATAAATTATTCTAAAAAACTTAGTTATGTGAACATGGATACAAATATTAAGAAACTTTGGGATTTAATTCAGTTATAAGAAACTTTTAAAGTAAGCTTAGAAAAATTTGAGCACATGAATCTATGTTTTTACATAAATTTTATTAAAACACAGGTCCGGTATTTTCAATCAAAATTTAATATTATAAAGATGTTCTAAAAGTGAAAAGTAATACTATTGTAAAGATACAGTGCAAAAAATATGAAGTATCTCATTAAAATTTTTTTAACATTGTTGCATGCCAAAATATTTTATATATAACAGATTAAATATATGTAATTTTATTGTTTCTTTCTGCTAGTACAATTTAACTGTCTGTAAGTGGCTTTTATATTTCTATTGGACAGTGTTAAATTAGACTTTTACAATAGTCTTTCATTTGCTCTTCAGTTACTTCCTAATCTGATGTTAAATTAATCTCTCATTGTTTTCCTTCTTCCCTTCCTCACTTTCCCAAACATAGGAGTACCTAGTCTGTGGCAGCTGCTGCTGAAATCAGAGGTAGCTGTCCCCAAGAAACACTCTCTACTCAGGAGATAAAGCTAAGAAAGAAAACCTAACAAGCACATTGTAAAGGATGAGCAAAAGAGATTAGCACTACTCAAAATCCTCCCATCCACTATGTAGGTGGTGGTACAGAAGACCAGGGGGCTGGAGAAAGCGGAATAGAAGGGATGGAGAACCACAGGGTTGTGGAGGTGAGGAGAGCATGAGAGGAGTCAGTTGGGGCAAGATGGCAGATCCCGTTGGCCAACTTGTCAGTTTTGGATTTTTGGCTTTTACTAGATATGACAGTAAGTCCTACTGTAAGCGTTGCTGATCAGATGGAAAGGGATCCTGGCAGTCAGGCGCCAAGGAGTACCATGAAGTCACCTCAAGCGAAGGAGCTCACTGCCCTGCTCCAGGGAAAGGCTTCCCCAGTGTTAACAACTCTGCCCTGCTAGGGGAAGGTTTTCCCAGTGAAGTTACTACAGTTCTGTTCCTTTCTGCTCTGGCTCCAGGGAAAGCTGTTACTCCCCTGCTCCGTTCCATTTGGGCGAAAGAAGGTCTTCCCTCAAACCTCACAGAGATTTATTGAGAGGGAAGAATCCAGGAGAGTGGCTGCCTCCGCCAGGGTAGAAAACGGCAGGGGCCAACTGAGCAGGCAGAAGGCTTACTTACACAGGGCTTCTCAGGAGCAGAGCTTTTCCAGGGTGAAGATTTGCAGGGTGGGAACTGGTCAGATTTCAACCCCTGAGCTTGGACAAGCTCAGAGATTGGCTGGATTTCGTGCTCAGAGATTGGTTGGTTTTGGTGTTGAGTTGGTCAGAAGCAGAGTCAGTTTCTTTGGCTCTGGTTTCATTGCTGGGATGTGTTTCTTTCACTGGCCCGTTTTAGCCTTTTGGTTTCAGGGACAGGGTGTGTTTCTTTCACTGGCTCTGGTTTCAGGGCCAGAGTATGTTTCTCTGGCTGGCCCTTTTACCCTAAACCTACAGTTTTCTCTTAAGTTTTTAAAAGAATATTTATAGTTAAGTGTTCAATCTGGACTATTGAGGGGTGGGGCAAGGGTAGAAGTATGATATGGAAAGAAGCTGACAATGCCAGGAAGATGGGCTTGGAACAGAGAGGGCAATGCTAAAGAGTGGTAAACACTGTAATTACATTCATTCAGTTAAAAAACATTCAGCTGACCTCAAATTTTGTAAGGACAATAAGTTGAATGTGGTGTGAAAAGGAATGATCAGATTAAGGGTGGAGGAAAATGCACATTATTCTCATTTGTCAAATACCATTGGGGGCAGTTGATTGTTGAACCTGTAGGTTAATATTCAACTTCCTATGTGCTTTGGCCTCAAAATTTCAACTTAAATGTCATTTCCTGTTCTCTTTATATCCATGCTTCTATTTAGTAATTACGGTGATGATGTTACAAGAATACTTCACTGCTATTTTCCCAGGATCAGCTGACAAAGTTAACACACTTAAACTCTGAAGTTCTCAGGATAAATTACAGGTTGACTTTATTATTACTTTATCAGACACAAAGATACAAACACAGTGAAAATTAAAAACACAAAAATGGCCTCTGGCCCTACAGACATGTTTCTCCCTGCTATGAAAGAATGTTCACACTGTTATAAGCCCAGCTTATACCCTACCCATCTATGAGAAGTTCTCTAATCCCTCAGCTAGAATTTCATTTACCCTCTAAATTAAATGGCTAAAACAAATTGCAGTCATCTTTTAACATTCCTTCTATGACTTCTAACAGTCATGTTAATACTTGAGTGTTTACTATGGGTGGTATACAGCACACTGTATGGATTTACTCTCACTCAATTCTGACATTCTTGGGATAGATCCTATTATCAAACGCAGGCTTAGGAAGGCAAAGTAACTTGCTGGAGGTCACCTGCTAACATGAGGCAGGATGGGGGTACAAACCTACATGGTCTAATACTCACACTCGTTCAGTAGCCCCTCATCTCCTACACCTGTGCTTCTGCACATTCACCCATCATAGAAGAGTAAGAATTTTGACTCTTCACACTTTCATCTATCTCGTTTCCCTGTTTATTCATATTAAGTTCTGATACAGATGATTTATTGATATAGTTGATGTTTTTTTGTATAATGGAAAATAATCATTTCAGAGAAATAAATACAGGAAGGCCTTATGTGGAAAGGGTAGGTATTGCGGGGAAAAGACAGTACATCTGCCGCCTCCTTTCCTTACTCCCTCCCTTTCTTTCTCAGATTTGTGTCTTCTGTCAGCTTTAATGTAACCATTACATCAAACACAGTTAGTAATCAACAGTTAATGTACCCCAAGAACTTAGGAAAACAGAAAGTTTTAATTAAATGTAGTGAGAACATCCCTTAATTTATTTTACACATAAAATTTAACTAAGAAGATTCATAAATCCCACTTTCAGAACACAAAGAAACACTGAAATGTAAAGCATACTGAAGGTACAGGTACTGAAGACATAGAAGTAAAAAAAAAAACTTAAAAGGCATAACATCAAATACTTCATAAAATAAGGGTCAGGGGCCAATTAGGTGCTAGGAAGGTAAAGATGTCCATGGCCAGGCCTGATGAGCCAGTCCATTCCCAGAACCCAAAGGCAGGATGAAAAGAATTAATTCTCTAAAGTTGCTCTGTGACCTCCATATGCACTCAGGCACCATGTATGTGTGTGTGCATGCGCATGCAGGTGCGCACGCACATATACACTTTAATTAAAAACTAAAACAACAAAAAAGAGTGTTTAAACTGTAATTCTATCACTTTGGAGGCTGAGGCAGGAAAACTGTCATTAGTTTGAGGTTGACCCAGGTTACAGAGTAAGGCTATCTCAAAACAAAAGTCTGAAAAACTGCTGAACTATAGAGGATTTAATATTGGAGGGGCTTAGTCCTGGCCCAACTTGGTATGCCAGCCTGTGCTGACTACCCAAGGGAGGCTT